>NC_142466.1:118612342-118912342 GCF_049115385.1 Moschus berezovskii | reverse complement strand
TTCCTTGGAAACTCTGGTTTCCTCTACAGGAAGATATTTCTAGAACAGCACGTAGGTGCTAGGGATGATCTTTGCCATCAGACTGGTAATGTTTTTAGGCTTTTTCAGTGCCTGGATACTAAACAGTTCTAGAAAAGAAAAAGGGAAGGGAGAAAAAATAATTTTCAGAGTCAGAATGGTCCCTGACACTGGCAACTAGGACTTAGCTTGCAGGTGGCCCATCCGCACCGCGTGGCATCCTGGTGCAAGTTCACACTCAAAAGGAAAGGAACCTGAGCACCTGCTTTTAAATGAATAGATTTTAGAATCCTAATTTTAATTCTAATTCATCTTAATTGATTCGCGTTTTTTTCTTCACCTCTGGGTTCTCAATTTTCAAAGAAAATGAAGAGGAAAGTGAACTTCCTATAAACAAAGAATTTAACCATTCTCAAGGCCCTGGACAAATTTCACAAAGGTCTGCCGGACCCTCTCCCTCCCGTCAACTGTTTAGGTCATTTCTCTGGTTTAACCCTTTCCATAGGCCACTCTGGGGCTTCCCTGGTGGCTCAGCTGGTGAAGAATCCACCTGTGATGTAGGAGACCCTGGTTCGACTCCCAGGTCGGAAGTTCCCCTGGAGAAGGGACAGGCTACCCACCCAGTATCCTTGGACTTCCCTGGTGGCTCAGATGGTAACGAATCCCCCTGCAATGTAGGAGACTTCGGTTCAATTCCTGGGTTGGGAGGATCCCCTGGAGGAGGGCATGGCAACCCACTCCAGTATTCTTGCCTGAGGAATCCCCATGGACAGGGGAGCCTGGCGGGCTACAGTCCATGGGGTCGCACAGAGTCGGACATGACTGAGCAGCTAAGCCCAGCACACAGGCCGCTCTGGACTAGAACAATTTCACAGCCGCCTGATTTCCTACACTGGGTAGGGGTGCTTCATCTCCGATCCTTAACAAACCCGAGAATCATCTATTACACAAAGTAAGTGTTCAAAGATATACTGAACTGGAGAAAATTCTCACCCTACTCACTGTCACACTGCCTTCAGAAGCTCAAATATGTCTGAGGAAGTGTAGTGAGCTGACTGGGAGATCTGATAGTGTGGCTTAAGACGTCCACATACAGGAAATGGCGCTTTAAAACACCAAGGATGCACAGAGACCCTCTCCAGACACTCAACAGCTCTGAAACAAGAAGGGGTGTTTTGTCAGGATTACGAGATTTGAATGGAGATTAAGGAAAAGTGCATTACTCTTCTGAACACAAAAGTAACACTGCAGGTCCTCTACTGTCCACTGGGTCCCATTTAAATAATTATCTCCAGTGGGCCCACTTCAAAAGTTCAGTTCAGTCCCTCAGTCGTGTCCGACTCTCTGCAACCCCATGGACTGCAGCACGCCAGGCTTCCCTGTGCATCACCAACTCCCGGAAATTACTCCAACTCATGTCCATCAAGTTGGTGATGCCATCCAACCATCTCATCCTCTGTCGTCCCCTTCTCCTCCTTCGAAAACGAGACACAAACATCTTATAAAAATAAAACCAAATTAGAACACCAAAGAAATGATTTAAAGAAAATAAAGATTAAAAAAAACCCCTTATCTTAACAAGCCTACTATTAGTCTTGAATAATATGGCTATTTTGCTGGTGTTGATCTATGGTAAATTATTATTTTGAGGGCATATTTGACCAACTATGGAGAAGGTAAATAAATAATTATAATATGTCAAAAGTAGATTGGCAAAAAGACTGACAACTAAAGTATTGAGCTTCCATGCCCAAGTTTAACTGTTGAACACATTCTGTTCCACTCCAAAATAATAAAAATAGGATTAAACACAAAGTGCTCTTGCAGGTTCGTGTTTTTATTGTATTATTTGTGTCACCACACACATACCAAATCTTGTGTTCATTATTCTTTTTGGTCGTTTTGATAAATTCACAGAAAGAAAGTGTTCCAGGCATGGAACTCACCTCAACCACAAGGTATCCTGTATTTTAGTAGATTTGTTCTCTTTGTGTCAATTTCTGTCAAGATTTAGGCCTTATATTTTTGTAGTTGAAGTATAATTTGATTCTGTTCCAGATATACTATAAGTACTTATTTTTCCCTAACTCTTAAACTTTAGGACATACAGCAATGAAGAGAAATTTGTTTCTCCAATTTTTTTTCACTTTCTCAGTAACTTCCACCACGTTCTTTATCTTGCATGACTTCTAAGATAAATTTTAGAATTATGAAACATGAATATTAAAACTTTTCTTTTGTGTTACGTTCACAGTTTCTGCACCGAAGTCTGGAAAATCACGGAGACGCGTCCACGCTGATGGAGCCTCCTGCCTGGCGAGAGGCCTCCTGCACAATGGCTCTCCAGCCCCTGTGGGCACTCGCTGTGTCTCGGATGTGGAGCTCACGCCGTCCGGCACCAGCAGTCTTTCTTGATTGCTAACTGAAGCGCCTCTGGGGTCCAGATGTACTCTCTCTCTTCATCTATTTTTTGACCCAAGCAAAAAGCCTGTCACAATATTCTCCCTGTTAATCAGCCGTCTCTTGGGCCTGGTGAGCGGCCACTGCCCCTCTGACCGCGAGGCCTCCCTGCGCTGCCGGCCGCGGGCCTTGTCACCTCCGCCACCCTCTCTCAAGCTCTTCTTTCGGGCTCATCGTCGGCCTTGCTCTGCAGTGATGGTACTTTCTTTAGGTTCCTTCCTTGGTTTTCTCTGGGCCTCCCATCTGATTTTTCTTATATATTCCATTTCAACTACACGGTGTCCTTTCTACCAGTCAGTTCCTTCAAAGAAAACCTACTTCTTGGCGTCCACGGCTTTCCATACAGAATAAGAGAAAAGAAAGGCAGCAGGTGTGCCTCCTTGCCTTCTTACCTACGGTTTGATTCCTGCTCCTCGGTGGACACCCACTCCCCTGCCTGTGTCCTTGGCTCCACTATGGAAGGTGGCCCCGTGGTGACCCGACAGAGTGCCTCTCCCCGAGGTCTCGGGACACCTGGGGACCCGACAGCGCTTCTGTATGCTGCTGGCAAGTACAGCAGAGTGCTTGCCCTCGCAACTGGGCACTTGTGACGGGCGTTGTCGGGGGCAAAGCTGTCAGGAACACCTCTTTCAACAGCAGGTCACAGTCACGAGCGTCGGGGTCAACACCCCTGACAGAAGCGTCCCCTCTCTGCGTCTCAGCAGCTTAGACGGGCACTCTCTGCATTGGACGAGTGTACCCTCAGGGAGGCACTCAAAGGTACTGTGACCATGTAAACGTCGTTCAGCCAATATTGTCCTAGAGAAGTGTTTACGAAAGCAACCACATCTGCGTGGAGCTTGTTTGGGAGGAAGTGGCCAGTCAGTGAGCCACTTCTACCCCGTTTCATTTTCCAGGCTGTTGCTCATTAACCGTGTGTATTTGTCTATTTCGATAATAGTAAAAATGCTAAAGACGATTAACTGTCAAGACAGCTTCCCTCCTGCTTGTATTCCCGTGGCATTCCTATGTCTGCAAGGGTCATTGCTTGATCTCAACCCGAGTCCTGAAGAGGGAGCAGCTCCAATATTGCAAGAAGAATGCTGCCCTGTGACTGCTATCGTAACAGGGGCCAGAAGGTGGAATCCAGGCCCTGCCAGAGAGAAGAAAGTACTTCCTGACCCGTAGACGTCTGTAGCGGGGGTAAAAGCGATTTGGGAGAGCACTCACCCAGTCAGCGCTTCTACCAAGCTTGACTGACAGCATCAACTTGTGAGCCCCTCTAATGGGCCAGGTACTTAGATCAGACCTGGTGAAACAATAATAGCAACTGCTTACAGAACAGCCGTGTGCGCTGCAGAGTAGGATGGGGGCTTTATGCATATCCGTCGGCTCACTGCAAATGCCTCGTATTGTGTGAGGTCAGTCACATGACCACCCACAGACACAGCAGGAAACTGTAAATGTACACATGCTTGCTGACTGATCACTTCCTCTAAAACAAGCTCCACATAGATTTTGTTGCTTTCATAAACATTTCTCTAGGACAAGATTGACGGAACAATGTTTACATATTCACAATACTTTTGAGTATTTCCCTGAGCACACACTCATCCAGTGAAAAATGAGACCTCTATCAAAGTTTTCCTTTCGGACAATGACCTAGGGTTATTTATAAAGCAGTTCTCCAACAAATTAAATCTATTTTTTGTGGGTGGTCACATTTTCTTTTTGTATTCAACATCATCATCGTCACAACAATTCTGTAGTTCATTTATTCCACGCATGTGCGTGTGAACTTGAAAATGCTTTCTGTCTCTTCTGTGGTGTATCAGTGTGCTTGGACAGAAGTATCAATCACATTTGCATCTACCACGAATAATTCCAAATGAACTTCTGTCCTATAGGTTTTCTTAATTTAGGGCAAACACTGTTTCCACGATGCCAGGCTCCATCAAAATGTGTCTTCTTAATTTCATTGCAAAAATAAACAATTTTATCTTGAGTGTCAGACTTCTTAACCAAACTGACCGGGGCCTCCACGATCACGCCAGGTCTTTCATCTCTGGCACTGAAGAATCAGTTGATTCTGTGATTTAATCAGGTTCCTTCTTCGAAGTGTCTTATGGCAGTGAAACGAAACTGGCCTCCTCCAACTGTGTGAGAGGTTTTCCTTCAGCCGTCAGAGCCCGCACGATAGCAGCGATTGCTGTGTATATTCTACAGGCACAAGGAAACTTGGATTCAGGAGAGAAAAGCTGATTTCAAGAATACGTTCATGACCTCAGAGACATGTTCTGTTCCACTGAGCAATCAGTAATCTCGTCTTTGGGCACAACCTTCATTTTCATCAAGATCGCGCAGGACGAGGAATGAAGGGGAATTGCACCAGTCAGAGGGGACCTGGGAGACACAGGAACCTGGACAATGGGTGGGTATTAGGGTGTTAAGCACTGAGAAAAATGGACAGAACCTGAATAAGCTGTGAAGCTGAGTTAACAGCGCTGCACCAGTATTTTGATGGTCTTGTGGTGTGGCCATCGCGACAATACTGACTCTTCCAGCCCAGGAACACGGCATGTCTTCTCATTTGTTTGTGTAGGCTCCATCTCTTTCACCGGTGTCGTAACAGTGTTGGGAATACAGGTCTTTCGCCTCCTTGGGCAGGTTTATTCTTAGGCATTTTATTCTCTTTAAGGCAGTGGTAAATGGGATTGTTTCCCTAATTTCTTCCTCTGGTAGTTCACTGTTAGTGTTTAGAAATGCAACAGATTCTGCATAGTAGTTTTGTACCCTGCATTTTACCAAATTCACTGATAAGCAATCCCTATCAAAATACCAATGGCATTTTTTTCACAGAACTAGAGCAAATAACTTTAGAGTTTGTCCGGAAACATAAAAGACCCTGAAGAGCCAGAACAGTCATCTGGTCTCTTAGACTTCCCTGTTTTTGATGACCTTGATAGTTTTGAGAAGTACTGATCAGACATTCTGTAGAACGCCCCTCAGCCTAACTTAGCCTGATGTTTCCTTCATGGTCAGGCTACAGTAATGTGTTTCTGGGAGGAGATCCCAGAGAGAAGGCTCCATCCTCATTACCCGAATCAAGGGTCTTTGCTATCAACATGATTTGTGCCCAGTGGGGGTGAACTTGACATCTGGCTGACGCTGCGCTTGTCCAGTTCTCTACTATAAGGAACATCCCTGCCCCACCCCCATCCTCTTTGGAAGGAAAGGACCATGTTCAGTCCACTTACTCAGCGGAGGCTGTGCCCCACCTCCTGAGGTTGGATTGTCTGTGTCGTTTATTTGGAGTTCTCTTGCATGGGAGGTTTGTTTGTTCTTCATGCATTTATTTCTTGAATTCTTTATTCATATAAGTGTAACTCTTCACTATTCTATATTTGGGGTTTTTAACCCAATACTATGTTATCTATTTTGCTGCTTAATTTTTTCACCCTTGGCCACTGGGAGACTTTCAGGCTGATCCAGCTGTCCCTCTGTTGTGTCCCCATCATTGTGTTCTTTCAGTACGTTCTTTATTTCTGGAACCATGAAACAGGCCAAGCTCATCTTGGCTATTCCCTGCCCTACTCCTGCAATCAGTCATTTTCCTAGGGAACCTTTCAGGAGAATAGTGTCAGAAGCCAAGGCCTGCTTCCTGGGTGAGTTCATTGCTACTGGGCAACACTTCATCTAGATTCTCTCAGCTGACAATGTAGTAAACAAGTGTTATGTTTACTAACTGAAAAGCATTGGGTTGGCCACAAAGTTCGTTTGGGTTTTTCTGTAAGATCTCATGGAATGTTGCTGCTGCTGCTGCTGCTAAGTCGCTTCAGTCGTGTCCGACTCTGTGCAGCCCCATAGACGGCAGCCTACCAGACTCCCCTGTCCCTGGGATTCTCCAGGCGAGAACACTGGAGTGGGTGCCACTTCCTTCTCCAAGATCACATGGGATGCATACCGGCAACTACCTCTGTGTGCCCGTCCGTTTCTGCGCCAAACCAAACGGGAGCCCGTGCTGACGTCCCCAACCAAGATCACATGGGATGCATACCGGCAACTACCTCTGTGTGCCCGTCCGTTTCTGCACCAAACCAAACGGGAGCCCGTGCTGATGTCCCCAACCAAGATCACATGGGATGCATACCGGCAATTACCTCTGTGTGCCCGTCCATTTCTGCGCCAAACCAAACGGGAGCCTGTGCTGACGTCCCCGGGTCTAACACAGCACCACCTGGTCCACTCTAGTCTTCTTCTGTTTCATTCTGGGGTACATCTGCTGTCTTTTTAGCCACTTAGCTTTCTCTTATTAAAATAGTTACCTGTAGCAGCTCACGTTTTCTCTTCCCATGTATACAGTTTTAGAACAGGATAAACATTTTTGTTTGAATTGTGTGCAAATAAAGGAGACTTGACTCCAGGTGAGAGTTTGAAAGACCCCCGTGATTAAAAGCTTCAGATAAAGATGCTTACCATTTCAGGAGCCCATTTGGAGAACTTTGCTATCTGCACAGCTGTCCTCAGCTAAGTTCTAAATAAGTGAAGCAGGCAGACAGCCCGGCTGCGATTGGGTCCTCTGTCACCATCGTGTGAGCTTCAGGGTAAACAGTAAGCAGTTCTTCACTATCAGAAACGCTGTTTGATTTTCTATTTAAACGAGTTTATCACTCCTCAGTACTCCTTTAGATCACTTCTCCAGAACTTACATGAATGAACATTTGATCAGTCTGTTAAGACTGATCTATTGTTCATGTTACAGCAAACATTATGGGTTGTCTTTTGTGTGAGTCTCCAGATGGCCTTCATTACTCAGGTAGAATGTGCTAAACCACCTGAAAAGTATCTTAAGAGCTTTCAGCTCGTTGGTAGCTGGGAAATACCTCCTTGAAACATAGTGAGAGCTGACATGTCAAGCCGGGAACACCTAGCACCACGGATCTGGAAGGCAAAGAGCGGCGGGTCCTAGGGTTGAAGGTGGACCAAAGCCCACAGACTTAGACGGCCTAGGAGATGCTCATTTCTTGAGGATGAATGGCAGTAGTCAGGCTCTCGTAGCCAGTGACGTTTTCAGGTCAGTTCAGTTCAGTTGCTCAGTCGTGTCTGACTCTTTGCGACCCCCTGGACTGCAACACGCCAGGCTTCCCTGTCCTTCACCAACTCCTGGAGTTTGCTCAAACTCAAGTTCATTGAGTCGGTGATGCCATCCAACCGTCTCATCACTGTCGTCACACGATTTTTGTTCAGGTCAGTCGTATGTTAAATGCTCAGTGCCATTTCTCAATGTACTTGGCAGGCAATGCTTCCTGATTTGGGGGCCATCATGTGAGTGCTGTTCTCTACTCTCCTAGGCTTGCCGGTGTGTGCTGGAGCTGGGAGAAATGGTTCTTAGGTCAGTAAATGCTGCACATTTGTTCCCCGTGCCAAGGCTGAGGGGGAAGCAGGGAAGGAGGACGGCGCATTTTAACGTTTTCACAGCCCCGGGCCGGTTAGACCAGGCTGACTGCGGGCTCCTCTGAAAGCACAAGTGACAGGAAAGGGATCGCATGAAGGAAACCCCAAGGAAGCAAGGCCAGTGAAACGGAAGACAAGGCGATGGGGTCTCAGAAGCAGGAAGGCGCGTGGATGAAGGCAGCGGTCCCCTACCCACGGTCCACGACCCTGCGCAGGCGGCCGCAGTGGGGCCTGAGACGGGCGGGACCAGGCCGTGCCTTGCAAACCCGGCCGGAGGCGGGCGAGGTCTGTCGGACTCAGAAGCAGTCGTGTTCGTGCGGCTCTGTCTCCTCCCCGATGGCCACTCTCCAGCGCGTCAGAGACCTGGGGGCCTGTTTTAGGGGAGGCCGAGCCCCAGGTCTCAGGGGGCCAGCATAGACCCGAGACAGCCTGGGGGCCCGGAGGAGACCCCTGCGGGAAGTGAGTCCCCCAGCTGCCTTCTCAGAAGCCAGGCAGATGGACCGCAACTCCGCGGGTGGGATTCCGCAGGCTCTTTCCTAAGGACACTGAGAGTCTTCAGAGAAAGACACGCTGACGGTGCGTCTGAACCTTCCCCAGAAGCCGCTCAGCCAGACCAGCTTGCGTGCGGCCAGGCGACCACAAGCCTGTGCGTCCACACAGAGCTTCAGATCAGCCTTCGAGGGCAAGGATTTTCAGACGTCTGCAAATAGCCTCCAGTACGAAAAGCAGATACAAAACCAAACACAAGGAAAGAAAAACTCAGAAACTTGTAGGACAAAAGTTACAGAAGAAAAGTTCAAGAAATAATATTTTCAAGACAATAAGAGATGGTGCTTAGCTAAAATAAGAATGAGAATTGGTATGAAAAGGAAGGGGACTCAGAGAGCCAGAAAGATCCCTTGCATATTAAAATTTGCATGTGCAAAAGTCCAAGGAAATCTAAAACTTCCTAGAAAGTAGAGCTAAAAAGACCAGATGTAAAATAAAAGAAAAAAGGATAAGATGATTACAAGATTCATACACGGAGTCCAATGCCTGGCTAATCGGAGATTCAGAAAAAGAGAATAATAAAAGAGAAGTCTACTATTCAAGAAGCAAAATGACATATGCCCACACTTGAAGGGGCTTCCCTGGTGACTTAGATGATGAAGAATCTGCCTGCAATGCACAGACCTGGCTTCAACCCCTGAGTCAGGGAAGTTCCCCTGGAGAAGGGAATGGCTATCCATGCCAGTATTCTTATCTGGAGAATCCCATGGACAGAGGAGCCTGGCAGGCTACAGTCCATGGGTCGCAAAGAACTGGGCATGACTGAACAGCTAACACTTTCACGCACACTTCAAGGGCACAGAACCACAGATTAAGAAGCTTCAGTGAGGACTCAAACTGACGGCCAAAAGGAATGAGAGGAAGACACACAACCCTGAACTCCAAAACACACGGGAAAGGCGCTGGGGCAATCACACAGAGACCCCGGGGGCCTGACGTCCAGCAGGCTTTTCTGTGGCAGCGTAAGAGAAAACGCTTCCAAAATTCTGAAGAGAGGTGCCTTCCAGCCTAGAATTCTATCCAGTTAACCTAACACGTGTAAGAACAGGAAACAACTGTAAACAGGCCCAGTGCAGTCGGCCTCATTCATCGTAAGCCTCTGCCCACCCCCCGTCTTCCTTATTAACAGGTGAGCTCCCCCAAGTCAACCCCAGCACCTAGGAATGTGTCCGTCACACAAACGTGCCAGTGGCATGGACGCCGAAGTCTGCGGCACAGAGGCTTCTCCTTCCCCTTTCAGATGAAGGGACACAGGTGGTGAGGAGGAGCCTCGGTCCCGTCGTTCCTGAACACGGACTTGAGGTTGGAAGCAGAGCACAGGAGGTACGATGGAGACACAGGCTGAACGGGACTCCTTGACGACACAGCAGCCGTCGCACCAGACCTGAACGTCAAACCTTTGTGCTTCTTGCCGTGCGACACCCAGAGATAACACCTAAACTCTTTGAGTGTAAGAGGAGAGGTGTATTTTCTGCTACAGGCAGTCAAATTCAACCCTGATGAAGGGCCAATAATTAGCCTCTTTCTACCACTCTTTCTTATGAAGCTACTGCAGGGTGGGCTCCATCTCAACTGAAGTGGTAACCAGAGAAGTAGAAGGACAAGGGATTTGACTCAGGAAGAGGATGAAGGATTTCACACAGAATAACAAATGCAGCTCCATGGATAACTCCGGGGCCTCAAGCCTAGAGGGAAGGCGATGGATCGGGAAGACTTGGACCCTGTACGGGGCATTCCAGGAGGAGGATGGGAGGCAGGGCTTGCCTGATGGGAGAGCATCCGCTGTTGAGTGCTGGGACCTGAATCAGAAACTGAAACAAGCTGTCTAAACAAGCCAAGAAGAGAATGACTACACTAATGTTGTAATAAACACAAGTGTGCAAGAAGGGCATGAAATCATTGTACCTACAAACCTCAGTCATGAATATTTTTTGTAACAATTATAAAGTGAACACTGGGTAATTTTTCCTCAACATTGTGGTATAATGGTTTTGGAGTTTGGATGGGGGAGTGTTGGTGTATTTAGAATGTGGATAAGAGATCTAAGCCTCATCTTCAAAAATGGAAAGGCAGTAGGTGCTATCTCAGCCAGAAACAAGCAAATAAAAAAAACACAATAGGAATATAATTCAGAAATCAAAAGGAAAATAGAATTATAGCTAAACATAAGCATGAATAGTTATACTTGTAAGTGGTGACTTCTAAGGATAGAATAACTAATGAATATCATTTTCCTCACCTTGGAGAACTGCTTGATTTTTTAAATCTATGTGAATGTATAATTTTGATAAAATTTAAAAAACTAAATAACATGTTGAAGATGCCAAAATTAGATTTATGTTAATAGCTTCATTTTCTGCCAAAATATGGGCTTCCTTCTCACTCACCTGGGTCAGTCTCTAATTTTCCATCTCTTTCAATTTAGCATATTTCTAGTCTAGTGTAGCATAGTTCAAGTCCAGAAAAATATCTATTTCTGCTTCATTGACTAAGCTAAAGCCTTTGACTCTGTGGATCACAACAAACTGTGGAAAATTCTTCCAGAGATGAAATACCAGACCACCTGACCTGCCTCTTGAGAATTCTGTATGCAGATCAAGAAGCCACAGTTAGAACGGGACATGGAACAACATTCTGGCTCCAAATTGAGAAAGGAGTACGTCAAGGCTGTATATTGTCATCCTGCTTATTTAACTTATATGCAGAGTACATCATGAGAAATGCTGGGCTGGAAGAAGCACAAGCTGGAATCAAGATTGCTGGGAGAAATATCAATAACCTCAGATATGCAGATGACACCACCTTTATGGCAGAAAACGAAGAGGAACTAAAGAGCCTCTTGATGAAAGTGAAAGAGAAGAGTGAAAAAGCTGGCTGAAAACTCAACATTCAGAAAACTAAGATCATGGCATCTGGTCCCATCACTTCATGGCAAATAGATGGAGAAACAGTGGAAACAGTGAGGGACTTTATTTTTTTGGGTTCCAAAATCACTGCAGATGGTGACTGCAGCTATGAAATTAAAAGACTCTTGCTCCTTGGAAGAAAAGCTATAGCCAACCAAGACAGCATATTAAAAAGCAGAGATATTACTTCACCGACAAAGGTCCATATAGTCAAAGCTATGGTTTTTCCAGTGGTCATGTATGGATGTGAGAGTTGGACGATAAAGAAAACTGAGTGCTGAAGAATTGATGCTTTTGAACTGTGGTGTTGGAGAAGACTCTTGAGAGTCCCTTGGACTGCAAGGAGATCCAGCCAGTCCATCCTAAAGGAGATCAGTCCTGAACATTCGTTGGAAGGACTGATGCTAAAGGTGAAGGCCCAGTCCTTTGGCCACCTGAAGCTCAGAACTGACTCAGTGGAAAAGACCCTGATGCTGGGAAAGACTGAAGGAGGGAGAAGAGGGGCCGACAGAGGATGAGATGGTCGGACGGCATCACCGACTCAATAGGCATGAGTTTGAGCCAGCTCTGGGAGTTGCTGATGGGCAGGGAGGCCTGGCGCGCTGCAGTCCATGGGGTCACAAAGAGTCGGACACGACTGAGCGACTGAACTGAACTGAGTTTAGTGACAAGCCATAAAAATGAAATAAAGGCACAGAAAGATAATATCAGATTTCAAAGAGTACCTACTCTTAGCTAACATGACTACAACTTTTGAAATATAATAAATATGCACAATTAACACCTTTATGAAAAATGGCCACAGGGTGCTTTGCCCATTTGTAGAAAAGAGTCCCGTTGAGATGCTTTTGTCTTGTTGTTCAGTCGATCAGCTGTGTCCCTCCTGCTCTCTGAGGCCCCATGCACTCGTAGCCCGCCAGGCTCCTCTGCTCTTGGGATTTCCCAGGCAGGAATACTGGAGTGGCTTGCCGTTTCCTTCTCCAGGGGTTCTTCCCAACCCAGGGAGCAAACTCGTCTCTGGCATTGGCAGGCAGATTGCTTACCACTGAGCCACCAGAGAAGCCCTATTGAGATTCATGTGACCACCACAAACCCTGAGGACTGTTTCTGATACAGAACTGCCAGGGACCTCTATTTTCCTCCACATGTCTCCTTTCTAAGCATGTCTTATTAACTCTGTGTGTCTCATGAGTACACGGTCAAGGTGTATGCAGGGCTGCGTCCATTTCTGGAGATTTAGGGGCTGAGATCTTTCCCAGGCTCATCCCGGCTGACAGCTGAATTCATCCCCTTGCCCTCCAAGGACCGGTGTCCCTGTTTGCATACAGATTGTCAGTGGGGGTCAGTCTTTCCTCTTAGAAGCCACCCACGTTTCTCCTCCTGCTTTCATGTGACTCCCCTCCTAAGGCTTCATTTGAGCTTTGCACGCAAAACAGAGATCTCTGATTTGGTCACTCACATTATTTAAATCATTTTCTGTTGCTGTCTTTTCTATTAAACCATAAATATCTTATGACTGCCTGCAAGTTAAACATGGGTATGCGATGAACTTGTTATGTAGAGAAAAACAACTTAGAAGCTCCGGACTCTTTCATAGCTTCTTACTGATCGTCACCGAAACACAGTGGCATTGAACACGGTCTTTCTTTCCAGTTATTGGATACTCCACTTGTAAATAATGATACAAAAATAAAGGAACTCCTTTAAATACTCAAACCAGCTTAAGAACATCATTGATAAACCTACGGATCCGAAGCTCTGCGTTGCACGCGTGTCCTCTGGCCCTCTTATTGTCTAAAGCCATCACCATGCCCTGAATTTGCACGTGTGTCAGTGAGCCCTGGCACCAGCTTGGCCAGCGACTCTGACTCCACAGATGGCAAACTGCTAGCGTGTGAAAGACGGATAAAAGTGAAGACGAGAAGTGACAGAAATCAAATGTTCGCCTGGGCTTCTAGTATGACCTCCTCTTCCTCTAATGATGGAACTTAGGTGAAGCACACACACACAGTGTGAGCGATGGATTTTCAGAATAAGATTCTAACTTTGGGGAGGACTTCCTATCTGATCTGGATTCCATGGCCAAGTCACCTGCTGGAAACTACCCTTCACCTTCCCTGCTCACTGAATCGTTTTAAACAGTCCATTAAAGCAAAGTTAAAGGGACTTCCATACATATTTACACTTTCCAGGTGGCACTAGGGGTAAAGAACTTGCCTGCCAATGCAGAAGACATGAGAGACCTGGTTTCGATCCCTGGGTTGGGAAGATCCGCTGGAGAAGGGCATGGCAACCCACTCCAGTGTTCTTCCCTGGATAATCACATGGACAGAGGAGCCTGGTTGGCTACAGTCCACAGGGTCGCAAAGAGTCGGACATGACTGAAGTGACTCAGCATGCATGCAAATATATATATATATATATATCAGTTCAGTTCAGTCTCTCAGTCATGTCTGACTCTTTGCAACCCCATGGACTGCAGCACGCCAGGCCTCCCTGTCCATCACCAACTCCCGGAGTTTATTCAGACTCATCTCCACTGAGTCAGTGATACCACCCAACCGTCTCATCCTCTGTCATCCCCATCTCCTCCCACTTTCAATCTTTCCCAGCATCAGGGACTTTTCCAATGAGTCAATTCCTTGCAACAGGTGGTGAAAGTATTGGAACTTCAGCTTTAGCATCAATGCTTCCAATGAACACTCAGGACTGATCTCCTTTGGAAAGGACTGATTGGATATCCTTGCAGTCCAAGGGACTCCCAAGAGTCTTCCAACACCACAGTTCAAGAGCATTAATTCTTTGGTGCTCAGTTTTCTTTATCGTCCAACTCTCACATCCATACATGACACTGGAAAAACCATAGCTTTGACTAGACGGACCTTGGTTGGCAAAGTAATGTCTCTGCTTTTTAATATACTGTCTACATTGGTCATAGATTTTCTTCCAAGGAGCAAGAGTCTTTTAATTTCATGGCTGCAGTCACCATATGCAGTGATTTTGGAGCCCCTCAAAATAAAGTCTGACACTGTTTCCACTGTTTCCCCATCTATTTGCCATAAAGTGATGGGACCTGATGCCATGATCTTAGTTTTCTGAAAGTTGAGTTTTAAGTCAACTTTTTCACTCTCCTCTTTCACCTTCATCAAGAGGCTCTTTAGTTCCTCTTTGCTTTCTGTCATTAGGGTGGTGTCATCTGCATATCTGAGGTTATTGATATTTCTCCCGGCAATCTTGATTCCAGCTTGTGCTTCTTCCAGCCCAGCATCTCTCATGATGTACTCTGCATATAAATTAAGTAAGCAGGGTGACAATATACAGCCTTGACACACTTCCCTCCCGGTTTGGAACCAGTCTGTTGTTCCACGTCCAGTTCTAACTGTTGCTTCTTGACCTGCATACAGATTTCTCAGGAGGCAGGTCAGGTGGTCTGGTATTCCCAACTCTTGAAGAATTTTCCACAGTTTGTTGTGATCCACATAATCAAAGGCTTTGGTGTAGTCAATAAAGCAGAAGTTGATGTTTTTCTGGAACTCTCTTGCTTTATTTATGATCCAATGGATATTGGTCATTTGATCTCTGGTTCTTCTGCCTTTTGTAAATCCAGCTTGAACATCTGGAATTTCTTGGTTCACATACTGTGGAAGCCTAGCTTGAAGAATTTTGAGCATGACTTTGCTAGTGTGTGAGATGAGTGCAATTGTGCGGTAGTTTGAGCATCATTTGGCATTGCCTTTCTTTGGGGTTGGAATGAAACCTGACCTTTTCCAGTCTTGTGGCCACTGCTGAGTTTTCCAAACTTGCTGGCATATTGAGCACAGCACTATCACAGCATCATTTTTTAGGATTTGAGATAGCTCAACTGGAATTCCTTCACCTCCACTAATTTGTTGGTAGTGATGCTTCCTAAGGCCCACTTGACTTCACATTCCAGGATGTCTGGCTTTAGGTGAGTGATCACACCATTGTGATTATCTGGGTCGTGAAGATCTTTTTTGTACAGTTCTGTGTATTCTTGCCACCTCTTCTTAATATCTTCTGCTTCTGTTAGGTCCGTACCATTTCTGTCCTTTATCGAGCCCATCTTTGCATGAAATGTTCCCTTGCTACCTCTAATTTTCTTGAAGAGATCTCTAGTCCTTCCCATCCTGTTGCTTTCCTCTGTTTGTTTGCACTGATCGCTGAGGAAGGCTTTCTTGTCTCTCCTTGCTATTCTTTGGAACTCTGCATTCAGTATGTCTCTCCTTCTCTGCTCCGCCTTTCAAGTCTCTTCTTTTCTCTGCTATTTGTGAGGCCTCCCAGACAGCCATTTTGCCTGTTTGCGTTTCTTTTTCTTAGGGATGGTCTTGATCTCTGCCTCCTGTACAATGTCACAAACCTCCGTCCAGAGTTCTTCACTCTATCAGATTCAGCCCCTTGAATCTTTTTCTCACTTCCACTGTATAATCGTAAGGGACTTTATTTAGGCCTTACCTGAGTGGTCTAGTGGTTTTCCCCACTTTCTTCAATTTAAGTCTGAATTTGGTAATAAGGAGTTCATGATCTGAGCCACAGTCAGCTCCTGGTCTTTTTTTTTTTTTTTTGCTGACTGTATAGAGCTGCTCCATCTTCGGCTGCAAAGAATATAATCAGTCTGATTTCAGTGTTGACCATCTGGTGATGTGCATGTGTGGAGTTGTCCCTTGTGTTGCTGGAGGAGGGTGTTTGCTGTGACCAGTGCGTTCTCTTGGCAAAACTGTCAACCTTGCCCGGCTTCATTCTGTGCTCCAAGGCCAGACTTGCCTGTTACTCCAGGGATCTCTTGTCTTCCTACTTTTCATTCCAGTCCCCTATGATGAAAAGGACGTCTTTTTTTTTTGTATATGTGCGCACACACACACATGTTTAAGGCACGTAGAGAGGGAAAATCCAAAGCAACACAAGCCAAACCCATTTCCAGAACGCAGCGCAGGTGTGACGCAGCAGAGCACCATGTGCGCCGGGTGGCATCCTCAGGAAGTGACAGGCGTGAGTCCTCCCCAGGGCGCCCGCTGACTCTGGCCATCCCCCATCAGGGCTTCATTCCCTGAGGACTTCGTGTTCGAATCTCCAAGCGTCACCTTTACCCTATTGTTACTCAGCCACTAAGTCACGTCTGACTCGTAAGTGTCCCCTAGACGGAGTCTTCTCCAGGGCACATCATCACTGGAAGGTAAACCTCAGGAGGAGCCAGTCGCCAGCTCGGGAACATCGCTCACACTGCTCCAGAGGAAGAAGGGCTTTGGGGTCTGCTCAGAGAAGCACGGGGGGTTAAAGTCAGAGGTTCCCCCTCAGACGGGGCTTTGGGGTCTGCTCAGAGAAGCACGGGGGGATTAAAGTCAGAGGTTCCCCCTCAGACGGGGCTTTGGGGTCTGCTCAGAGAAGCACGGGGGGGATTAAAGTCAGACGTTCCCCCTCAGACGGGGCTTTGGGGTCTGCTCAGAGAAGCAGGGGGGGTTAAAGTCAGAGGTTCCCCCTCAGACGGGGCTTTGGGGTCTGCTCAGAGAAGCACGGGGGGGGGATTAAAGTCAGAGGTTGCCCCTCAGACGGATCTTTGGGGTCTGCTCAGAGAAGCACGGGGGGGATTAAAGTCAGAGATTCCCCCTCAGACGGGGCTTTGGGGTCTGCTCAGAGAAGCAGGGGGGGTTAAAGTCAGAGGTTCCCCCTCGGACGGGGCTTTGGGGTCTGCTCAGAGAAGCACAGGGGGGTTAAAGTCAGAGGTTCCCCCTCAGACGGGTCTTTGGGGTCTGCTCAGAGAAGCACAGGGGGGTTAAAGTCAGAGGTTCCCCCTCAGACGGGGCTTTGGGGTCTGCTCAGAGAAGCACGGCGGGGGGGGATTAAAGTCAGAGGTTGCCCCTCAGACAGGGCTTTGGGGTATGCTCAGAGAAGCACGGGGGGGTTAAAGTCAGAGGTTCCCCCTCAGACAGGGCTTTGGGGTCTGCTCAGAGAAGCACGGGGGGGATTAAAGTCAGAGGTTGCCCCTCAGACAGGGCTTTGGGGTCTGCTCAGAGAAGCACGGGGGGGTTAAAGTCAGAGGTTCCCCCTCAGACAGGGCTTTGGGGTCTGCTCAGAGAAGCACAGGGGGATTAAAGTCAGAGGTTGCCCCTCAGACAGGGCTTTGGGGTCTGCTGAGAGAAGCACGGGGGGGTTAAAGTCAGAGGTTCCCCCTCAGAGCTTCATGCGGGGCTAGTCCTGCCTCTGGATCTGAAACCACCGAGGTACACTGTTTGTTTGGGTACTGTTTTCCTTTTGCTTTTCCCTCTAAGAACATTCCATTGTCCCTGAAACGGTGGCTTCGCCTGGGGACTCAGATGAAACGCAGGTCACTCTGGTGCCTGCCATCAACTTACTTGAAAGGAGGTAAGATTGTCAGTTAAAGACAAAGCCCTAATTCCAGGGGGAAATGCAGTTTAGTAAACACTCTCATTTTAGAATTTCTAAATCCCTAAAACTATTTAACCCTTTCTGAAATGGTGAAAAAGTAAATCAGCATCTTATCATAGCTCAAGAAATGATTTTGACTTTGACCAAATTTTTGCAATTCGTCTATTATACTAAAATGAATCCAACACAATCACCATCTAGAAAACCTCAAATTCAGTTTTATTTTGAAATATAAGCCTGTAAACCCTTACCCCAAACTCTTTGAATTCCATGTGTGTCAAATTCAGACCTCTTTCCGAGGTTCTCAGAGCCCCCCACGCAGACGTGCAGACAGACACCCTGAGCATCCTGGGCAGAGCCGGAGGAGGCTCCCACCTGCCCAGCGCAGGTGCGGCTGTCTGTCACCTTGGGAGCACGGCAGGTTTGCCTCCAAATGGCAGGTAAACAAACACACAGAAAATAGTTTTCCAGTGTGTTTTAGACTCCTGAAATGCAGATGACAGATTGTAGACCTGTATTTTTATTGCCACTATGCATGTGAACGACACTTTAAAAAAACTAATATGTGACGTATTCCTCTTACTTTCCAAAGCACTTCTGGAGGAGAGGGAGAGACGAAGTCAGTGAAATCACAAAGATGTGTCGAGTGCTGGTCCAGCAAACGCTGCGACTCAGTAGACAGTAATTAAAGAAATCCGGAAAAAGGCAAGTGAGGTCATTGATTCGCAGACTAATAAAACGTAAATTAAACTAATTGCCTTGACTTATCAGTTTATATAAGAAGTAAATCTAGGGTCACTTAGCGACCTCTGCTTCAGAGGAATAAAGGGTGTTTGAGAGCATTGTGATTATCCATCAAGACGAACGGAGCTGACAAGGGGAAAGTAGTCTAATGGCCAGAGGTTAACAGGGACTTCAGATAAAGCACAACCGTGTAAATTATCAGATCCTATGTTCTAGAGTCCTGGCATGTTCCAGAACCTACTGCTACTAGATCAGGTCAGTAAAGATGAAAACAAAACCAACGAGGGAATTTGGTTTGGACCAAATAGTTATTTGCTGTTTCAAATGTAGATTAATTACTGAAGGTGGGGGGTAGTAAAACTAATACTGTGAATAAAGCTGAAGTTTTCTACATCAAAATATTTGTTAAGTATCAGCTGATTTGATGATAGAGGAAGATCATGGAAGAGAGAAACAAAAGAAAACCTTTTGAATAATTGCCAACAATAAGTTACAGACAGGGTATCTGTGCTGAAACTGACCTTTCAGATTCTGACTCAAGAGTGAACAGAGTTTACCATGGAACAGTTTACCACATCCAAACGCCAGGTTATCTTACCCATGACTCTGAGAGCTCGGTTTTAAGATTTATTTTGCAGAGACCCCAGTCCTGTACAAACACAAACATGAACATTTAAAGCAACCGCTGAGCTCCCCTGAGTTCGAAGTAAACTTGGCTCAGGCTCAAGACCGTGACTTGCACTCAGGCTTTAAACTAGCTTTGACTCTGCTATAAAACGCAGTGCACGGGGAAGTGATGCTGGAGGCAAGGGCCCGCGGAAAACACGAAAAGGAGTGCTAGACACACCAGCTGGAAAACCCAAAGGGCAGAATGGAAGGGGGGAGAGCGGGGGTGTGCGGCAGACCCGGGGCTGACCAAGGCCTGCCGGGGGCCAGGGCGCACGGAGGGCAAACAGCCCGGATCCCTGCCGTCCCCGCGAGGGAGGCCCCCGGCTTCTCTCGGGCACAAACGGCGTCGTGGGTGCACAGGGCACGCGGCGCTGAGTGCCACCTACCTTCCCTGGGGCACCGGCTGGCAAAGGCCCGCTCATTCCTGCCAGGGGTGCACCTTCTCGTTTCCGGGAGGCACGTGGTCCAGATTGGTTCGCAGACCGTTTGAATACCTTTCATCTGTGACTCTAAGGCGCTGTCACTCACGCAGAGAAAAGGCGGAACCGAGCTCTTGGCGCTCCTGACAGCTCAGCGCCACCTGTCGCTTCGGCAGTGCCCCTCCCGCGCGGGCATCAGAAGGACCTCTGTTCTCTCTTGATTTCCTGCTTCTTTTTGTTCAGGAAAGGCTGGGCACCTTCCCCTGTGGGTTGAGTAAGACCCGTGTCTCAGTCAAGAGCCGCCCTCTGATGCCCCGGCACCCAGCGCCACCACTTCCAGAATTTCAAAACATGGTGAAATCCAGACGGGTAGCCTGAAATTTCCCGGCCTTCCTGACTCTCTTGACTGTATTAGGCCTGGAGTCGAGTGAAGGGGCTGTTTGCAAGTTTAGGAATCAAATGTGACTGCTTTGAAAGATCCCAGCGCTGTGATCAGTGTTCCACACATACCGCAGACCAGACAAAATACCAAATATTGAAGATAAAGCTATTCAGTACTCTGCAGTGACCTTTGCGTGCGTGCTAAGTCACTTCAGTCGTGTCTGACTCTGTGCAACCCTATGGACTCTAGCTCGCCAGGCTCCTCTGCCCATGGGATTCTCCAGCAAGAATGCTGCAGTGGGCTGCCACGCCCACCTCCAGAGGATCTGCCCCACCCAGGACTGAACCCGGGTCTCTTATGTCTCCTGCATTGGCAGGCGTGTTCTCCACCACTAGCGCCACCTGGGAAGCCCCCGATGACCGTATGGGGTAGAATCTAACAACAGGGGCTATGTGCACGCGTGTGCCTGCGTCGTTAGCTGCACAGCAGAAACTAACACAGTATTGTAAATCAACTGCACTCCAGTAAAAATAACTGAAAGAACAAAGAAAAAGATCAGCGCTAATAAGTCTATAAACCCAAGGTCACATTTTGTGTTATTTTTGCATAAATGCTCATGTATGTGTGCTTATATTTCATGTTGAAATTATAAACATTAAGGTAAAGCAATAGTTACTGAAGTTAAATTTCAGGGCCATTGACTGCGGGTGGAGTCGACAATAGGAAGCTAGTTCCCTCTGTTGGTCTTGAAACAAAGACATTTCCAAGATAGCATCATGTTGAAGACTGGAGAGAGAACACTTTGTTTTTTAAGGCTCCAGAAAAGAGGTATGAACAAGAAATGAGAACAGTTCATTTTATTAAAAAACTTGATGCTTCAGCCAATTAAATTAATGTTTGTTGACTAAGCCACTAAAATGGGCACAGCTTGAACCAGCTCTTTCTGAGGATAAGGCTGAGTTAACTGCCCTTTGGGGGATTTAACCTAGAAGGTGAGCATAGCCCAAGGATGCATAACAGACGGTAGCTGGTGTGCACTGATGCACTGCCCTTCGGGTGAGAGGCAGGACATTCAGTGATTCCGTTTGTAATGGTTATAGAACTATTCTAGCTTTCTGTTTCTACTTGAGTCAATTTTGGAAAATGTATTTCTCTAGGAATCCAACCATTTTACTGAAGTTTTCAAAATTAATTGACGATCGGTGTATCTATTTGCACCAAAAGGAACAAAGTGCCTGGGAATCAGTCCAGTTCAGTTCAGTCGCTCGGTCGCGTCCGTCTCTGTTGGACGGGGTCCGTCTCTGTGACCCCACTGCAGCACGCCAGGCCTCCCTGTCCATCACCAACTCCCGGAGCCTGCTCCAGCTCATGTGCATCAAGTCGGTGATGCCATCCAACCATCTCATCCTCTGTCGTCCCCTTCTCCTCCTGCCTTCAATCTTTCCCAGCATCAGGATCTTTTCCAGTGAGTCAGTTCTTTGTATCAGGTGGCCAAAGTATTGGGGTTTCAGCTTCAGCATCAGTCCTTCCAATAAATATTCAGGACTGATTTCCTTTAGGATAGGCTGGTTGGATCTCCTTACAGTCCAAGAGACTCTCAAGAATCTTCTCCAACACCGCAGTTCAAAAGCATCAATTCTTCAGCACTCAGCTTTCCTTATAGTTCAACTCGCACATCCATACGGGAAATGGATGACCACTGGGAAAACCATAGCTTTGACTACACGGACCTTTATTGACAAAGTGATGTCTCTGCTTTTTAATATGCTGTCTAGGTTGGTCATAGCTTTTCTTCCAAGGAGCAAGTGTCTTTTAATTTCATGGCTGCAGTTACCACCTGCAGTGATTTTGGAGCCCCCCAAAATTAATTCTCTCACTGTTTCTGTTTCAATGCCTAGGAATAAATCTAACCAAAGCGGAAAAAGATTTATACTCTGCAAACTGTAAGTCACTGATGAGAGAAGCTGGCGAGGGCATGAGTGAATGGAAAGACACAGTCTGGCCATGGGTTGGAACATGGATTGGTCATGAGTAATTTTAACAATTAATATTGGGTCTTGTATTAATATTGGGTCTTCCCTGGTGGCTCAGTCGTAAGGAATTCACCTGCCAATGCAGGAGACATGGGTTCTGTTCCTGGTCTGGGAAGATCCCACATGCTGCGGAGTAACGAAGCCTGCGCACCACAGCTGCTGAGCCTGAGGTCTAGAGCCCGGAGCCACAGCTGCTGAGCCTGAGGTCTAGAGCCCGGAGCCACAGCTGCTGAACCTGAGGTCTAGAGCCCGGGAGCCACAGCTGCTGAGCCTGAGGTCTAGAGCCCGGGAGCCACAGCTGCTGAGCCTGAGGTCTAGAGCCCGGAGCCACAGCTGCTGAGCCTGAGGTCTAGAGCCCCAGAGCCACAGCTGCTGAGCCTGAGGTCTAGAGCCCCGGAGCCACAGCTGCTGAGCCCACGTGCTGCAGCTACTGAAGCCCACATGGCCTGGAGCTCATGCTCCAAAACAGGAGCAGCCCCTGCACCGAGAGCCCGTGACCACAGCTAGAGAGGAGCCCCTGCTCTGAAACCAGAGGAAAGGCCCTGCAGCAAAGACTCAGGACAGTAAAAAAAAAAATAACTAAATAAAAAATTTAAAAATATATTGTTAAAATGACCATACTATCCAAAGCAATCTACAGATTTAGTGCAATACCCATCAAAATACCAACGGAATTTTTCACAAAACTAGCCATGAAATTAAAAGACTCTTGCTCCTTGGAAGAAAAGCCGTGACCAACCTAGACAATGTATTAAAAGCAGAGACATTACTTTGCTGACAAAAGTCCATGTGGTGAAATCTGTGATTTTTCCAGTAGTTACGTGTGGATATGAGAGCTAGACCCTAAAGAAGGCTGGGTTGCCTAAGAATTGATGCTTTTGTGTTTGAGAAGACTCTTGAGAGTCCCTTGGACTGCAAGGAGATCCAACCAGTCAATCCTAAAGGAGATCAGTTCTGAATATTCATTGGAAGGACTGATGCTGAAGCTCCAATACTTTGGCCACCTGATGTGAGAACTGACTCATTAGAAAAGACCCTGATGCTGGGAAAGATTGAAGGCAGGAGGAGAAGGGGACGACAGAGGATGAGATGGTTGGATGGCATCACTGACTCAATGGACATGATTTTCAGCAAGCTCCGGGAGATGGTGAAGGACAGGGAGGCCTGGTGTGCTGCAGTCTGTGGGGTCACAGAGAGTCGGACATGGCTGAGTGACTGAACAATAAGAACAAAATATCTGTGTGTGTGAATATATATATATGATTTATTTGAAAACGCAAAAGACCAAATAGCCAGTTTTTCTTAAAAAATTTTTATTGGAATATAGTTACTTTACAATGCTGTGTTAGTTTCTGCTGTACAACAAAGTGAATCAGTTACATGTATACATACATTCCCTCTTTTTTTAGATCTCCTCCCATTTAGGTCACCACAGAACAGTGAGCAGAACTCCCTGAGCAAAACTGGAGGTGTCCTGTTGCTTGATTTCAGACCATCCTGGAAAGCAACATTAGTGAAAACGGTAAAGGACTGTCACAAAAGCAGACACAGGTGAACCAGAGGGAACAGAGCAGAGAGCCCAGGAGGAACCCACGTTTACATGGTCGATTTATCCGTGAGAGAGCGAGAAAGAACACACAATGCAGGAAAGGCAGACTCTTCAGTGAATGGCGTCAGGGAAACCGGACTTCCACACGCCGAAAAATCCAACTGGACCACTTTCTCACATCATGTACAGAAGTACACTCCAAATGGATTAAAGACTTATAGCTAAGACCTGAAACTATAAAACTTCTAGAAAGAAACAAAGGAGTACACTCTTTGGCATCAGTCTTAGCAATGCTTTTTTGGAAATGGCTCCTCAGGCAAGGGGAATAAAAACAAAAGTTAACAAATGGTACTACATCAAAACAAAAAAGTGCTTACCCAGTGAAGGAAACTATCAACAAAATGAAAAGGCAGCCTATGGAGTGAGAGAAGATATTTTCAGACAATATATCCAATAAGTGGTTAAAACCAAAATATAAAAGAACTCACACAAGTCAACATCAAAACAATGCCATCATAAGATGTGCAGAGGCATAGACGTTCTTCCATGGAAGGCATCCAGATGTCAAGTCACATGACTCTCAACATCACTAATCATCAGGGAAACGCAAATGAAACCCACAGTGAGGTGTGACCTCACACCTGTCAGAATGGGCACCATCAAAAAGGCAAGAAACAGCAGGTGCAGGTGAGGCTGTGGAAGGAAGGGAACCCTTGTGCATTGCCGGGGGGATGTCTCTTGTGCATTGCCGGGGGATGTCTCTTGTGCATTGCTGGGGGGATGTACACTGGTGCAGCCACTGTGGAAAACAGTATGGAGATCCCTCAAAACCTAAAAACTGCTATTAATATGTGATCCAGCAATTCCATTTCTGGATATTTATCTGAAACAAAACCCCCACTAATCCCAAAATATATATGCACCCCAATGTTCAAAGCATTATCATTTACAATAGGCAATCTGTGGAAGCAACCTAAACGTTCACCCATAGGTGAGTAGATAAAGAAGTCACACACACACGCACACACACGCACACACACACGTGCATGCACACATGTGCACACATGCACACATGCAAGTACCCACATGCACGCGCACACACACACGCACCCACACACACATGCACGAACGCACACATACACACGCACACACACACACATCCATGCACACACACGCACACGCACCCACACACACATGCACGAATGCACACATACGCACATGCACGCACATGCACAAACACACACATACGCACACACACGCACGCACATGCACACCCATGCACATACACACACACATAAGTTCAGTGGAGTACTACTCATGCAAAAACAAACCAAACAAAGTCTTGCCATTTGCAAGAACACGGAAGGATGTAGAGGGTCGTCTGCTAAATGAACTCAGACAGGACTGCTACTGCGTGACACCACCTCTATGTGAGATTTAAAAGAGGAATAAATAAATAATAAGGTGGCACAGTGGTAGGGAGTCTGCCTGCCAGTGAAGGAAAAGCAAGAGACTCGGTTTTGGTCCCTGGGTCGGAGGGATCCCCTACAGTAGGAAATGGCAACCCACTCCAGTGTTTTCGCCTGGGAAATCCCGTGGACAGAAGAGCTTGCCGGGCTACGGCCCACGGGGTCACAGAGTTGGATATGACTGAGCACACTCAGTGAGGAATCTGCTCTTTCCAGACCCTAAATACTGCTGTGCAGCTTGGACCTTATTTGTTTCTGCCTCTAGAATGTTGCTCTGGATTTCTAGCCCGAGAGGGCCTGACTGCTGCAGATGCGATGGGGATCAGCAGGACTGACGGAGGTGCCTGTCAAGTCCGCTTCTCAGTCATCACAGCTGTGTGTGGCTGTCAGAACGAGGAGCCCCCTTAGGAAGAAAGTGAGGCTCTGCTGTGTCAGGCAACACACCTGGAGTCACCCCGAGGGAGGTGCAGGTCTCAGGAACCCCGCTCGCAAAGACTGAAGCGAGTGCATTGGGATTGCTGAGGATGACTGTGCTCACAGGGAGCAATGGCCAGCCACACTTTCAACGGCCCCCTCTCTGCCCCCTCTCGGACCCCGTGAGGTGTCACAAAATCACCGTGCAGTGGTGGTGAAGGTGATGTGCGCCGACCTGCCACACGTCTGCTGCCACAGCCCCGCGAGGGGCGCCTCTGCTTGTGCTTCCTGCAGAGACCAAACCCCCATTTCCCCTTAGCCTGCATCAGTAAATCCACGTTTCCAACATCCCCCGAGTCCAGCCCCTTCTTCTCACGCCAGGCACTTCCAGCCAGAGGAGCTGCCATCGCGTCCCACTCGGTTCTCCCAGCAGCTTTATAAAGCCTCCTCATTTGTTTGCTTCTCAGACAAGGTCTACTTGCAGCAAAAAAGCAGAGCAATACTTTGAAACATCAGACCGTGTTACACCTCTGTCCAAAGTCCTGAAATGACCCTCAATTTATTGAAAATAAAAGGCAAAACTCTCATAACTGGCCTACAAAGCCTTGCCCACGGGGGCTTCTCTTTCCCTGCCTGGTTTCACGGCACATCCCCTCGGTTTCCCCAGGCTGGAGGTCCTGCCGGCACAGTGGCAGGGCACAGTCTGCCTCCTGCGCCCCCTTTCCTCGCGGGCACTCTCAGGGATCTGCGCCTTCATCTCACTTAAAGCTGCATCACCTCCTTTGTCAGCCCCCACCGTCCTCCTGTTTCGCGTTTTCTCCCACCCTTTCCAGCTCCTGACACGTTGAACAAGCCGGTGTACTTTCCAGCCTCCACACGGTGACATGACCTCTACGAGGTTCGCGCCTGCCTCACCACACAGGGTGATGCGCACAGGGAAGGTACTCAAAGCATCCCTATTGACTGAAAGGAATGAAAAAATACATTTCAGAAGTAAAGCAGTAAATCCCGGGCTGTCTGGAAAACCCACCTTTCAGAACAATACGCTGCGTGCGTTCCCTGCAATGCTTTTGCTCTACTTTGGCCCCATTTCAGGTCAGGTGGGCTTTTGGTGGCCGACTGTGGAGTGTACTTACCTCTCTAACACTGAGCTGGTGGGACACTCTTCCTAAACACGAAGCCAACACGGGGCATGATGTCTTTGCATTACGGGGTCCCTCGTCATGGCCCTGAGGTCACATGCGGGCAGATCCAGCAGGGAGGACAGGCCAGGGGACTCTCGGTCCAGGCTCTCTGCCTCCGGTTAGCTGTGAGCCAGAGCCAGCACATGGACCTCTGCAGCCTAGTTTCCACCTCTGTAAGAAGGCAGGTTTCGGCTGTGTGGATGTTAGTGTCACCTCCAACGTGAAGAATATGCTTTTTTTCTTTCTCAAAGAACAATCAGCCATGAACAAAACTAGGACTTATCTCAATAACTCTTGGCTTTCATGGAACTTACTGGGTTATTTGATAAAAACCAAAATCTACAAGGGTATCACAGGAAACCGTCTGCAGACCCTGCCATTCAGGGAGGTCTCAGAAAGATAGATTTAGGCCAGGGGGTTCCTTATACAATTCAGTCATGGCCGATCAGGGACCTTTACTAGTCAGGGAAGGGGCCTGGAACCACACAACACACAATGTATCTGTCGATTTCTTAAGAGACTGAAATCCCAGGTGAAAGATGAGTGGTGAGTCTGGCCTCTCTGAATCCTGCTTTTGTTTCCTACAGATGTGTCCACTGTCTGTCAGCTTTCCCTGGGTCTCTCCCTGGACCCAGAAGCACTGCTACACACAGAGTGGTTCCACTGAAGCAGGGTAAGAAGCAGGAGGGGCCCAGCCCAAAGGGGTCTCCACGCACACACGTGACAATAGACCCCTGGTTTGCAGTAATGTTGATCTTTCTTAGCTTTTCTACTAATATGTCTTCCTAGAAGAAAATCAAACCAGCTGAAACTTCTAGAAAGTTGGAAATGTTCCCTTATTTGTTTAGGTTAATGGTATAAGTCGTCAGAACAAAACAATTACTTTATAGGTGTCCAGGAACCATTGTCCAATGCGCGTGTGATGCCTTTTTCAGAATGTTTCAAGGGAAAGAAAATCGTTATGGGCCCCCACGTAGACTTCTCCTGCCTAAAGGAGTCTTTGTGCCCATCCTGTGGGAGCCTGCACCTGGGAACCACTACCCTCTGCCAGCGCGAGTGCAGCCCAGGAATTGCTCCAATAATGCATCTTCAGTAATCCCTGCTGAAGGACGACGGGCCTGGTTCCCATGGAGACAAAAGAATTATCTTTCACAAATGATGATTCTCAAGAATTCTGGACTCCAGTCTCTTCATGTGACAAATACCTCTGCCTTTTCCAACGGGCCATACTGGTTAGAGTGTGAAGAGCCAGAGTCAGGCTAAATCCAGGAGCCTGACCTTGTGGAATTCAGTGTTGGGGGAGCCGTTCACCAGTAACAGGAGAGTGAAGAGCAGGCTGGCCTTCTCCCCCAGCCCTTTCTCGGGGGCAGTGCCTCTCTTCTCTCCGCGCCCGTTTGCTGCCTCTGGAAGGAGCAGTCAGAATGGGTTGCAGGGCGTCCAGGGAGCCCTGTCTTAGGTGAGGCCAAAGATGGACGCACCTGCCCTGGATGGGCAGCAGGCTAAATCTGCAGAAGAAGCAAGGCGATGCTTCACACACCAAGCAGGGGTTGGGGAAGACACTATAAAATGGCTTTGAATTAAAGAGGGGATTATGGAACCTAGGTGCAGCAGAGAGCCGGGTGGGGCTGCTCAGATGCGCTCAGGTGGGAGTGATGTTTACCGCGCTCTGCTAGCCTGTCTCAGGCCGCCCAGCCTCTGAAGGCTGCTGGGTGCTCTCAGGTCAATGTAAATAAGGAAGTGAAAGTGCTGACTACAGAGAATCGGGCGTATCTACTGACCAAAACAGAGCGGAGAGACTCCTCTGGGGGAAGGCACACGTCTTCTTGGAAACAGTCATCACGGGAAAAGTGTTAAGGCCACACCACAGCAGAGGGAGCGGGGCCCCAGCGCGGCAGCTGCTGAAGGCAGGGGACGCACGGAGGCAGCTTCCGGAGGAGCCGATGACCCCGTCCTGCTATCCACTCTGCATTTGCTATTGCTATGGGGAGACTGCACGAATACTGACGGGAGACACCCAGCTGGGGAGCCTCCTCCATGTTGCAAAAGACAAAGGCCGTGTGGAGCGGAGGGGCCCGCCGGGGCTCAGGCGTCAGTCACTGCCTGCATCTCCTGCAACCAAGGAGCCACTGAAGCCTCCGGTTCTTTTCTCCCAGTCCAACAAGGTCAGGCAAAACTATTGCTGGGAACAGAAAGCGGTTCTTGGTAAGTAGTGCCGGGAAGTATGTCCTAGGTCGCTAGTAATTTTCAGTCCTTCTGTGAGTGTCTCCTGAGTTTTATTCCTTTGAAAAACTATGCGGATGAGGTCAGTACCGTCAAAGCACTGACTGTGACCCCATGGTGGGGTGACCTGTGAGGAGCCTGAGTTCCGTCAGAGGCTGGGTGGGTCAGAGGATCTGCTTATGCTCCCGAGGGGGTGTCGGGACCCAGTGGCCATCCCAGACCCTGTGAGACCATCTCTCAGGTCTCTCGAGCGTCAGCCAACTATAACCTGGCTGACCGCAGCCAAGACCTCAGTCTACGCTCCGTAGATGTGAGCAGCCAGAGAAGAGCCTAAGGCTTGGGGCAGGGGCCCAGGTTAGCATCACATTTTGTGGCTCCTGGGAGCCGGAAGGAATTGTCACAAAAGGAAGGAAACCACCAAAGGAAGTGAGAAAAGGGAAGAGCCCCCAGCACAGTCGAGGGTGTGAGCACTGGCAGGGGAACGGGGCGGGCTGAGCAGGGCTTGGGAGGACCGTCTCTCAGAGCTTAACCATTAGGTGGCCGTACCTGGAAACTCTGAGCTGATGGCATTTTCCCATTTTAGGGCCCATGTGCATCCCTAGTGCATGAGGACATTACAGGGCACCGAATAAATAGACCAAGGTTATTATTAACAAAACAACCCTCACGTTAATTCTACGACAGTTACTATGTGTATTCTGTATGGTGTTGATCATGTAAAATAGGAAAAGTCTTGCTTAATAGTCCAACAGGGCTTCCCAGTGGCTCAGACAGTAAAGAATCTGCCCGCAATGCAGGTGACCTGGGTTTGATCCCTGGGTCGGGATGATCCCCTGGAGGAGCACATGGCAACCCACTCCAGTATCCTTGCCTGGAGAGTCCCATGGACAGAGGAGCCTGGTGGACTGCAGTCCACGGAGTCGCAGAGAGTGGGATGTGACTGAGCGACTCAGCTGAGCCCAACAGTCTGGCTTTGGTAAACGTCCCACAGTGGTTTTAAAAGCACGCCTTCTACCATTGTTGTGTGCAGTGATTTTCTGTGTTCCTGCTTAAATAATCTGCTCGGTTAATTAGAATGGACATATGCTTAAATGTTAGACTGTGGTTAGAATTTATCTATTTCTCTTTGGGAAGGTTTACTTTTGGCAATTATTTTGCTGATGTCTTCTCAGCTCCTCAGATCTGTGGTTTGGTGTCTATTAGTTTTAGAAAATTCTCAACCGTTTTTTCTGAAACGATTTCTTTTGTACCATTATCTTTCTCCTCGGTCTCCAGGGTTTCAGTTACACATATCTAGACCTTCTGATAGTGTCCTACAGCTCTCGGACATTCTGTAGTTTCGGTCACTCCTTTTTCTCTGTGTGCCTTAGCCGGGTAATTTCTCTTGCCCTGTCTTCAAGTTCACCGATTCTTTTCTCAGCTGTGTCACTTCTATTGATGAGTCTGTTGAAGGCATTCTTCAACTCTGTTAGTGACTTTTTAAGTCATTTGATTTTTTTTCTTACAGTGTCCATCTCTTTGCTAAAATTCAGCCACCTGAACTTGTACCATATTCATCTGTGTCCACAAGAGACATATTACATATTACATGCAGTTATTTTTTTATGTTCCTTGTCTGATAATTCCAACACCTGAATCAGATCTGTGTGTGGTTCTGATGCTTATTTGTCTCTTTGCAGTTTGTGGATTTTTAATGCTTTATTTTTTTAAAAAGCTAGATATTTTGAGTAGAACAGCAGAGCCTGAGGTAAAAAGCCTTTTGGGGGTTTTGGTCTGGAAATGTGCCTTCTTTTCTTATACTTTGAGTGTGGAGTCTGAGTCTGTTTAGCTAGAAATTGCACTGCTTTGGGGATTTTCTGTTGTAACACTGAATGGTGATCAAGTGAGCATGTACATTTGAGATCAGAAATGAAATAAATATTCTGCTTATTATCATTTCTGTTCAGTATTTTACTAGAAATTCTAGCCAAGATAGTAAGTCAAGAAAAACAAATAGAAGGTATCTGTATTGGAAAAAACAAAAAAATTGTTTATATTTTCTATGATTGTATGCATAGATAATCCCAAAGATTCTTCTCTTAATTTACAAAAACTAAAATGTTAGGCAAATAAGTTTGCTGAAGAAAATTCCATATAAAAATCAATTAAATTTGATGAAGAAAAAGTTAAATTAAATTAAAAAATATATTTTCTAAAATGTCAGCAAAAACATTGACCACATTTCTTAAAATATATTTAACTAGAACTAGAGGTGTGGTAAGAATTCAGCAGATAACATTATGAAATTCATTGATAACTTTTAAAAAGATTCAATTATATGAAGATATGTCATGTTCATGCATTGAAAGCCTCCATGTAATTAAGATATTAATAATCTCCAAACTTATTCAATGTTTCAGATTATCTCAGTTAACATACGGATGGTTGTGCATGTATGTGTGTCTGTGTTCGGAAGCTTAAGGCAGCACTTACGTGGAGTTTACAAAGCCAAGGAGAGGCACGGTGCTCTTGAGTAAAGACGGTGAGACGGTCTTTTCTACCAGCGTCAGGACTAGTGTTAAAGCCGTGATAGTCAAAAGGATAAAATTGGCGCAGGTGTTGACAGATTCAGAAACAGAACAGAGTACAGAGTTCAGAAACAAATGCATGAGAATGCAGACACTTGATTTATGACAGATGACACTTTAGTTCAGTGTAGAAAGTATATTGTCTCTAAAAATACAGAAAAAATTTAAAATACATGAAATTAAACTTATATTCTAAAATATACACACACATCATTTTAAGACAAATGAAAGTTCTGCTGTGGGTGAACTAAAATTCTGTATGGAGGAAGCATTTATTGCCTCTGGGGAAGGACTGATGCTGAAGTTAAAACTCCAATCCTGATGTTTGGCCACCTGATGTGAAGAGGTAACTCATTTGAAAAGACCCTTATGCTGGGAAAGATTGAAGGCAGGAGGAGAAGGGGATGGCAGAGGATGAGATGGCTGGATGGCATCATCGACTTGATGGGCATGAGTCTGAGCAAGCTCTGAGAGTGGGTGATGGACAGGGAAGCTTGGCGTGCTGCAGTCCATGGGGTTGCAAAGAGTTGGACACGACTGAGCGACTGAACTGAACTGAATCCTGAATAGCTAACGTAGCTATGAGAATGCAGAAAGCATAGTAGCTGAGTTCACAGGGCTCAGGAGGAGAACCCCCTCACAGCCTCACAACTCTGCTACTTTCTAGTGAAACTTAACTCTCTGTCTTTATTTATTTATCTCTGAAACGAGGTGAAGAGTTCAAGGTAACTTGCAGGTTTGCTGTGAGGGCACTCCGGTTAATGTAGGTTAAGAGCTTATAACAATGCCTGGGCTACTTTTAACTAGTGATGCTGGTGGTGATGCTGAATTTGCTTAGGGATATGGAAACAAGAGGAAAAGCACGCAGCATAAAGAAAACTGAAGAGACGGTTCAGCAGAAGTTGGAGCAGTATTTACCAGCAATGGGGAGAGAGATTATTGCAGAGGAGGCTGCGTGGGGCTTCAGATGCTTGATTTACAGACAAAATGCCCGTTTGTTTCACTCCCTTTTCTTTTATGAACCGCCAGATGTACAGGCTGGAGTTAGAGAAGGCAGAAGAACCAGAAATCGAATTGCCAACATTGTTTGTTTCATAGAAAAAGCAAGAGACTTCCAGAAAAACATCTACTTCTGCTTCATTGACTACACTGAAGCCTTTGACTGTGTAGGTCACAGCAAACTATGGAAGATTCTTAAAGTGATGGGATACCAGATCACCTGACCTGCTTCCAGAGAAACCTGTATGCAGGTCAAAAAGCAACAGTTAGAACCAGACATGGAACAACACACTGGTTCCAAATTGGGAAGGGAGAACGTCAAGGCTGTATATTGTCACCTTGCTTATTTAACTTATATGCAGAGTACGTCATGTGAAATGCCTGGCTGTATGAATCACCAGGTGGAATCAAGATTGCCGGGACAAATATCAACAACCTCAGATATGGAGATGACACCACCATTATGGCAGAAAGCAAAGAGGAACTGAAAAGCCTCTTGATGAAGGTGAAAGAGGAGAGTGAAAAATCTGGCTTAAAGCTCAACATTCAGAAAACTAAGATCATGGCATCTGGTCCCATCACTTCATGGCAAATAGATGGTGAAAAAGTGGAAACAGAGACAGACTTCATTTTCTTGGGCTCCAAAGTCACTGTGGATGATGACTGCAGCCATGAAATTAAAAGATGCGTGCTCCTTGGAAGAAAAGCCGTGACAAACATAGACCTTGTATTGGAAAGCAGAGACATTACTTTGCCAACAAAGATTTGTATAGTCAAAGCTATGGTTTTTCTGATAGTCATGTATGGATGTGAGAGTTGGACCCTAAAGAAAGCTGAGAGCCGAAGAATTGATGCTTTCAAATTGTAGTGGTGGAGAAGATTCTTTTTTCCCCCAAATATGTTCTTTATTAAATTAGTTTATTTATTTTAATTGTAGGATAGTTACTTTACAATGTTGTGATGGTTTTTGCCACACATCAGCGTGAATCGGCCATAGGTATACATGTGTCCTGCCCATCCAGAAGGCCCCTCTCTTCTTCTCATAACCAATACAAGTTCGATGCGTGAAACAGGGCACCCAAAGCCAGTGCTCTGGGGCAACCTGAAGTAGAGTCTTGAGAGCCCCTTGCACTGCAAGGAGACCAAACCAGTCAGTTGTAAAGAAAATCAGCGCTGAACTTGCATTGGCAGGACTGACCCTGAAGCTGGAGCTCTGATGCTTTGGCCGCCCAGTGTGAGGAGCTGACTGGGAAAGACCCTGACGCCAGGACAGACTGAAGGCAGGAGGAGAAGGGGCCGGCAGGATGAGGAGGCCGGACGGCAACACCGACTCGATGGACGCGAGTTCAAGCAAACTCTGGGAGTTGGTGACGGACAGGGAGGCCTGGCGTGCGGCAGTCCATGGGGTCCAAAGAGTCAGACACGACTGAGCCGCTGAACAGCAACCCTCCCCTTTTCTGTATGTATACTACACTTAGCAGGCTTGTTTAGAAACAGATTGACTGTATGGGAGGAATCGTGCACCTGAAGCGAAACACCCTGAGCTGGCAAATGATATTTAAGGACTCTTCTCAAAGAGGCTACAAAGTCTAAAGTGAGCAGAAGCTTAAAGCTAAGAGATTCAAAGGCCACAGAGAGAAGCTTGGACATGTGATAAGAAATGTCTCAGAAAGAAAACGCTGGAGGGAGGAATAGTTGAGGAACTTAGGACAGTAGAGTTTCTGGATAAAAGCAAAGCAGCATGAAGGGTCTCAGACGGAAAGACCCTGAGATGAAGGAGACACACAGCCATCCCTGGACGCAACTTGTGAGAGTTTGCGTTCACACATCAGACGATTCCGAAAACCTTCCCGAGAAGGAAGAGGCCAAGCAGAGAACGACACGGATCAGGTAGGCGCTACTGACTGATACAGAGAAGATACTGGCCACTCTTTAGAGAAGCAGAAGGCGCAGCATTTCAGAGTCCTACACTCCAGTGCTCACACTTGGTGGTCCAGGAACTGTCCTGCGTGTTTTGCGTGAGTTAATTAGCTAGCTATCTGTCGATTCCCTCACCCCACCCCAGGCCCTCTCAGAGCCCTCTGGCTCCCAGGTTGCTGGTGTCTTAGAACCACTGTCTGCTGTGGGCCGCCCAGCCTCGCGGGGGGATTCTCCTTGTCCTCACCCTCATCACAGTGTTGCCCCGGTCCAGTCCTGTCCTCACCTTACCCTTCCCCCGGGCCAACGGCACAGTGGCTGCTACAAACTGGGGTAACCAGTTTGAAGGTGGGGATGTTTGAGGGTTTTAGAGCCTGGGCTGGGGCTGAAATTACAGGAACAAAAAGTCAATGCAGAAATTCGACAGTGGCTCTGCAAAGTACCTCCTGGTTAAGAGCCCACTTGTGGAATTGGTCATTTGTTGAATTGATGTTCAGTTGATTGGCTTTGGGCACACTTGTTGCTCACAATGGAAAACTGATTTTTGGACAACGGCTCCCAGGCCACAGCTGGGTGACTCGCTGCTGGGATAAGTGGTGTCTCTGACCTCAAGCCCCGGATGGAGACACTCTGGTCTCAGGTGAATCAGCCCCTCTGGACAGCACAGGGGAGGAAAAGCCCAGAGCTGCGAAGCCTTCCAGCAGAGAGCCCTCTGCTCCAAGATGCAGGGAAGAAGCTCGTGGGAAGGTCTACTCGAGCGGGGCTCTGAAGGACAGGCAGGTGTCCATCAGGAGAAAAGTGGAAAGAGCTTCTGGGAACAGGTGACTACAAGTGTCCAAGTAGCTGAGCCAGTGGCAGAAGTCCAGGCTGGCAAGCAGGCGGAGAGCAGGGTGGACAGTGAGGCCAGAAAGGTGTGTAGGGATACACAGGCACATCACCCCAGAGCAACGGGGGCCCCGAGTGACTGCATGTTCATTATGAGCAGAATTTCTCATTTAATTCAGAATTACTGGGCAAAGCACGTGAGGACCACTCTAAGAAGCAATTGAGGTCTTCCAAATGCAAAAAGGCAGAGGGACTGGAGATCAAATTGCCAACATCTGCTGGATCATCGAAAGGCAAGACAGTTCCATAAAAGCATCTACTTCTGCTTTACTGACTATGCCAAAGCCTTTGACTGTGTGGATCACAACAAACTGTGGAAAATTCTTCGAGAGATGGAATCCCAGACCACCTGGCCTGCCTCCTGAGAAACCTGTATGCAGGTCAAGAAGCAACAGTTAAAACCAGGCGTGGAACAACAGACTGGTTCCAAATTGGGAAAGGAGTACGTCAAGGCTGTATATTGTCACCCTGCTTATTTAACTTATATGCAGAGGACATCATGAGAAATGCTGGGCTGGAGGAAGCACAAGCTGGAATCAAGATTCCCATCAGAAATGTCAATAACCTCAAATATGCAGATGACACCACCCTCATGGTAGAAAACGAAGAGGAACTAAAGAGCCTCTTGATGAAAGTGAAAGAGGAGAGTGAAAAAGTTGGCTTAAAGCTCAACATTAAGAAAACTAAGATCATGGCATCCGGTCCCATCACTTCATGGCAAATAGATGGGGAAACAGTGGAAACAGTGGCAGACTTTATTTTTCTGGGCTCCAAAATCACTGCAGATGGTGATTGCACCCATGAAATTAAAAGATGCTTAGTTCTTGGAAGAAAAGTTATGACCAACATAGATAGTATATTAAAAAGCAGAGACATTACTTTGCCAACAAAGGTCCATCTAGTCAAGGCTATGGTTTTTCCAGTGGTCATGTATGGATGTGAGAGTTGGACTGTGAAGAACGCTGAGTGCCAAAGAATTGATGCTTTTGAACTGTGGTGTTGGAGAAGACTCTTGAGAGTCCCTTGGACTGCAAGGAGATCCAACCAGTCCATTGTAAAGGAGATCAATCCTGGGTGTTCACAGGAAGGGTGGATGCTGAAGCTGAAACTCCAATACTTTGGCCACCTGATGTGACGAGCTGACTCATTGGAAAAGACCCTGATGCTGGGAAAGCTTGAGGGCAGGAGGAGAAGGGGACAACAGAGAATGAGATGGCTGGATGGCATCACTGCCTCGATGGACATGAGTTTGAGCAAACTGTGGCAGTTGGTGATGGACAGGGAGGCCTGGGGTGCGGCAGTCCATGGGGTTGCAAAGAGTCGGACATGACTAAGCGACTGAACTACACTGAAACACAGGGTGGTGGTGACTGCTGCTGGTGAGGGGGAGGTAGAGACGCTCATGAGGGGGACTGGGAACCGTTTATGGGAGAGACTGCTGAGTCTTGGAGGTGACACTGGTGTGAAGAGAGGAAGGGAGGGCTCAGAAAGAACGCTGGGAGCCTTGACAGCGAGAAATTTCAATCCAGTGATGACGATGCCTTGCATCTCCTGGACACGTGCTGTGGGTCAGGCACTGAGCCACACGCTTCACCTCCCTGTGTCTCCACTTCACCCCATGAGCAGAACCTGCACGACGGGCCCTAATTCACCCCCGTTAGAGGCGAGGACGCGCAGGGCCCCACCACCACTGTCCACTAGAAGCAGCCGTGCTCATCCGCAGTTCGCAGCTGTCCAGCGGTCACACTAACAGAAGTAACACGCAAGGCAACATTGATTTCTGTAATCTATTTTATTTATTTAACCCCATGTATAAATACCACTTTCACATTTACTCTATAGAAAATTTTTAACGAGATATTTGCATTCTTCCTCCACAAGAAGTCTTCCAAAGGAAGCATGTGTCTGACACTCAGGGCACATCATAATTTGGATACCAGCTTCTTATCGGAAATAGTTGATCTGCATTTAGAGTTCACAAAGCTGACTGCTGAAAAAGCGGATTCACCTTCCTCAGTTGTTCTAAATACATTTAAAACATTTCCAACAGTGGAACTGAGCCTCGGGTTTTATATTTAAAATATTAATAATTAGAATTAAATCCAGCTGAAGATCCAGTCCCTGGGCGGCACCGGCCCCGTTTAAAATGCTGGGCAGTCCTACCTGCGGGCAGCCAGCTTTCTGGACTGCACCGGCCAAGAGAGAGCAGACCTTTTCCGGGAGTCTCTCTATCCTAAATTGGGGGGCTGGAGGTTTTAGTCCAGGAGGTCTTTCCTGAGAGCCCACAGCACTCCGTGTTTTTGAGGGGCACCCCCTGCCCAGCCGCCCCACCGCAGCTCCAGGCTGCCCTCTGCTCTCCAAGAGATCCTGGAACGGGCGGCTCTTTCACCACCTAAGCCACTTGGTCTCCCTTGCCTGGAATACCTCCCACTGCTCAGCACCTGAATGGTTCCCCTTTCTCCTTCTTCCCCTTCAGCCTCAGTGCCACTGCTCGCGGAGAGCACCCTGTCCCCCTGAAATAAAGCGGGTTCTGCTGTTACGACAGGCAGCTGCCCGCAGGCATGGCTCGTCCCATCGTGTCGTTACACACTGTTTCTAACTGTGCGATACTTTCTCCCCACGAGAGTGTCAGAGGGCAGAGACTGCACACAGCACAGTACTGGCGTGCTCAGAGAACTGTGTAAATATTCTAAATAAGAACAATGCATCTTTCGGACATCCAAGTGACATGCAAAATAGAATAAGGAGCTAGCTCTACGGGCTGGACACATAAATCGAGGTGTACGGCCCTGCAGGCTGGGAGCGGTGGAAACTGTGGGGGACGAGATTCCCCAGGAGAGCCGTGCTGTTGAGCTGGACAGGCTTGCAGAGCTTGAGGAGAGTAAAAGAAAAAAAATCCAAGGTTAAACTGGGTAAAAAAGAAAACCTAGCATACATTATTAAGTTTAGGGTCAACTTTGGGGGTGACATTGGCATTCAGAGCCTGCACTCACTGAAGTCGCTCGCTGGGATTTGGCCCAGACAGCCATGGTGCCCGGGGTGTGGCCCGTCTCTCACGGCTGTGCCGCTGTGCCCAGGTTGCCCAGCCTGGCAGCACTGAGCCCAGCCAAGCCAGCCTGACTCGGCTTGCAGCCCCGACTGGCGTCTGGAAGGACTTGCGTCTCCCTGGTGAAGCTGTAAACATCGTAAGCGTAGGTCTGACCACGGCCGCCTCCGGTCAGCCCTCAAGGCAGATGGGTCCTCCGTCTGCACCTGTCTTTCCCTTGCCTCCTCAGGTGCCAGGACAGGGACAGGTGCCACGTGCAGAAGAGACCCTGAGGTCAGCCCACGTCCGTCTCGGGCCCTGCCCTTGCTTCCAGGACGCTGGACGCCCTCGACGTGGGGTCACCAGCACTCTTTCCTGTGTCGCGGCCGGGCCCTTACCTTCACCTCCTCTTTCTGCCAGGTTTCCTTGCCACCTCCCTAAGCCCATCACTTCCAAGCCCCGGTCTGAGGGGGAGGCTCTGCCCCTCCCTCGGGCCCTCCTTGGTGCCAAATGAACAGCAGGGCATGTTTTCATGGGTAACTTCTTGCCCGAATTCCCAAGGCTGAAAATATTAAGCCACACGAAAGTCCCATAAGATTCCTCCAAATCTATGGGGAAATAGTCATTTCAATCCTATTCAGTATATGGTCGTCAACAGAAGGGTCTGGGCAGGAGTACACAGGGCAGGGTTTGTTTGCTCTGCTTACGCTGGCATCCCAGCCCCGAGACTGGCACTCAGCACACAGGGGCGGTGGCTCCCAGTGTCACACAGCCAACGAAGATGGGGCTACTGGGCTTAGAACAAATCAGAAATTCAGATGCAGAATCGCTCTGAACGGTGCCCATATGTCCTGATTGACTGGAACAGACCTGACTTCAAATATTCTGTCCCATTTTCAGAGCATGTGTCAGACCATATGTCCACATTTATGTTTAAGAAAATATGGTATTCATTTCTTTAGCAAGAAAGGAGACCCAAATCACTGGGAACCACTGCCGGCTCTAAACCTGGCCTCTGTCTCCACACTAAAGATCAGATGGAGAGGCTCCGGGTTCCCTCGGGGCTGCTCTGAGGGCAGCATCTACAGGAACCGTGGGCAGTGCCAGACGGGGGAAGGACCCGGGTCTGGCACCAGCGTGGGTCCCAGCACCCTGGGCACCGGCCCTCCCAGGAGCCAGACCAAAATAATTCTGATCTCTGTCTCCGTTTCCTGGTTTTTATTTTACTGATCCATGGAATCAGCCCTGACACGTTGCTCAATTTATAGCAAAGTAGACAGATTCAATCCCTTCTTAAGCAGAATTATCTATCTCCCATAAATGGCACGAATTCTCTACCTACTCCTGATTTGGGGGGTGGCTTATATGCACGCTCATGTAACTATACAGTTGCATAAACAAAGGGCCAGGACTAATTAACTGGTTCTCATTCCAGTTTATTACGTATGACTTATTCTATGCCATGTTCCATAAGGAACTGCTTCCGTCTGAGAAGGAACCATTCTTTAGAATGCTATAAATGACATAGGCTAGCCATAAATGGATGTGGTGCCATTCCATCAATTTCCCACTGAATTCTGAAGGTCAAAATTTAATACCATGAGGCAGTTATGCCGTTTGACAAAGGTCCCAAACTACCACCAGGACACACTGACCCCCTGGGAAATATGTGTTCAGATAAACACAAAACACCTCCCCATTGTCAGACTACTGTCCAACGATTTCAAATCAAGATTTGCAACCTAATTCAAATGGTGTATTATAATTTCATAAATTTATATCTGTATTTATTGAACACTTTCTTATTAAGTGAAAGCTGAAAACCTGATAGAGATAATCTAATTATCATATCTAATTGCAGAATGAAATAAGTCACTAAAACCAGCTTAATGAATCTTAAATACTAATTAATATTCAGACAAGAAGCTGGAATTTTGACGCTCCAGTCATGTAGTGAAAACACAGGCACACCTAAGCATGCAGGATGTTTTGTCACTTTGAATTCGAAATTCCTCACACCTTCTGCATTGTTCACATGGGCTGCCTTCTTGGGAGCTTTTATTAACCGTGGTCCAGATCCATCCGTAAATGCGACTCATGCCACTTAGCGGGTGAAGATTCTTGAAGACAGAGAATCTGCTGAAATGTGTTGGGGAGGGGGCCTCGAGATGCTTTTAATCAGCAGTGCGTAAAAAGGGGTGACTTTCATTTTCATCAGGAGGGTGTCCTGATGAGGAAGGGTTTCAAATGAAGGGTGTCCTGGGAGGAAGCGCTCTGGCGCCAGGAGTACCGCGGTCACTCCACTCGCAACTGACGCCCGCACGGAAGCCTTTCTGACCCTGAGCGCAGGCCGGCGCGGAGGGACCCCGCACGGATCACCCACGGCTTCCCTGCCCTGTTTTCCCCTGTGTCCGCCAGGGACGGTAGCACCCTGCCTAGCTGGGTAAGGCTTGGGTGAGTGGGCATTTGTCAGGCATGCAGAGGGGAGCTGGCGCTGTCTCCTGTTTGGCAGGCATCATGATTCTGCTCCCCTTCGGAGCGGGGGCCACCCCCCACCCCACCCCCGGTCACCAGACACAGGTCGCACCTGTGGGCTCAGCTCCCTGCAGCACCACCCGGGGTGTGAGTTCACACATTAGCCACTCAGACGCCAGCTGGACAGCAGCTGCACTAGCAGGAGACAGGGCTGAGAAGGGGGCAGAGAGCTCCGGAGGTCAGCCCGCCGCGTGGGTGGCTACAAAGAGGCTCCAGGGAGACAGAAAGCAGCGCTGGGGTCGCGCCTTCAGCCGCCTATCAGAGCTGCTGCAGGGGCCACTGTGACAGCATCGATCCCTGCGGGGAGGGCTGGGGAATGCTTCAGAGGCTTGTCTAAAATGTCACAAAAGGAGGTCCAGTTTAAACGAGCCTCACACTGGACTTAGGTCATGCCTGGTGTCAGCCCCAGAACCGTGGCTCTCCAGACGACAGCCTGGCCGGGGCGTCTGGGTCTCTGCTGCCTGCTCCGGGTCCCGGGTCGTGGTCCCACGGCTGACCCAGAAACAGTTTTAGGATCCTGTGACAAACGTCCCTGGCCAAGGCCCTCCCCTCCGATCATACACGACTGCTCTGACCTTGATGCAGCTGGTTTCGAAAATATGACTTAGGTAAATACATGTGAAAGACATTTCAAGAAGCCCGATTTTATTCTCAGAACCCCAGCCAGATGAACAAATCCAGTTGCCAGCGGTCAGGTAGATGAGCGGAGCTGAGCCTTTCTGACCATGGGGTCTTGGACGAGGCATGTCCCATTCTGAGAGTTTGTGTTTTCTTTAAAATGGAGACGACGTGGCCCATGACTCCCTTCTGATTCTGGTTCTTCATCTTTATTTAAAACGTGTTCACGTCACTTAATATTAAAGCGAAACAAGAGCACTGACGGCACCTTGGCGTCTTCTCCGCATCTCGGGGAATGTGCCCTCCCCAAGGTCATGCTGACCTAAGGGATGGGTGGGGCCGCTTGGGAGCTGACAGCTTCCCTTACCCCCGACGCTGTGTTTCTTCTTGCTTTCTTCCTCTCTGTCTTTTCTTTCTAGATCCTCCTTCTTTTATGACGCCTCTTTTTCCCTCTGGTCCCCACCCCTGATTGCCAATTAACTGCTAATATTCCCAAGATTCCTTCTGAGGTTTATGTTTCCTCACTGTTTCTGTGTGTCTTGGGTCATTACATTCGCCCATAGCCTCAATCAGCACCTACTGGCCACAAATCCCAAACACTGACTCATGTTCCACATTGCTGCATTAAAATTTAAGATGCACCCTCTTAACTGCCCACAAGATGCTTTCCCCTGGACATATGCTATGTGCACTAAGATTAGCACCTTAAAACTTCAATCATGACTTCCTGCCCCCATCTCCTGTATGTGCAGAGATATCGTGACCTAACTTGTCATTAAAATGAAAAAAGTTCAGGAGTATGTGCTAGAATTGCCCCGCTCTGTTTTCTGTAATCTATTTTCTAATCACTTGATCGTGAGGCCTTGTCAGCTGTACCCTTTGACAAGGTGTGGAGCATCTCCCTTTCTGTCATCGCTCTCCGCTGGGACTGTTGCCTGGACCTGATCGTCTCTCAGCCCGACCAGAGCAACACCTTACAAAACGATCTCCTTCTTGGTCTGTCTCCTCATCCATCCTGCGCAAGCTTCAAAGTGACCTTCTAAAACGTGCGTTTGATCATGTAACTTCAAATCCCTCAACCTTTCTCAGCTCCCTTCAGAGGAAGCCCAGACTTGGCCAGGAAGCCCTTCGCAGTCCGGGGCGTCCTTCCTGCCCCGCCCTCCGCCTGCTTACGTGGCAGGAGCATCCCGGCTCCAGCAAGACTCGGGACAAGCGATGTCATCCGCACCTTCCTCACACACACCACGTGCTTCCTCTCCTCAAGCCTCGCCCTCCGGCTCCCGGAGCAGCCCGGGTACTTGTGTCAGGACACCTAGTGCATGCTACTGAGATGCTGGTTTCTCATTTTCCTCCCCTCCATCCAACTGGAAGGTCCTCAGGAGTCAGAGAAGGCAGCACACATCAGTCTATTCCCAGGATAGGGCCTCCCTCTGGGGGTTCAGTAAATACTTATGTGGATAAAGGAATAAAAATAAAGAAGAAAATGGATTTATTCATGAAAGATTTACTGAGCATCTATTGTGCATCAGACACTCTTCCAGGTACACAGGTGTCTGGGAGGCCGAGCAAAGGCAGCCTGTGCTCATGGAAATTGCATTCTGGTGCAGAGCGGGTGACAAGGCCAGATGAATAAGGAGTCATAGCACACGCTGGAAAGTGATCGCCGCCGTGGGAATGAAAGAGAAAAAGAAAACGTCCTACAAGGCAAAAGAGAATTAAGAGTGACGAGAGAGAGGCTGCAGCCCTGATGGGGGTCGGGGTGAGCCTTATTTAGAAGGTGCTGTTTGAGCAAAGGCTTACCCAGTGATGACGACTGACGACGAGAGGACGCGGCCCTGCAGAGGCTGAGGGCCGAGGGTGCTGCTCCCTCGGCAGGGAGACCGCCGTGGGCGGCTGCTTGAGACAGAGTGGGAGACACTCCAGACAGCTCCAGGGCTGAGGCAGTGTGTCTCCGACACTGGTCAACCTGGAAGAGCCCAGAACTTAGAAGAAAAGCAAGAACTGTGTGTCCAGTAAGCAGAGAGGGGACAGTTACTTCACAAGCCATTCAAAGATGCACATTAAAAGAAGAATCAGTTTCTAATTGGAAACAGAAACTTAAAACTTACATAACAGCCAGTGTTGGCAAACTACTTGAAGAAACAAATTATGCCATATTTATAAGATAAAATACTCTCAAAAAATTAGAAATCATGTTATAAAAAGTAATTAATGCACTCAGAGTGTTTACTGTATAATGTTAAGTGACTAAGGAAGACTGCTCAATAATATACGTAGCAAGGTCAAATTTGGTCTAAACTGCGCGTATGTGCCTTATAATCTGTGGGAGAATAAATGCAGAAGAGTGGGAAGAGGGCACGGTTTATGTCCTTTGTTGTAATTTTCTATATTTTTAAAAATTTTTAAATAGCATTATTTTAGTATCGAGAAAGAAAACAATGTATTAAAAAAGACACAGAGAAGGTGCTGAAGCAAAATCTAACATACATTAACGAGCATATAAGGTTTTCAGAGAAGCCTCATACATCATTGGGAAGGCGATCATCATTCAACAATATTGCTGCTGGTAGAAGTGGTTAGCTCTTTGAAATAAAGCAACCAAACTAACAAATAAAATGCAGGACCTTTCTTCATATCATGAACTTTCTAGTTATATTAAACACATTCTAGTTATATTAAAAATGAATATTAAAAATGAACTTTAGTTGAGTCTTCCAGTTAATGATGACGGATTGACCACATCTATTTACATATCCTTCTTCCTAAAACATGAGAAATTAGGGAAAAAATTGGAATCCATAGCAACCGAAGTGACCAATGAAAAATGGAAAAATGTGGATGGGGAATCATCATTTATTTGGCAGGGAGGAGGAAGCTACAAATAAAATACCTGTATGGGTGGTGCTAGTAGTAAAGAATCCATCTGCCAATGCAAGAGACACGAGAGACACAGGTTCAATCCCTGGGTCGGGAAGGTCCCCTGGAGGAGGGCGTGGCAACCCACTCCGGTGTTCTTTCCTGGAGAAGCCATGGACAGAGGAGCCTGGCGGGCTACAGTCCGCGGGGTCGCAGGGTCGGACGTGACTGAGCGACGGACACTGCACCACTTGCCCTTCTCTGCGCTGCTTCTCCAGATGCTGCTGATCTCCGGGATTCCGTCCACTTCCTCGCATTCGTGTCCATTTGAGGTGACGCATTTGGTTGTTTTAAGCCACCCGCGTTCGTGTTCAGTTGCTTCAGTCGTGCACGACTCTTTGCAACCCTATGGACTGTAGCCCGCCAGGCTTCTCTGTTCATGGAATTCTCCAGGCAACAATACTGGAGTGGGTTGCCATGCCCTCCTCCAGGGGATCTTCCTGACCCAGGGATCAAACCCAAGTCTCTTGTATCTCCTACATAGGCAGACAGGTTCTTTAGCACTAGCACCACTTGGAAAGCTACTTTAAGCCACTCAGCTCAGTTTAGTTGCTCAGTCATGTCCGACTCTTTGTGACCCCATGGACTGCAGCGCACCAGGCCTCCCTGTCCATCACCAACTCCTGGAGTTTACCCAAACTCATGTCCATTGAGTCAGTGATGCCATCCAACCATCTCATCCTCTGTCACCCCCTTCTCTTCCTGCCCCCAATCTTTCCCAGCATCAGGGGCTTTTCAAATGAGTCAGCTCTTCTCATCAGGTGGCCAAAGTATTGGAGTTTCAGCTTCAGTATGCGTCCTTCCAATAAATATTCAGGACTGATTTCCTTTAGGATGGACTGGTTGGATCTCCTTGCAGTCCAAGGGACTCTCAAGAGTCTTCTCCAACACCACAGTTCAAAAGCATCAATTTTTCGGTGCTCAACTTTCTTTGTAGTCCAACTCTCACATCCATACATGGCTACTGGGAAAACAATAGCTTTGACTAGACACACCTTTGTTGACAATTTGTCTCTGCTTTTCAATATGCTGTCTAGGTTGCTCATAGCTTTTCTTCCAAGGAGTAATCATCTTTTAATGTCATGACTGCAGTCACCATCTGCAGTGATTTTGAAGTCCCCAAAAATAAAGTCAGCCACTATTTCCATTGTTTCCCCATCTATTTGCCATGAAGTGATGGGACCGGATGCCATGATCTTGGTTTTCTGAATGTTGAGTTTTAGTCAGCTTTTTCACTCTCTTCTTTCACTTTCATCAAGAGGCTCTTTAGTTCTTCTTCACTTTCTGCCATAAGGGTAGTGTCATCTGCATATCTGGGGTTATTGATATTTCTCCCGGCAATCTTGATTCCAGCTTGTGCTTCTTCCAGCCCAGCATTTCTCATGATGTACTCTGCATGTAAGTTAAATAAGCAGGGTGACAGTATACAGCCTTGACGTACTCCTTTCCTAATTTGGAACCGGTCTGTTTTTCTATGTCCAGTTCTAACTGTTGCTTCCTGACCTGCATACAGGTTTCTCAAGAGGCAGGTCAGGTGGTCTGGTATTCCCATCTCTTTCAGAATTTTCCAGAGTTTGTTGTGATCCACACAGTCAAAGGCTTAGGCATAGTCAATGAAGTAGAAGTAGATGTTTTTCTGGAACTCTCTTGCTTTTTCAGTGATCCAGCGGATGTTGGCAATTTGATCTCTGGTTCCTCTGATTTTACTAAATCCAGCTTGAACATCTGGAAGTTCACGATTCACGTACTGTTGAAGCCTGGCTTGGATAATTTTAATCATTATTTTACTACTGTGTGAGATGAGTGCAATTGTGTGGTAGTCTGAGCATTCTTTGGCATTGCCTTTCTTTGGGATTGGAATGAAAACTGACCTTTTCCAGTCCTGTGGCCACTGCTGAGTTTTCCAAGTTTGCTGGAATATTGAGTGCAGCACTTTCACAGCATCATCTTTCAGGATTTGAAATAGCTCAACTGGAATTCCATCACCTTCACTAATTTCTTCGTAGTGATACTTCCTAAGGCCCACTTGACTTTGCATTCCAGGATGTCTGGCTCTAGGTCAGTTTCTGCTAATATTCCAGAGCAACTCTAGGAGGTGAGAACATGTAATGTAACTGGTGATGTTGCGATAAGTTAGAATAAATATTTTCTAATTTAGCAAACTTATTATGGAAACATGTTGGTAATAATGGTGGTGTGAGACTGTTACATCCTTATCAATTATAAACTAACTTGATAAATTAAGACCTTGCTGTGGAAACACATAAAACACTTCTTTATTGAGCATCTACTATGCAGTATCTAATGTATTTATACAGAGATAATATCAGAGTAATACAGGCAAATTTAATTTGATATGCATCTTATAATTGACTGTGTGTCAGGAAGTGTTCTAACCTATTCTTTTGCTGCTCCAGAAAATCTGAGTCACACTCACTGTCATCATTTCCATTTTATATGAGAAACTGATAGGGTTAAAAAAAAACTAAGCAAGTGGTGAAACGTGGGTATTTTCTTCTCTTAGTATTTCTCCTTTTTGCCTCTTCCCCCCGAGTCTTCTCCTGAGTGAACACTGGCATCTCCTCCTTACACTTGCGTCAAAAAGAGTAAGCAAAGAGCAGAATTCTTTTTTACAGACCCTAGCTCAGAATCTTTTTGTTTTTTCCATCTTGCTGTCTTCTTCCATCTTCCCCAGGTTTTAGGACTCCACACTCTCAGTTTACAGGGTGAACTCAGGGTGAACACCTCACCCTGGCCCCTGGTTTGGAGTGTCCCCACACACTGGTTCTGGAGTGCTAGTGTCAGGCTTCCTTCCAGCCTTGACCTCACCCACCCGTCCATAAGACAAGGGTACACATCAACCCCCATGACCTAGTAGAACACACGCTGATGAGACTTGTCACGGAACATGTCAAGGAAACGTTTTCTTTGGTTTTGGAGGTTATTAAGGAGAGACACAAGAGTGACCACTTATTAAGTGGTCTGTGCTCACAAGCTGTCTTTTGTTAAGTGCCGTGTTTGTAACTGAGCAGGACCCTGTGGGGCCTTCCTGGGACAGAACCCCCGCCCGTGTCCTCCACCTGCCTCTTGTTTGTAGAAAATCTTTCGCCTCCTAGGCTGCTCCCGAGTTGCCGAGAACAAATTTAATCAGAGAACTGAGAAGATGCAGAACACGAGAGTCAAGCAAGACGAGGTTTAGCAGTTCAGCCGCCGCGGACTTTGGCTCCTCATCCAGGTGCATAGGTAATACTCTGAGCTGTGTCCCGGAGCTGTTTCGAAAATACCGAAGCCCCCACCACGGGGAAGACTTTAAGTGTGTGCTCACCATCAGCGTGTAGAATCCAGACTTGTTGAAACCAGAAGGCCGATGTTGTTGACTCCTGATTTCCTCACTGTCAGCCAATCAGAAGAGTGTCCATGAGCAGGTCACACACCATGCAATCCCCCTCTCACAGGGTTTTATGAAACCTTCCCCTGCAACGAACACCACACTTGCCTTCACTACAACCTCGGGTCAGTAGCTGGCTTTATTGCACACAGGTGAATGGACCCAAGTTTGGTGGGGTAACATATTGATGACCTAGTCAATCCAAGCTTTGCATTGATGTCGAAATGCCACTCCCTTCTTTCAAGGAGGGTTTTATAGTAAAATCACTGGTTTATCAAAATTAAATCAGAGCTTTATTTAGGGGGTAAACTTAAGCTGTAAAAACGTCGTGTTGACTGCTGCTGTTGAAATACTGCCTTTGGGGAGTAAAAAAGAAAGTTATTTCTCTGTGTTAAAGAGTTTTAAGAAAATGAGGTAGTCATGATGTTCATTAATCTTTCCAGAGGACGTGTTGATTAAGGAGTAGAGGGACAGGCTGGGACGCCTATTCCTTAAAAAAGGGGAAAATAAGCATGGTTCTGGAAGAATGTATGATAAAACATATGAAGAAGTGTTGATTCCCTTAAAAAAGAAAAGCGGTTTTTATATTTTTCTGTTTCTGAGTTTAGCTTGGAAGCTGTGGGATGTGGGAATACAAATGGGATATGCTGGGAGGTAGAATTAAAATCCCATGAAAAGTATGAATTACCGACCACTGTAGTTCTTAATCAGGAGCATTTTGTTCCCTAGGGGAAATTTGGTCGTGTCTGCACTCACTTTACTTGCTTGGAAAGGCCCATGGACAGAGGAGCCTGAAGGGCCGCGGCCGCTCGTGGGGCAGGATTGAGCGCTGAGCACACGCAGCCCTCACTTTGGGTGGATACACTGGGGGCGCTCCTGGCCCCAGATGGGCGGAGGCCGTCCTGCCAATGAACACACGGGAGCCGGGACTGCGGAGAATTATCTGGCCCCAGGGGTCACAGTACTAAGGCTGAGCAGAGAATTGCAGGGTGAAAGGAGGGAAATTGAGGGAAGATTGCGAGCTGCCAGGGAAACAAAGAGAAGCAGGAGCCTGGACAGGTGTTTTTTGTTGCAGTCGCCAGACGAGAGAGGCTGCAGAAGCCGCCAAGCAGGATGGGGCGAGACAGGGGTGCTGAGAAGGAGCTCAGAGCGGCTGCACAGGCTCCTCGGTGTGATTTTCTCTGCCAAGTCTTCGCTCGCTGAGATGCATTACTCTTTAAGTGTTTGGAGTCGAATGTGAGTTTCTCTTGGGTGTGACAGCCTATTGAGGCAAGTTTAAGGAGTCGGTCAGGAAAGCTTCATTTATGGGGGTCCCCACACTGCTTCCACTTCTCTAGTTCGTGGAAAGTCAAAGCGAAACGTTAGTCACTCAGTCGTGTCCGACTCTTTAAGACCCCATGGACTGCAGCCCGCCAGGCTCCTCTGTCCATGGAATTCTCCAGGCAAGAATACTGCCGTGGGTTGCCATTCTCTTCTCCAGGGGATCTCCCCCACCCAGGGATTAACCCAGGTCTCCTGCTTTGCAGGGGGACTCTTTACAGTCTGAGCCACCAGACTCTGTATACAGAGGCCCATGTAACCCTTGAGTGGCCAACGGGGCCAGCCCCCAGAATAGGGCCAGTTTCTGGTGGACATGTCCAGGCCCCTCTGATAAAGACCTAGACCCTTCTGTCAGATTCATTTTTGTATCTGACAGTGACACCGGGACTTCAACCTCTTTCAGGCTCCAGATTTCAGAAGCTTTCTGCCCTGTGCATGTCAACCTATTTGCCCACTTCAGGAGTCTGTTCATCTTGATCCTAAGCGTTTCAGCTAAGCTTTTTGCTGTCTTGTCAGGAAAAGGAAGGTTCAATTCTAACAGCTGGAATTTCATGTTTAATGCAAGCTTCATATGAAAATGACTGCTGCAATCAGAAGAGGTCCTGGGGAGGGGGGTGACCTGGGAGCAAGCGGAGTTCCAAGGACAACCCCGCCTGTTAACTGGAAGTCTAGCCCACAGGTGAAACTGCTCTTGTTACAAAGCTGGCACTTACATTATTTTCTGTTGGTTCTGGCACTCGCATTATTTTCCCCAAGGGCTTATAGCACTCATATTTTTCAGGGCCAAAAAAGTCATACATCACAGTAAATCTTGCAGGTAAGAAGGAAATGCATTTAAAATATGCATCAGTGTTTATCTGAGGAAAAGAGAAACACTCACTGCATGGGTTGCATGCATTTAGGAAGAGAACACTAACAGTTGCTTTTGGTTCTATCCAATACTCGTCCCTCATTCCTTTCTTGGGAGTAGAGCCCTGATGTGGGGAGATGAGAGACTTCCTCCTTGGTTTAAGCCAGTCATTCTCAACACCCTTGGCCGTGATGGGTTTAGGCATCACCTGTGGCCAATCTCACCTAAGAGTCTGGTGGATGCTTCTCCGAAGACCTGTGTCCTTGGGAGACACGGGGGAGAGTTGCTCTTCCTCTTCCAGAGATTGCGGTCAGCCTGAAGGCAATGCCCAGATGACAGCCTGCCTGTAACCACAGACATGATTAAACTGGACGGTGAGCTGGCAGCCTCAGGAAGCAGGCTCAGCGGATAGAGAGAAGCTGAGTCCTCAGTCACACGGTTGTAAGGTTGCTTTAACCAACTTAAGCCATCCCTCCTCTGGGCATCTTGCTTATGAGGACACTTTTAAGTTGATTCGGGTTGGGATTTTCATTTACTTGTTTCAAAAAAGAATCTAATGAAGTAACTTTGTTTGCATGGAAAGTATGCTGTCATCCTTTCCAAAAGAAGTATTAGGTTTAGCAACAGTGTCCAGGTGAGTGAAAAAGTGGTGAGCCATCCTTCTTTGTAGATAAATGAGCAGAAGGAACATCTCCCTTAAGAGAATGTTTGAGTTTTATCTCCGTACTGATCTCTCGAGTCCTTCAGTAAAGTGAACTTTATCTTGAAGTCATCAAGTCTATAAACTCAACATGAATCTTACTATGAGTTCACTTTAAAGTTCATTTCAAAGGTATCCCAAACAGGGTCCATGGATTGTCAGTTTTTATCTTCAGAACATCTGCATAAAATATATAATGTGCCATTACTAGTCTTCAGTGTTCCTGGTATTCTGCATAAATTTGATATGTACTGTTACGTGTAACCTTATTTTCAGGTCAACAGGCATCTAGATATCTCTTTTAAAATTCATCGTGATCTTCAATAAGTGAGTAAGAACCAATTATATAATCTGTTCTGTATAAAAGGTCAACTGTGGACGACTTCCTGATGGCTCAGCAGGTAAAGAATCCACCTGCAATGCAGGAGGCAGAGGAGATGTGGGTTTGATCCCTGGGTTGGGAAGATCCCTTGGAGGAGGAAAATGGCAACCCGCTCCAGTATTCAGCCTGAAAAATCCCATGGACAGAAGAATTTGGTGGGCTACAGTCCACAGGATAACAAAGAGTCGGACAGGACTAAGCATACAAAGCACATATTTACGAAGACTAGGCTTCTAGACTTTAAGAACTGGCAAACCAAGAGGGTTATGATCAAAGTCGTGTAAAGTTAACGTATTTACTGACGGCCTGCTACTATTTTCACCACTATTGACATCACGTATTTTATAGTGTTTTGGAAATTATAAAGCAATTTTCTATCTGTTGTCTAGTTTAATCAGATTAACATATACCCAGAACTGTGCCAGATGTTGAGGGAATTCAAGAAAGATGTAAAACTGGCTCGGCTAACTGAAATAATGCCAAACAAAAGCTTTATTGAAAAGTTTTATTTAAAGCCAAATATCAGTGTATTTGAGAAAAAGGTACTGGATCTAGGATTTTACAACAAATCACAGGAATCCTAAAAGAAATTGCTTTGGTAGCCTGATTGCGGCCAATAGAAATGAGGTGTATGACACTAATATGACAAAAATAAAAAAGGTTTTGAATAGTGACTGCAGGCACAATTCCAAGCCCCCAAAAGATGGATATGTGAAGCCATTAAATTAAGTACGCTGGTTTTTTCTTCTTTAATTCAGAGACATCTATTGTATTATTGTGACTTGAATATCCATCTCTCTATCTTATTTAAAGAGTGTCATTCTTACAGACCTTACACTTAATTTTATTAATTTTCCATATGAACCTGAGATTAAATCTGTAAATTTCAAAAGAATTCTCTACAATGTGCCATTATATAGTCTTTTTCATTACAATATAGAAATTTTTTTTTCTGTGTATCTTTGTATTTTCATCTGTGAAGAGCTAGGCAGAAGGTTTGATTGATTTTTTAGCATATCAACCTTAAAAAAATAACATTTTTAAAGAAAGCAATACAGAAAATGTTCTTTCTTAGAGGTAAAATAGATCTTCATAAGGACATGAAGATGCAGAATATACTTATTCTGATTCAGAATGTGCAGTGTCAGAAGTTAAGAATGTCACTGAATCTCCAAGCCTTTATTAAAAGTAAGATGAGCAAAAACACGAGGTTGCAATGTGGCAGAATCCGAGACTTCAATCTCACCTTTTCCCCCCTCCAGCTGTGTGAAGCTGGAATATGTGCTGAACATCTGTAGGTCCTAAGTTTTCTCATTTATCAAATTAAAACAACATTATTATCCACCCTAGATGTGAAAATCCTCAGCAAAATAATATCAAATCAAATCTAATCTAATCTTTCTAACGAAAGAAAGATTATACACAGTGACAAAATGGGATTTACTCCCAGAATGCAAGGTTGGCTTTAACATGTGACAATCTAATATTGCAATAATCATATGATTGTAAACACCAAAAACATGGTTATTTTAATAAATTAAAAAACAATGATAAAATCCACTATACCTTTATAGCAAAGAGACTTTATAAGCCAGGAGTAGAAAGGAACTTGTTGAACTTGATGAAGGAAATCAATGAAGAATCTAGCTACCACCATACTTAATTATGAAAGACTGAATACTTCCCTACTAATATCAGGAGCAATACTGGGAGGAGTGCTTTCAATAATTCTGTCCAACATTGCATTGAAATTATCAGCCAAGGAAAACTGAATTAAAAGACACCCTGATTGGAAAGGAATAAGAAAAATTACCTCTGTTTATAGAGGACATGATATTGTGCATATATAAAATCCTAAGAAGCCTGTTGCAAAGTGTTAAAACTAATGAATAAGTTCAACAACATAAATATATAAAATCCATTGAATTTCATACATTAAATAATTAAAAATCCAAAAATGAAATCAAGAAAACAGTAGCATCAATTTTTTCAAATTAGAAATACATTTAATAAAAGAGCAAAATTTATACTCTAAAACCGTAAAACCACATTGAAAGAAATTGAAGTAAGTAGACATCCCATGACCCTGAGTCAGCAGATTTAATATTAAAATGTCAGTATCTCCCAAATTTATCTACAGATGCAACACAATACCTATTATAATCTCAGCTACCTTTTTTTCCCATAAATTGAGAAGCTGATCTAAACTCATGTACCTCAGTGTCGGCAAGTGAACGATCCTGAATTGGATGGAAAGTCCCTTGAGACAGTGAGAGGTTCAGCGGTCGTCATGGTGTGAGGGTCAGGGAGCGAGCCGCCCACCCCTGCAAGGGTCTCTGCTGGGAACAGCCTTCTTCCACCTTGTTGCCTCTGTGGTGGAGCCTCGTGGGTCACGGTTCTGAGGCAGGACACGGGCACCTTCGCAAGGGGTGAGTGTAGCTCAGGCCTCACACGGGCACGGCAGCGATCTTCAGAGCAGCCGGCCCACGAGAAAGGGCAGCTCCCGACCGAGGCTGGTCAGGAAGCTGGGTGGAGGGGTGGCCCGCGGGTCGGGGGCATCTAGCTTGGTGTGTGACAACCCTGCATTCCTGTGCTCCCCTGAGAGGCTCGTCCTACGGAATTGCCCCACACCTCCCTGATCAGAGCGGGAACTCCTCTCTTCCAGAAAACTCAGGGGCCACCTTCTGGTAAAGCTCTCCGCACCCGTTTGACCGTGAGATCACAGTTAGGGTTACGTCCCAGCGGAGACAGCCCGGGTCAGAGGAGGCGCTACAGGGCGCAGCCAGCCTGGGCGGGCAGCGGTCAGAGGCGACGGGTGGGGCTGAGCCCCGAGGAAAGCGTGCCCAGGAGACCTTGGGAGAAGCCCGCCTCAGGAAAAGTGTGTTGACTGGGAAGCAGTTTTGAGGTCCAGGGTTCAGCGAACTGGCAAAGTCTGGGGGGACGGTGTGAGATCACAGCCAGAGTGTCTCCCAGAAGCTTGAAGAGTCAGTGGTCCACACCAAGGGAGCTGAAGGGCTGCAGTCGGATGGCCGAGCGTGGAAGGCGGGATGGGAGGACTCGGGGAGGGAGACGTGCTGTAGGACAGAGCACTGCCAGACGGGGTGGCCCGTGGGGAGGCCTGGAAGGCTCACTCTTGACAAAACAAGGAGCATGCGGGAGGGGAGACGCCCACCTCACAGCACTGTCAGCAGCTCTGGACGGATGCAGCTGACGCCGTCCCAGAAGCAGGCTCAGAGTACAGGAATGGCAGGACCGGCCAAGGCCGGGGCCAGCTGGCGCCGTGTCCAGGTCAGAGGCCAGGCGGGTGCTGTGATCGTCGCAGCTGGCGAAGCTGGAGTCGAAGTCAACACGGGCCGACCTCCAAAATTACGAAGATGGTTTGGAACACAGCACTCTGCAGGAGGAGGAAGCCGGGGAGAATGGATGGGCAGGCAGTCAGGACACTGCTTACATCACCAGAAGAAATCAAGGACACTGAGGGTGGTACTCTTCCTGCAGTCCCTGGACCTGATTCAGGATTAGACCCGTTAACTGAAGAGGAGGCCACGTTCCCAGGAGGAAGAATCTTATGGTAAGTACGCATGGAGGTCACCCCCAGCCCCTCCACTGGAGAATATATGCTATTTCCTTTCCTCATACCCAAGGCTTCTGGAACTGTTGGACACACGTTCAGAGTTGACAATTACACCTGGAGACCTGCAGGGTCATTAGGCCATTATCACACTTCTGTCAGAGTTGGGGCCTGTGGGCCCAAGTGACAAGCTAATGTTCAACTTGCCCTGGGTCCATGGGGTCTGTAGACTCACCAGGTTGTCATTCTAGTCCCCTAACACATATGAGGGGAGGGAAGCCTGGCGTGCTGCGGTCCACGGGGTCACAAAGAGTCGGACACAGCTGGGAGATTGATCAACAAACACATATTTGGGAAAGACATGTTGGGCAGATGGTACAAACTCCACACAGGGTCTTTGGCCTGTGGGGTCAGAGATGTCATACAAAGAAAGGCAAAGAGAAGCCTCTGAAACTGAACCCTGCCCTCACCCAGCCAAGACAGGAAATGCACGTCCAAGTCTCTCCCCGGGGTGATGGCCAGGATTGGTGCCACGCTCAGGAGCTAAAGCACGCAGGGTCGTGACCTCACTGTGTCTCCATTTAACCCACCCACTGGATCCTCTGGGGAATTTGGGTCAGTCTGTGAAGGGACTGCAGACCCTCACAGGCTGCCTGTGCCTGGGCCCAGGTGAGTTAGCATGACCACAGGCCCTCAGCTTGAGGCTGCTGATGTAATGGGCGTGCTCTTTCCATCTGGACCAGAGCAGCGGATCGTAACATCCACCACCTTCATGTGAACCTGACGGTTTTCTTCCTGGGCTGTGTCGTCTCTCCCACTCTGCTGATAAGGCCCGAAGCATCTGGACCACCCAGATGTCAACCCCAACAGCAGTTCCCTGTGACCCTCTGCTCCTCTGGTCAGAAGCGACTAGACCGATGGAGTCCTTGGTAATCCAAACACAGCCCACAGTGAGGTAGAAGAACTTTTTACTTAAAAACACGGCATGGGGGAAAAGTAGCTAAAATTCACATCATAGAGAAAGTTTAATTTCCTTGATATGTGATTTGTTATTGCTTAGTCACTACGTCATGTCTGACTCTTTGTGACATCATTGCCTATAACCCACCAGGCTCCTCCGTCCAAGGAATTTTCCAGGCAAGAATACTGGAGTGGGTTGCCATTTCCTTCTCCAGGGGACTTCCCAACCCAGGGTTTGAACCCGTGTCTCCTGCTTGGCAGGTGGATTCTTTACCACTGAGCCACCAGGGAAGGCTTGATGTATACAAGACTTGCACAGTTGTGCAAGAACACATCAACAAACCAACAGAAATACGGGAATAGGTATGCAAAGACATTTGATGAAGGTCTGCAAGTGGCCCTCAAAAATGTGAAAATAAGATCAACCCCACCCATCATACCAGAACTATAAATGAAACTACTGCAATGTATCACCTTTCCACATCGAACGGACAAATATCCAGTGTTTCAAAGCCCGTTGTGCAGGGAATGACGTGGGAAAGTGCCAGTGAGATTGTTAATTTGTTCAGATTCTATGGAGAGCAAATTACCAACAGGCATCACAATTTGAAATGCATACACTCTTCACATTATTGCTGTCTTCTTATCTCATCCCATGGTATATTTTTATCACAGCAGCCAGAATGATCATACCAAAATACAAAATCACAGCAGACCACCCCTCTGCTCAATGTGATCCAAGGGCTCCCCACTCCTCAGAAGGAAACCAAAGGTCCCCAAAGGGCACCTCATGATCTGAATCCTTCTGGGTCCCTGGGACCTCAGCCCCTGAGCATCTTTTCTATACTCATGGAACTCTCCCAGTCATTTAAAAATAGTTGTTTTAAGCCCACAGCATAACATAATTAAAAAGTGAACATATATAATTTATTGCAACGAATTACACGAATAATCACAAAATAAAATCTATACATGAACGCCATCCAAGTCATGAATCGAATCACTAGTGCCCAAGAGTCCATCCTGATGCTGGGAAAGGTTGAGGGCAGGAGGAGAAGGCGCCAGCAGAGGAGGAGGTGGTTGGAAAGTGCTCCAAGGGCTCCCCATTCCTCAGGAGGAAACCAACTCAATGGACCTGAGTTTGAGCAGGCTCCAGGAGATGCTGAGGGACAGGGAGGCCTAGCGTGCTGCAGTCCATGGGCTCCCAAAGAGCTGGACACGACTGAGCGACTGAACAACCACAAGAGTTCAGCGCCCCATGGAGTCTGGCCTCTGCCAGAGGCCGTCACTCGGCTGGCTTCTCACGGCAGAAGCTCCTGAAGCCGCTTGCGACCTCTGTGTACACGGGACACGCGGCCTCTTTCGTGTCTGGTTCCTCTTGCTCAGCATTGGGTCTGTGAGAGTCGCTCGTGCTCAGCACGTAGCCTGCCCCTTCTGCCCTCTCTGTTACACCGTATCTCATAACACCATGCTGTGCGGTGTCAGGGCATTCCACGTCACGCCCTGACACGATCTGTCACGCTATGTCACATCACGTCACTCCAGGTCACATATGCTCACAGACAGCAAGGTGCTCCCCGACGCTAGAGTCAATGGACACTCGGGTTGGAATCTGGGGTTGTACCTGAGCTGCAAGCACTCCTCTGTGCGTTTCAGCGCATTTCTGTCGAGTTCAATCTGGATGCTGAACTGTGGATTATGGCACATGCAAGTGGACACTGTCGGTGCAGAACGCTAAGCAAATTCAGAGTGGCTGCAACGCCACTGGCGTTTGAGCAAGGGTTTCAGCTGCCCCCATTTTCCTCCCAAAACAGATATAATGTCTAAAAATTGAAATATCTTCAATCTTAAAGAAAATATGAATCATATTCCCCACACTGAAAATTTTATGATTAAAAGCAAAACATATAGAATAGCTAAAAACAAGTTTCTCAATTTTAATTTAACCAGGAAATCTGATAAACATAAACGCCAAAGGTTTTTCACTAATTACGGTTGTGCTAGATATTTACCGTCTTTAAAAAATAAAAACTTGGTGCTAATCAGACTCCGCACTCAGAAGACTCCCATCACCATTCGGTTTCCTGAGGTTTCAAGCAACCCATGCCTGTTGCTGCAACAGTCTCATTATTCTCAGAAAACACTTTCCGACTCCAGCCTTCCAAATTGGGGTCAGCATGTACATTTCCACACAACCTGAGTTTTCATCTTTCATGTCTCCAGTTAAACCCTTTATTAGTGAATAGCTTCAGACTATTCAGAACAGCATAGACCATTTAAGAATTTTCTGGCTTCATATCTCCTAAGACCATCCATAGCCTTTTCCTTTGATTTTGTCAAACTGTAATCTACTCCTATTTTTTCTTTCATCAATTTCAAACAATAGAAAACTAATCTAGGGCTATGGGGGTGAGCTTCACATATCAAAATCACGATTCACCCTCTGTGCCAACAGACCCTGATTAAGACATTGTTGTTTCCCAGTAGGTGTGGCTTTCCAGCTATTTAGTTAAGCTTATTATTGTCATTAAAATTGTCTCTTGGTTATTAGTTCCAATTCATGAGGAGGAGGAAGGCAGCTTACCACAGTCCTCCCAGGAGTCCTCAAGCATCTAGCATCAACCCCTCTCTTCATGAACAGGTGTATAAATGCATCCAGACAAAGAAAGGAAGCGCACGATGGCAGAACGATGTCTGCCCTGCATTCCGAAAGTTCCAGAGCTTGACACAGGCTCATCTGTTCTGTAGTAGGCTGAGGGATATGATAACGTGTAACTTCGCTAGATATTAATGTTTATTTAGACCCATTTCTGTAATGCTCTTTGGCCCAAATGCTTCTCCAGCTCTTTTTTCTTTTTTCACCTACAATTTTTTCAGTGAGTTTTCAGAAAGTTGTTTTTTTTTCCTTTATGCTGAGTGTTGAGTTCACTGCCCAGAAGAGTGGAGAGACAGGCAGGAAACGCAGAAACTTACAACTTACTGAAGCAGAACCAGTCCTGGGCGCATGTGTGTGTGAAGTCACTTCAGTTGTGACCGATTCTTTGAGCCCCTAAGGACTGTAGCCCTCCAGGCTCCTCTGTCCATGGGATTCTCCAGGCAAGAAGACTGGAGTGGGTGGTCACGTCCTCCTGCGGGAGATCTTCCCGACCCGGGGATGGAACTCACTTCTCTTCCATCTCCTGCATCAGCAGGCAGGTTCTTTACCACTGGTGCCACCTGTTGGAGTCTGAAGCAGAACAGAGTCCTGGGTAGGAAATCCCGGACTAATTGACAAACAGATGGAAGACCGACTCTAGAGGTAAAAACTGCTGTGGGGGCCCTACGCTTCTGTGAATTTTAACCCTGGGAGCTCCAAGAGGGTGCTCACAGTGAAAATAAGAAAAAACTCCCCTGTGCTTCTCCGGGAGGGAGAGCACCAGAGCGCTCTGTTCTAACAAGCTCTGCTCCCAATAGGAGTGGCTTTGCCAGACTCACACCCATTTGGGGCTCATCAACACACCTAACTCGGGGGGTGGGGGGAATACTCAACCCCAGGCCCCTCGAGCCATCCTAACCACACAAACAGGAGGCAAAACTGAGACCCTTCTGTGAGATCCCCAGTCCGGAGGCTCAGGCTCACTTGCAGACGAAGACCCGATCCTCTGGGCCGTGCTCTTCTCGCGCCTCACCACTCACCCCCAAAGGTGTACTGAGCGCAGTGCCTCTCACCCAGGGGATCTTGTGCAACTTGCCCCAAAGCAACACATTCGAAAGGAACAAGAAACGCACTTTGAAAAGAGAGGGCAAGTTTCAGAACCAAGTCAGATAGAGCAGGAATATGAAATCATCAGGCCAGTGATTTAAAATCATCATGATTAAAATGCTGAGTGAACAACGTGCAGAAACAGACGGGCCACATAAGCAGCGAGGTGGGAATTCTGAGAAAAAGTGAAAAACAGACGCAGGGATCAGAGGCCCTGCCCCAGAGAGGAGGAGCAAGACTCCGGTGGACTGACAAGCAGGCCGAGCGCGCCGCGGCAGGGCTCTCTGAGCTGGAGGGTGTCCGGCAGAAATACAGCCCGTACTTCAGTTACCCTTTGGAGTAACTGACAGACTGGTCCTTCCAAGGGCAGGCACAGCCAAAGTAATTTTGAAAAAGAGAAAAAGTAGGAAGACTCATAAGTCTATGGCTTGAAAACTTACCACAGAGCAACAGTGATCAAAACAGTGGCATACCGCACAAGTGGTATATATACCGTGCAAAAACTGTCACATTTTTTTCATGGGACAGAACTGAGAGCTCAGGAATAAACCCATATATTTTTAGCAGCAGTTCTAAGACCTTCCAGTTGGGAAAGAATAAGTCTTTTCAACAAATCAAAAGTCTTATTCTGGGGCAATAAAAGGGTCTCCATACAAAAGGATGACCATGGACACTTATCTCATACCACACAGAAAAATTAGCTCAAAATGGATCCAAGAATTAAATGTAGTTACTATAAACCTCGGAAGAAAACATGGGGTGAATCTGTATGGCTTTGGATTTAGTAAAGGATTCTTAGATATGACACCAAAAGTACAAATGAAAGAAGACACAGATACACGGGACTTCATCAAATTAAAATCTGTGCTTCAAGGAACTCCACCAAGAAAGTGAAAAAGCAACCCACAGAATGAGAGAAAACATTTGTAAATCATATATCAGATAAGGGACTTATATGAAGAATATGTAAAGAACACTTGCAACTCAATGATAAAAAGACAAACAGCCCAATTAAAAAATTGGCAAAGGATCTGAATAGACATTTCTCCAAAGAAGACACACATGTCCAATATGCACGTGTAAAGATGCTCCACATTTTCAGGCATCAGATTAAATCAAATCAAATCAAAGTCACAATGAGCTGCTACTTCCATCCAATAGGATGGCTCGAAGTAAAAAGGCAGATAATAACAAGTGTTTTGACAAGTATATGGAAAATCAGAACCCTCCTATACTGCTGGTTGGGGTGTAAGATGGTGCAGCTGCTTTGGAAAAGGGTGGCAGCTCTTTAGAGGGTTAAATTAGAGTCTTCACACAAACCAGCATTTCTGCTCCCAGGGAGATACCCACGAGAAATGAAGACTGATGCCAGGATGTAAAGCTGTACACAAATGTTGACGCCGACATCATCCATAATGGTCGAAAGGCAGGAACAACCCAATAGTTAGTTTGTCAATTATCAGATGAAGAAAGAGGATTTAGTATAAACATGCGGTGGGACATTCAGTTCAGTCACTCAGTCGTGTCCGACTCTTTGTGACCCCCATCAACTGAGCACACCAGGCCTCCCTGTCCATCACCATCTCCCGGAGCTTGCTCGAACTCATGTCCATTGAGTTGGTGATGCCCTCCAACCATCTCATCCTCTGTCGTCCCCTTCTCCTCCCACCTTCAATCTTTCCTAGCATCAGGGTCTTTTCCAGTGAGTCAGTTCTCACATCAGGTGGCCAAAGTATTGGAGTTTCAGCTTCAGCATCGGTCCTTCCAATGAATATTCAGGACTGATCTCCTTTAGAATGGACTGGTTGGATCTCCTTGCAGTCCAAGGGACTCTCAAGAGTCTTCTCCAGAACCACAGTTCAAAAGCATCAATTTTTTGTTGCTCAGCTTTCTTTATAGTCCAACTCTCATACCCATACATGACCACTGGAAAAACCATAGCTTTGACTAGTCAGACCTTTGTCGGCAAAGTAATGTCTCTGCTTTTTAATATACTATCTACGTTGGTCATAGCTTTTCTTCCAAGGAGCAAGAGTCTTTTAATTTCATGGCTGCAGTCACCATCTGCAGTGATTTTGGAGCCCACCCCCAAAATAGTCTCTCACTGTTTCCACTGTTTCCCATCTATTTGCCATGAAGTGATGGGACCAGATGCCATGATCTTAGTTTTCTGAACGTTGAGTTTTAAGCCAGCTTTTTCACTCTTCTCTTTCACCTTCATCAAGAGGCTGTTTAGTTTCTCTTTGCTTTCTGTCATTAGGGTTGTGTCATCTGCATATCTGAGGTTATTAATACTTCTCCCAACAATTTTGATTCTAGCTTATGCTTCATCCATCCCGGCATTTCTCATGATGTACTCTGAATATAAGTTAAATAAGCAGTTTGACAATATACAGCCTTGACGTACTCTTTTCCCAATTTGGAACCAGTCCGTTGTTCCATGTCTGGTTCTAACTGTTTCTTCTTTATCTGCATACAGATTTCTCAGGAGGCAGCTTAAGTGGTCTGGTATTCCCATCTTTTGAAGAATTTTCTACAGTTTGTTTTGATCCACACAGTCAAAGACTTTGGCATAGTCAATAAAGCAGAAGTAGACATTTTTCTGGAACTCTCTTGCTTTTTCAGTGATCCAGTGGAAATTGACAATTTTATCTCTGGTTCCCCTGCCTTTTCTAAATCCAGCTTGAATATCTGGAAGTTCTCAGTTCACGTACTATTAAAGGCTGGCTTGGAGAATTTTGAGCATTACTTTGCGAGCCTGTGAGATGAGTGAAATTGTGTTGTAGTTTTAACATTCTTTGGCATTGCTTTTCTTTGGGATTGGAATGAAAACTGACCTTTTCCAGTCCACTGGCCACTTCTGAGTTTTTCAAATTTGCTGGCATATTGAGTGCAGCACTTTCACAGCATCATCTTTTAGGATTTGAAATAGATCAACTGGAATTCCATCACTTCCACTAGCTTTGATCGTAGTGATGCTTCCTAAGGCCCACTTGACTTCACATTCCAGGATGCCGGGTTCTATGTGAGTGATCACACCATCGTGATTATCTTGGTCATGAAGATCTTTTTTATACAGTTCTTCTGTGTATTCTTGCCACCTCTTCTTAATATCTTCTGCTTCTGGAACACTATTTAGCCACAAAAAAGGGTGGCGTACTGATAAGCGCTTCAACATGGATGGGTCTTGGAAACACATTTTAAGTGAAAGAAGCCAGTCACAGAAGATCGCATATCGTATATGCCTTCAGGATGGAGATATCCAGATCAGGAAAATCTGTAGAGATATAAAGTAGATTCAGTAGATTCGAGATCACTTAGGACTAAGTGTGGGGCTCCCAGGTGGTGCTGTGGTAAAGAATCTGTCTACCAATGTAGAACACACAAGAGACAGTCAATCCCTGTGTTGGGAAGATTCCCTGAAGGAGGAAATGGCTACCCACTCCACTGATCTTGCCTGGGAAATGCCATGGATAGAGGAGCCTGATGGGCTATGGTCAGTGGGGTCACAGAGTCTGACACGAGTGAGCACAGCAGAAGTGTGGGAGAGACAGGAGGGCACGAGTTTTCTTTTGGAGAAAATGGTCTGAAACTGGCCGCAGTGCTGGTCGCACCATCTGTGGACACACCGAGAAGCGCTGGACTGAACGCTTTCAGTGGGTAAAATCTGTGCTGCTAACCTGCCTCAGTGATTCTGTTTTAGAAGGAATGCCTCCTACCCATACTCCCTGCACACACCCGACACCTGCAGACGTGCTCGCACCAGAATGCCGACCCCAAAGAGTCACAATTCACAAGTGAGATCTTCTCATTGAGCCAAACTTGCTCAGTTGAAATAAGGAAAGGGAGAATTTGTCTCTAGATTCTGACATCTTTGATTAATTAAAAATAAAATTTGAACTGTCCGATAAATGTCTTTATAATTAAGTGGCTAGTTTTTGAAAAGTTTATTTTTGCCTTAACTCACTTAATCAAATTCATAGCTTAGATTGGGGGCTATTTATGTTACTTGTTTTTTCTTTTTTATTGAAATATAGTTGTTACATAATATTACATAGTTATAAGAGGGCAACACAGTGATCCAGAATTTTTAAACCCTATAAGTCTATCTATAGTTACTATAACCTTTCCCTATAGCTTACTTTACACCTAGCAGTTTGTGCCTCTTATCCCCCTACCCGTGTATTTTCCCTCCCCCTTCCCCTTCCCCACTGTGGAAGGTTTTATGTTAAGTGAAGTGTCAGACAGAGAAAGACACTGTATGATATCAGTTATAGGTAGAATCTGAAATGTATAATAAACTGATGGATAGAATCAAAAAAGAAACGGCCTCACAGTTATATTTACTTGATTTTTTTAAAAAGCCACTTAATTGAGTCCACTTGAAGCAGACAACTATCTCTAGAGTTCACTGAAATGAACCTAGGGACTTCCCTGGTGGACCAGGGATTAAAACTTCGCTTTCCAATGGAGGTAGGGGGAGTTCAGTCCCTTATAGGGAGCTAAGATTCCCAGATGCCTCGGGGCCAAAATATCAAAGCATGAAACAGAAGCAATATTGTAACAAAGTCAGTAAACATACAGTCAAAGACCAAAAATCCTTAAAACATGACAAGCAACCGCAGTGTCAAAGAGTGAGACGACTACACATCGCTTAGTGTCACCAGTATTTCTCGGTCCAAGACAGCAGACCAAGCCCAGTGACAGGGAGTTAGTTCATTTAATAAACCGGACCCTCTGCTCTGTGCCTTCCTCCTACGCTCTGTCCAGTTAAGACAAATGGTTGCGTAGTTACTGCCTGAGTCACATGAAAAACCCTGACGATCGGATATTTTAATCCATCACATGATCGGTTCAGCTCAGTCGCTCAGTCGTGTCTGACTCTCTGTGACCCCACAGACCGCCGCACGCCAGGCCTCCCTGTCCATCGCCAACTCCCAGAGCTCGCTCAAACTCATGTCCCTCGAGTCAGTGATGCCATCCAACCATCTCATCCTCTGGCGTCCCCTTCTCCGCCTGCCTTCAATCCTTCCCAGCATCAGAGTCTTTTCCAATGAGTCAGTTCTTCGTATCAGGTGGCCAAAGTATTGGAGTTTCAGCTTTAGCATCAGTCCTTCCAGTGAATATTCAGGGTTGATTTCCTTTAGGATTGACTTGCTTGATCTCCTTGCAGTCCAAGGGACTCTCAAGAGTCTTCTCCAACGCCACGGTTCAAAAGGATCAATTCTTTGGCATTCAGGTTCCTTTACAGGCCAACTCTCACACCCATACATGACCCCTGGAAAGACCGTAGCTTTGACTAGACAGACCTTTGTTGGCAAAGTAATGTCTCTGCTTTTTAACATGCTGTCTAGGTTGGTCATAACTTTCCTTCCATCATTTGATAGCTGTGATCTAGCCGCACCATGAGTGATAATTTCCTGCTCATGTTTGCACACAGATGCCTACTGGGCATCTACGCTAGGCGCCAAGACCTTTTTCAGTTGCTGAGTAGGATGGCGTGAATAAGAGCCCCTGCAGGAACTTGTCTGGAAACGGTGGGCTTAGAGGACGACAGTCGACAAGTGAACAGAGACGTCGCCAGGTGCTGTGAGTCTCAGGAGAATAACGACAACACGGTAAAGGCTGACACTGCACCATGGCGGCAATGGGGGTCGGGAGTTAGGGGGTAGGGATGTGTTTATTTAAGACCGAGAGGGTAGAGGCAGTTACCCTCTGAAGAGGGGAGCTTTTACACGAGAGGGACTCACTGGTCACCTGCCTGTTGTCCAGAAGGCGTTCTCAGTCAAGGCTTCACCTAACTGAGAATCGCTCCAATTCACATTCTGATGGTGGAGGTCACAGGGATGGTTAATCATTTACATCGTGTTCTATACCTTCTTGTCTTTGATCAGTGCACTATTAAAGAGGCTTTCTTTGCCTGAGCTATAATCAGACATTTGACAGTGAATTCTTGCTCACAACATCAAATAACAGAAGAACATTACCTACATCTTTAATTGCTATCAGCTTGGAAATTTTTCTAAAGTTTTCCCAAAAAAGTTTTCAAGATATACTGACTTCTTTGATTTCTTCTCCAAAAATTTTTTAAAATTACATAAAAGCCCCAGCATTTTCCAAAGAGTGTTCTTTGGAATGTTAGATGCAAGGGATAAGCTTTAAGGAAAACAGAGATCAAATAAATTTGTGAAAGACTGGCTCAGCAAAGATGAACCATTTCTGTTTCTGATTGCTTTGTTTTTCCTCTGCGGGACATGTCAGAGCCTTTACTGTACCATCTGCTTTGGCACTGACCTGGGAGGCATCAGGCATTGCCTATTCAAGGTTCTCAGTGATGAAAGCAGCGCTTTCCGCTCTGGCCTTGTCATACATTTTGGAAACAATGGAATAAGTTTCCCTTAATTCTATTGCTCATATTCGCATTCACACTAGGTTAAAAAAAAAGGCAGCATAGAATTAGGAAAGTACTACAAACCAAAAAAAATTAAACAACCCCAAAATATCTTTTGAATTATACTTTCCTTTTCGGTGAATCAGACAAAAACCTCCGCTTGCCTAATCACAAGGTCGATAGCAAAATCAAAGGGAGAGTGGGTTACTTTTACTACAACCGTATCCAAAATAGACTGATGCGGCCTGCACCACAAACGTGATAAATCAACAGAAGGGATCGGATGAAGCGTCTCGTCCATGGCTCATTCGGGGTTAATTTGGAAAACATTTGTCAGGTACCACCTGAGCCAAGAGGCAGAGAGCAAGCAGGCATAACAATAACACAATTCTGAGTGTAAGTGGCGGGAAGGGAAAACAGGGTTGAGGTGGTGGAGGGCAGCAGGCACCTTACACGGTTGTCTGGGGAACTGAGCAAGTGGGGCCCTCTGGGAGTTACTTAGAGATCTGAGGGATGGCAGCGGGGAGTAAGCCCCCAGCTGTCCCGGTAAAGAACCCACAGACCTCTATGGAGAAAGACAGGCAGTTGCAGTGGCCTTGAAGCTGGACGGGATTGTAAACGACGTGAACTAGCAGTGCCTCCTACGCAATGATTCCGGACCAAGACGCAGGTGAGCCACGTGACCCAGGTTCAAACTGGGAAGTGAGAGCATCGGCTTTCCCGATGCCTTTACTGATGATCTGTTGTAATGACAAGTCTCTTATGAATGGGCTGTGCTGACGCAGAAAACTGGTGCAAAGCTGTAATCTCTGTACACAGACTGCTTCCCTTCGGCTCACAAGGGTTTCATCAGCCAGCAAGGGTGGAAAGGAGACTGCGACTCGTATCTCTGCCAAAATACCCATTCAATACCAATGGAAACAAAATGGATACGATGAATTTATTAAAGCAACAAAAGGGATATACATTCGTGACTAATGCTGACTTTGTCACTTTTAAAAATCATACACACAATTATCTATTGCCAATCCTGTCAAAATTAACATAGAGATAACACCATTTTGAAAACAACTCTTTTCAAACCAAAAAAAAAAAAACCCAAAAACTTAAAACATGTTTAAAAATACAATTTTAACACCAAATGTATGGTCCATGAGAGAAAAATATGAGAAGTTGGACTTCGTTAAAATTAAAAACTTCTACAAGACTGTGTTAAGATAATGAAAGGCTACAGACGGGGAGAAAATTTTCACAAAACACATATCTGATAGAGTACTGGTATCCAAAATAAACAGAGAACTTTAAAACTCAACAGTGAGAAACCAAACTACCCAATTAAAAAGTGGGCAGAAGATCTGAGCAGACACTTCACTACAGAAGACGTACAGATGGCAAACAACGCGTGAGAGGCGCAGGAGGAAAAGTGACATGATGCTGGATATCATAAGGGGCGTGAGAAAAATAAGGAGAGACAGTGGAGTGATGGAGCGCGCGAAGCGCTGTTCACGAGGGCGTCTCTCAGTCAGGAGGCACTGGGAGATCACCACAGCCCTGTGAGAAGGACCGGAATCCAGACGCCGCAACACCAAATGCTGCGGAGGTGCGGAGCCGCAGGGGCTGGTGGAAAGGCAAACTGGTGCAGTCACCTTGGAAGACAGTTTCTTACACAACCAGACATACTCGTACCATATGATGCAGGAGTCGCAGTCCTTGGTATTTACCCAAAGGAGCTGAAAACTTATGTCCACATACAATTCTGCACGTGAATGTTTATAGCAGCTTTATTCATCATTGCCGAAATTGGAAGCAACCACGATGCCCTTCAGTAGGTGAGTAAGTAAATAAACTGGTGACTCCAGACATGGAATATTGTTTAGTGCTCGAAGGAAGCGAGCTAGCTGTCCATGAGAAGACACCGAGCAACTTCAAATACATATTACTAAGTGAACGAAGCCAGTCTGAAAAAAGCTACATACTGTGTGATTCCAAGTATATGACATCCCGGAAAAGGCAACGCTATGGAGACAGTGAAAAGATCAGTGGTTGCCAGGGACTGGAGGAGCAGGGGAGGGAAGAATGCGTGTGTGGAGAACAGGGGAGCTTTAAGGCAGTGAAACCCTTCTGTGAGACCAGAATTATAAACACATGACGTACCTGTCCAAACCCACAGAAGGGACAGCACAGGATGAGCCGTACACTATGGACTTCAGTTAACGGCAACGTCCCAACTTTAGTTCCTCGGGTACCATCCTCATTCAGATTCAATACGTTAATAACGGGGCACGCTGTAGGGGGAGCTTGTGGAGCGGGGGTGTCTGGGAACTGCTCTGAAAACTAAAGCTTATTAATTAAAATAAATAAATAAACAGTACAATTATTACGTCAAAAACTATGAATTTGTTCCCAAAACCAGCCTGTTAGAATTGGAGCTTATGCTTCAAATTATCACAAGCCTTAGTCCTGTGAGTTCTTTCCCACAGCACAGAAACAAAGCAATACAGAGCGGATCTGTTTTCTGGAGGCTTCTCTCTGACTTGGGCACAGCCCTACCACATGTGTGACTTTTCCGTGCTCATTCTGACACATTTTGAAGTTTATTCACGTGGAGATTTTTGTAGTTGTTAATATTGTTGAGACTAGACAAACTACAGTTTCTAAATAAAAACCACCCTAAAAGGATACCTCTGCTTCCAACCACAAAAGAAGCCGCGGGGACTGTTTCTCAGGACCTTTGTGACAGAGCTCACCACTGGGGCTCCTGTCTCGCGGAACCATCCCCGAGAAGGTTCCTCCTGCCGACTCCACCTTGGGGTTTATTCCCAGGTGGCTTTGTAGTCACAGACCCAGTCCCAACCCCACCCCCCACAGCTGTTACTGTTTGTCCCTGTTGCTCTTCCTCCAGGAAAAGAAACTCTCCACCGCCTCAAACTCTTACTTGAGCACCAACTCCCTTCCTGAAACTGGGATCCGACGCCTCACCTTCCCACGAACCAGGACATCACCACTTTCCTGGGGGCTATACGTAACCTGATGACTGGTCTACCCGGCCTCTGCCCCTGGACTCCTCCAGCTTCCACTTTGCAATGAGAGTAGATGTGATACTTTTCAATGCAATCCAACACACAGTCCTACTTGAAACCCTCCAGTGACTTCCAGCTGGTTTTAAGACAAGGAGCACATTTGCAAGACGGCCTCAGGGGCCTTTGAGAACTGGCCTCCCTCCCTCCCTCCCTGCCTCAGGTCCTTCACTCCCCTGCTCCTGGCATTCTTGCTCACGGGGTCTTCAGCTCCTCGGTCATGCTCACACATACACACACACACACACACACAGCTGGGACTGTATCCTCCAACTCCCTGAGTGACCGATTCCTTCATGTATACTCCTGAAGTATAATGCCCCCCTGCTGTGTAGCTCTTTTTATATTTGTAATTTACAATGATTTATGTAATTATGTTATCCATGCTCTCCCATCACTGCCAGCGGTCCCCAACCTTTCTGGCACCATGGACCAGTTTTGTGGAAGACAATTTTTTCACGGACTGGGGCATGTTTTCAGGATGATTCAAGTGCATTACTAATACGTTTATTGTGTGCTTTATTTCTACAGTTATTACATCAGCTCCACCTCAGATCATCAGGTTTCAGACCCTGGAGGTCGGGGACACCTGCTCTAAGTTACGGTGTGTCTCCCCCTTCCTCATCTTCTATCCCAGCTCTTAGAACAAAGCCAGAGAATCCGTGATAATTAATATCGCTTGACGCCATCAATACCCTTTCACCCCACTGACCTGCCATAACTCATGCCCCTTGAACTCGTAGCGATGACCATCCAGACTGACCCGTCTCCTGGCCTTGACACCCCTCCCTTCTCCACATTCTATGCCAGGAAAGTCCTACTAAGCACAAGCCAGAGAATGTAAATTGCGATTTAAAATGTTAACAGTTCCCCACTACCCTCCAAATGCATTCTAAACTCTTCAGCACAGCGCGGTGGTTTATAGTCTGCTTATCTGTGTGGCTATATATAGGTAGACATAGATATCATTTATTTATATATATCTCACACAGATTGCATCCTTCACACACGCTGAATTACTTATAAGTTACTCAGACAGAGCCAGTCAGAGGCTGGGAGATAAAGCCACGGCGGCAGGGGGTGGACCTTCCAGATGTCCGCAGGTCCTCGTGCTCAGGGACCCGTCAGCACACCCCTGAAAGACGCAGACCCCTGATTACACCCCTGCCGCAAAGTGAGACGGAGCTTTCAGGGTTCCCTTGGATTGGGGAGACACACGATGCTGCATTTCACTGGGTGTCTGACCCAGTTACTGGGCAGCCCACAAGGCTGTCCGCTGGGAGCTGGCCTCCCCAGAAGGCTGTCCACTGGGAGCCGGCCTCAGATCAAAAGGCAGTAGATCCAAGTCACAAGGCCGCCCAGTTGTCTGGGTCCTGTGTGGCCTGACTTACCTGGGGAGCACCCATCCTCTGTGACAAGCAAGGATGTGCAGAGTCTTTGATGACATCCATGAAATCACATCACAGGCCCTGGGCCGTGAGGGAAAACCTGCCGTCTGCTGCAAGCAGTCAAGGTCCTTGTGAGAGCTCCCGGCTCCCTGGAGAGCAGGACGCAGCAGAACACCCGGCATCGCGGAGCCCCAAGCGTCAGGACAAGACGGTCATCACGAGCTGCATGTGTACAGGGCTGGGGGCTCCAGTCCCGACAGAGTCGCTCGCCACAGCCCGCTCCCAACCACTCCTGTCCACACTGGGGGTCCCTGTAACAAGCTGCTTTCTCAGAAGAGAAGGAGCCTGGCTCACGAGTGGGGCCACCTCATGAGCTGACACCAGACGGCCGGGCCGCGGCCTCTCTGTAGGATCCTGAAGGAAAACCCTGCCCAGGGCAGACACGGAAACCTGTCAGCGGCCTGCCAGAGTCACCAGGAGGCGCCGCGGCCGGAGCGTGGACGGACACGGATTCACGGCGGGGGTCAACCAGTGGCCGGAGGAAACGGGGCTGGCGGACCGGTGACGAGGTCTGGGGAAGAGCGTGCAGAGGGCCCGTCGGAGCAGACCAAGCATGTGTGGACACAGCTCGGCGATTGCGTCGCTGCAGAGGGGCCTCCCTGGCGGGGCTGCCCACCCCGGAAGCAGCCTCGCCTCTCCCCGTGTGATGCCCGCGTCCCCGTGTGGAGGCCCGCGTCCCCGTGTGATGCCTGCGTCCCCGTGTGATGACCGCGTGCCCGTGTGGATGCCCGCGTCCCCGTGTGGAGGCCCGCGTCCCCGTGTGATACCCGCGTACCTGTGTGGATGCCCGCGTGCCGGTGTGATGCCCGCGTGCCCGTGTGGATGTCCGCGCCTGCGTCCCTGCACAGGGGCCTCCCCGGCGGGGCTGCCCGCCCTGGGAGCCACCTCCCCTGTCCCCCGCCTCTGTCCCTGTGGCGTCGGGGAGCCGCAGTGGCCGCCGCGGCAGGCGCGAGGCTGCGCGTGGGCTCCGCGAGGCCAGCTCTTCACGCCAGGGCTGGTGAGGCCTCTGTGGGGTTCCCAGGGCTGCCAGGGCAAAGGGCCACAGAGCGGGCGGGGGCTGCGGACAACAGAGGTTCGTTCTCGGCCTGGAGGCCCGGAGCGTGGGCTCAAGGACCAGGCCCTCCCGGACGGGGTCCAGCCGTGCCCCTCCGGCTGAGGGTGGCGCTGGCGGCCCTGGTGCTGCCCGTCTCCGGCTGCGTCATGGCCATCCCTGCCTCCGTCGTCGCGTGGCGTCCCTCCCTCTGGGCAAGGTCTCTGTGCTTGACCCCTCCTCTCAGAAGGACCCGGTCACCGGGGGAGGGGCCATCACATCTTCAAAGGCCTCCTTTCTGCAAAACGCTCCCTGCATGGGCTCCAGGAGTTAAGACTGGAGTGTATCTTTTGGCAGACTTGACTCAACCCACAGCACCGCAGCTGCCGAGCCCCCAGTCTGGACAGAAGAGGACACAGCTCAGCCCCTCAGGCGGCATATGTCTGAGTGGGGAGGGTTCCCACGGAGGAAGCGATGATGTCTGCACGGTAGCCGGGCAGTGGGCCCAGGCCCGGACCACCGCCCCACACACTCCGTCATCCAGGAGACGCTAGGGAGGTCAGGAAACGCCCTGCTTAGGACCCTTACACCTGACCAGGAGCTGGCTCCCTGTGGGATCAGGGTGCTTGTTACAGACCCAGGTGCATGTCTGGAACCAGAGCTGAAAACACAGATCTCAGCATCAAGAATGAGAAGTGGGAGGGGCTCCTCTTATGTCTGCATCCAGTAATCCCCTAAAGACGTTTATCCAGTGTGGCTCTGGATCTTCAGGCTCCCTGGTTTAGAGTTACTAATCCCCCAGGTGGTTCGGGGTAGAGAATATGCCTGTAACACGGGAGATTTGAATTCAGTCCCTGGGTCGGGACGATCCCCTGGAGAAGGGAATGGCAACCCACTCAAGTATTCTTGCCTGGAGAGTCCCGTGGACAGAGGAGCCTGGCAGGCTGCAGTCCACGGGGTCGCAGAAGAGTCAGACATGACTTAGTGACTAAACTCAACTCAACTCACAGTGAAAATACTTCTACTGGTGCCAGCAACAAAGCTTCCATTGAATGGGAAGCTGACAAGGCCACTTTGTCATTTGGGGCTTCTTACGGCACTGTATCGTCGGGCAAAGAAAGGAGCTGCTGCATTGTCTGGGGTGAGTTATCCCAATTATCGAGGAAAATAGAGCTGTCTCCACAACGGGGACAGGGAGGGACATGTCTCGATGGCAAGAATTTCTTCGGCGCGTCTCAAATCACGTCCCATTGAAAGCCAAGGGATGAGTACAGCAATTCAACAAAAGCAAGGGAACCAAGGCCCGAGGCTGCTCAAGAGTGAGGTCTGGGCCACCTCCACCCCTGACAGCAGGATAACGGTGAGAAATGGGAGATGCTGTCAACATGACAATCGCAGCCTCCAGCTGCAAGGCCGGTTAAGGATATGAGGGTGGCCGCCTCTGTACACGCTTCCTTCTTTGTGTGAGATTTGTATTTATTTATGACTCTTGCAGGGAGTTGTTTCATAGTCGTGTCCAGTGCTTTGCAACCCTATGGACTGTAGCCCGCCAATCTCCTGTGTCCATAGGATTGTCCAGGCAAGAATACTGGAGGGGGTTGCCATGCCCTCCAGGGGATCTTCCCGACCCAGGGATCCAACCTGGGTCTCCTGTGTCTCCTGAGTTGGCAAGTGGGTTCTATACCACTAGCGCCAACTGGGAAGCCCTCAACTCATTGTCACGCACATCAAACTAGTCCACACCCATCCCAAACTCTGATATGTATTAGTTTAATAATATTAATATATTACCACCTACCAGTACCTTAGCATTATTTACAAGCTGGGCGTGGCTCACCTCCGGCAGGACGGTGCAGACCCCCAGTCCCTTGCTCCAAGCCTGCGTCCTTGCCCCTCCGCGCCTGCTCTAGGGCTTCCCTCTCCGTGTCCGTCTCTGGCATCTTCAGCCCCGAAACCCAAGTGGACCCGCCCCAGTGGCTAGCCACCTCACACCAGTTCAGCCTAGAGGTCCCCACACCCTCCTAACCTGATCTTGCTCGTCCCCCGCCTGGTCCCATTCCTCTCGTCAGCAGGTTTACCTGAGTCCTAACTCCTCCCGGGGGAGAGGTGTCAGAAGAGTCCCCTGTCTGTGTGCAGGAGCTGAAGGGCCATCAGGCAACACCCCTCCCCTCATGAGAGAGTCCCCACGTCCTGGTGTCCCCTCACCCCTCACAGGGCAGCCCCCGCGTCCCCGAGTCCCCTCAGAGGACAGCCCCCACGTCCCCGAGTCTCCTCACCCCTCACAGGGCAGCCCCCGCATCCCTGAGTCCCCTCACAGGGCAGCCCCCACATGCGCTCCGTGTCCCCACGCCCCATCCCGCCTCTGCTCACGGAGCCCCGCCCTGGCCGTCCCTCTGGACGAGGAAGGTGGCAGGTACCTGGTCTTCCTCTGTCCCATCTCCAGTTGGCTTCCCACACTGGTACCAGGATGATCCTTTTAACGTGTGAAAATTAATATCATTTAATCCATTAGCTCAAATAAAATAAAAACCCCTCACCTTATTGTCTCTTGTGTTTTGTATTTAACTGAATTAACTGATTATGTCACCAGTTTCATAAGTGTTAGAAGCAAGTCTTTTTCACTTACTATCCTTTTTATCTGTTTCAGAACCAAATCTAGGGACTTCTGACCACCCCTCCAGTGTGCACTCATGACAGTTTGTATTCCTAGATGTTCGAAATACGTGTGTGAGCAAGCAGGCTTTAGTATTGGGACTCTGAAGCTAGCAGCCTCCCTTCCTCACCCACAGAGCATATATAGATTGCACGTAACAAAATCCAACCTTCACTAGATATATTGTCCCATATAATTGGAAATCTAAAGATAGAGGCTTGGGGTTGTTTGGTCGATGTGCATCAAGTCACCGAGAATGCAGAAGCCCCTGCTCTGTCTCCCCCCGAGCCTGACCCTTCAGAAGGCAGGTGGCAATCCTCGTAACGTGGACACACACGTTGTCCGCAGTCAACCCTCCACACCACCTCGCCTGTGCTCACTGGAGAGACAGCAAACCATTCCTCCAGCCTCTTCAGGTGAGTTCTGGGGGTTTCCTGGGCTGGGCTGTGTAGACAGCAACCCTGCCCCTGCCGTGACAACTGAGGTGAGCCTGGCACTGCTGAGCAAGGGTGCACCACTGCTGCAGGGGGTGTCCCCCAGCACCGGCACCTTGGGGAGGGGCTGGGGCTCTGGGAAAAACCCAGGCGTCTTTGCTTTCCAGGTTTTCTCTGCTGCACAGCAAAAGAGCTTACCCACAGGAGCGCAACTAAATGAGGTACGCACTATTTATATATGTACATGTGGAAGATATATGTATCCAACAGAGAGGAGCCTGCAGTCCGGACTGCTGAAGGAGTCTGCAGGGTCTTCAAGCAGCTCAGCTCCGTCAGCGTCTGCTCCTCCATTCCCAGAGAGCTGTTCTCGCTCTCAGACACAAGACGTCTGCGGCTTCACAGACGTACACCTTCACAGTCCAGGCCGAGAGAGGTGACAGAGAATGACAGCAGGCATCCAACCCTCCAAAGACACACACACACACACACACACACATAGGCCCAAACACAGCCATGCACACACAGAGACACACACACGCAAACATGCACACACACATAGACACACAGACACACACATACACAGACACACACACAGAGACACAGACACGGACACACACAGAGAGAAACACACACAGACACGCACACACACACACAAACATAGGCACACAGAGATGCACTCACACAGACACACACAGAGACACACACACACAAACACACGAGTTTCCCAGAGAGCTCCCGGTAGGTCTCTTGGCCACAGCTGTGTCAGGGGGCCACCCAGCTGGGAAGGAGGGTGGGGTGGAAGCAGACATGACTCTTTCCATTTCCAGAGCCCAGCCTCCTTTGGCAGCCACAGGCCAAGCGTGGTCAGCAGTAATTCCTCCTCTGCAGGAAAACAACTGTCATGTCTGGAAAGTTTCCTTAGGGCAATTTAAAAATAAAACCTGGCATTTTCCCACAGGACACTAAAAAGTAATACCTGTTACTCCTGCATTTCTACTTTGAAAAGGCAAACCAGAAATCCTTGATGCAATCTACAAAGTGAAGTCGCTCAATTATGTCTGACTTTTGCAACTCCGTGGACTGTAGCCCACCAGGCTCCTCCATCCGTGGGATTCTCCAGGCAAGAATACTGGAGTGGGCTGCCATTTCCTTCTCCAGGGGATCTTCCTGACCGAGGGATCGAACCCAGGTCTCTTGCATTGTAGGGAGACGCTTTACCCTCTGAGCCACCAGGGAAGCCCATGCAATCTATAGCAGGAAATAAATTACAAAATTGCAGTTTGATTAGACATATCTACATACAAAACATCATGTAGGTTCTGGGATAAGATAGACATGCATGTGGGCTGATCTCTGCACACAAGACCTCAGTCCAGCAGGGAGACGTCAAGCCAGACACCCTGACCCTTTGATTTTCCATAAAATTCAGTTCAGTTCAGTTCAGTCGCTCAGTCGTGTCCGACTCTCCACAAGCCCATGCATCACAGCATGCCAGGCCTCCCTGTCCATCACCAACTCCCAGAGTACACTCAAACTTATGTCCACAGAGTCGGTGATGCCATCCAGCCATCTTATTCTCTGTCGTCCCCGTCTCCTCCCGCCCCCAACCTTTCCCAGCATCAGAGTCTTTTCCAGTGAGTCAACCCGTCGCATGAGGTGGCCAAAGTATTGGCGTTTCAGCTTTAGCATCAGTCCTTCCAATGAACACCCAAGACTGATCTCCTCTAGAATGGACTGGTTGGATCTCCTTGCAGTACAAGGGACTCTCAAGAGTCTCTCCAGCACCACAGTCCACAAAATCAGACAATCTCGATCCCACTTTTGTGGAAAATATAACGTCTCCTTTGTGCTTCTGCCCGTTCCGTGATAGGGAAGAGAGAGGGAGGAGGCGTATCTACAGGAGCATCTCTGGCTGCAGTTTCCTGCCCCACTCACCTCCTGCCCGTGGCCTGGCCAGCACTGCGGATGGAAGACAGCACCCTCTCAGCTCTGGCTACACACGTGCTCAACTCACACACACGCCTTCTGCACAGCACCTTCCAACCAAGGATCAGAAAGATAAAGTGAACTTCTGTAAAAAATCAAGTAGGCCTTAGGAAGCATCACTACGAACAAAGCTGGTGGAAGTGATGGAATTCCAGTTGAGCTACTTCAAATCCTAAAAGATGATGCTGTGAACATGCTTCACTCAATATGCCAGCAAATTTGGAAAACTCAGCAGTGGCCACGGGACTGGAAAAGGTCAGTTTTCATTCCAATCCCTAAGAAAAGCAATGCCAAAGAATGCTCAAACTACCGCACAATTGCACTCATCTCACACACTAGTAAAGTAATGCTCAAAATTCTCCAAGCCAGGCTTCAGCAATATGTGAACCTTGAACTCCCAGATGTTCAAGCAGGTTTTAGAAAAGGCGGAGGAACCAGAGATCAAATTGCCAATATCTGTTGGATCATGGAGAAAGCAAGAGAGTTCCAGGAAAACACCTATTTCTGCTTTATTGACTATGCCAAACCCTTTGACTGTGTGGATCACGACAAATTGTGGAAAATTCTTAAAGAGATGGGAATATCAGACCACCTGACCTGCCTCCTGAGAAATCTGTATGCAGGTCAGGAAGCAACAGTTAGAACTGGACATGGAACAACAGACTGGTTCCAAATAGGAAAAGGAGTACGTCAAGGCTGTATATTGTCACCCCGCTTATTTAACTTATATGCAGAGTACATCATGAGGAATGCTGGGCTTGAAGAAGCACAAGCTGGAATCAAGATTGCTGGGAGAAATATCAGTAACCTCAGATATGCAGATGACACCACCCTTATGGCAGAAAGTGAAGAGGAACTCAAAAGCCTCTTGATAAAAGTGAAAGAGGAGAGTGAAAAGGTTGGCTTGAAGCTCAACATTCAGAAAACGAAGATCATGGCATCTGGTCCCATCACTTCATGACAAATAGATGGAAAATAGTGGAAACAGTGTCAGACTTTATTTTTAGGGGCTCCAAAATCACTGCAAATGGTGACTGCAGCCATGAAATTAGAAGATGCTTGCTCCTTAGAAGAAAAGCTATGGCCAACCTAGACAGCATATTAAAAAGCAGAGACATTACTTTGACAACAAAGGGCCATCTAGTCAAAGCTATGGTTTTCCAGTGGTCATGTATGGATGTGAGAGTTGGACTATAAGAAAGCTGAGCCCCAAAGAATTGATGCTTTTGAACTGTGGTGCTGGAGAAGACTCTTGAGAGTCCCTTGGACTGCAAGGAGATCCAACCAGTCCATCCTAAAGGAAGTCAGTCCTGAATATTCATTAGAAGGACTGAGGCTGAAGCTGAAACTCCAATACTTTGGCCACCTGATGCGAAGAACTGACTCCTTGGAAAAGACCGTGACGCTGGGAGGGATTGGGGGCAGGAGGAGAAGGGGATGACAGAGGATGAGATGGTTGGATGGCATCAGCAACTCAATGGACCTGGGTTTGGGTGGACTCTGGGAGGTGGTGATGGACAGGGAGGCCTGGCGCGCCGCAGTCCATGGGGTCGCGGAGAGTCAGGCACGACTGAGCGACTGAACGGACTGAAACTGACTGATGTCAAAAATGCAAGCAGACCGTCGGTCCGGACTTTACAGGCTCGTTAACCCTCTCAGTCAGCAGCAGGTTCGGCGCCTGAAAGGTCGATCCCTTCCCTTCACAGCTCCCGTCTTGCCGTGCTCTTGCCACTGCACAAACACCCACTCTGTGAAGAAAGCAGTTCTGGCTTCTCCAGCTCTTACGAACACTGAGTCCAGATTCCCCTCTGATTGCATGTTCACTTACTTTCCATTTGTTCACTGGTCCAATAAACCAGTGCTTATCGAGTGCCTGTCGAGCCCGCGCTGTGCCTGGCACGGCGGACACGAAGGTGAGCCAGGGCAGGCGTGTCCTCTGCAGTCACAGGACAGACAGAATAGAAGATGAGACGGTGGATTCATATCCGTGAATCAGAGAATCACAGAATAATTGTGGAAGGCCGATTTGACACGTTCTATGGGTGAAAGGTACAGGGAACAGTGGAAGCAGTAAGACTTGTCCAGGGAGCTCAGGAAAGGATTTCTGGAGAAGAGAATGTTAACACAGACTCACAGCAGAGGCTCTGAAGGGGCCGCGGGGCAGACTGGGGACAGGAGACCATGAGGCAGAGGGAAGAGCCTGGGGACTGGGGGCTGAGGGGAGGCCAGGCCAAGGAGGAGCAAGGCCAGCATGATCATGACACGAAAGGGCCGCATCGCCCGGCGCCCATCCAGGCTGGAGCGCGGGACCTGCCAGCCCCGCACAGCCACGCAGGACTTACAAACGCCACCAGTTTTCACCCCGGGAGGACCAAGAGGCTTGGGCACGCAGATGGAGGCTTGGTGCAAGCAGGCACGTAGCTTCAGTAGCTGGTTGCGTATTAGAGCATGTAGTGACCAGCCAGAGAGAGGAAGCAGATGCTAGCCAGGAGGTTACTGACCTGTCCAGACTGGACGTGACCGTCTCTCCATTTCAGGAGGAGGCAGGGACGAGACAGTCCAGAGCAGCCACGAAAGGTGTTTGGAAGGTGGGATGGGCAGGACTTGGTAGCCGCTGCTGCAGAAATGGTGTCGTGAGAGGCCCCAGAAATGACTAGACTTCCGACTCACTGATAAGTCACACACTAAAATATATACAAGTCACAACTAAGCGTATCAAAGATGCTTCACAACGTCGGTCACTGGACAAAATGCAAATGAAAGCCACAATGAGACACTCCTATTCACCTACAACGCAGAAAATCAGAAAAGCTGCTAATGCCATGCTCAGGCAAGTGCGTGGAGCAGCTGCACCCCTGTGTTGCTGGTGGGGACACGGAGCGTTCCCCAGCTTGGAGAAGAGCCAGGCAGTGGCACAGGGGTCACGCTTGGCTGTGCTGTGGGCTGCTCCTGGTCTTCACAGTCAGCGGCTTGCTGCCCGGCAGCCCCTCCCCAACCTTCCTGCCTCTCTACCAATATTTAGTTGTCTTTCAAGCTCAACACAGACATAACCTAAGAAGCTTCTCCGTTTCCAGCAGAGCAGGTAGGTGTCACCATCAGGAGAGCCTCCTAGCACCTTGCCTTCCTTCTTGGAAGGATGTCCAAGGGGGAGTTAAATAATGAAGTTATTCAAATCACTGATTAAGATGACAGCCCATGATTTAATTTCACATATCTTCACTGGAGTGTCGGCTTGGAGGGAGCAGGGTGTGAGTCTATCTGTGCCACCACTCTGGCTCCAGTGCCTGCCCTGCACTTAAACGCGTGTGAAGTGAGTGGAAAGCGAGAGGCTTTCTGTAGGGAACACGGGAGAAAGAAAGAAGAGAGAGTGACATGTTTGGTTTTGCAAACCATGAGGCTAAAACATATGTGGAATATGTAAAAGGCAGAAGCCTTCAGAAAGAATTCAATCCCCGGCTTCCGTCAAACTTGTGAATTAAAATTAACTTGGTCGTTTGAGGAAGAGAAGAAGAGATGCTTGCTCTGAACCTTGGCAATAGAAAGAAAATAACCATTAACGCAGAGCAACGTTGCAGTGGACACGACCCTCTTAGAGCGACTTGCATTCCACGTACCTATTTATCTTCCTGATCATAAAATTAGCCTAAAATCCTACATCAACTTTTTAGCAAAAATAAATATTTTGTATATAGTCTTGATGCCTTGATTGACTGAAAATACTCATTATGGAAAATAAGATATAATTTAACCATACTTTTGTATGTAATTTCAGAAATATAAGCAAACTAAAGTACAATGAATTGAGTTCACACTTTGAAAAATTCAAGCTTATCATTTCTAAAATCAAAAGGTTAAGTCTAACTTTCAGCATGTAATAATTTGCAACATTAAAGTCTGAAATTACTTCAAAGTGAAAAGCTAAACATTAATTTCTCAAGTTTAGACAGACAATTTAAAGCTGGCTGCAGTCTTTCCATAAATATCCGTACTAGTTGTCAACATCATTGACCTTGAATTTACTTCTTGACCTTGATTCATAATCTCCTCTTACTTATGTCGATTGCTTGCTTTCTATGTTCCTTTTCTTACCCACTTCCTTCTCTTCACAGCACGTATTAAATACCATTTGGGCAAAGCACCATGTTAGGCACAGTGTGTACAAGACAGAAAACACACATATATATTATATACATATATTTTTTCTTGACCCCAGGTCATGCAGATTCAACTGGAGAGGTAGGCCTGTAAACACACACACACAAACTAAGCAACTACAATCCAATATGACAAGTATTAACAACGATACATGAAAAATTGCCTGGTCACACAGGGGGAGAAGCTTGCAGCAGAGCAGGCAGAGCTGGGGTCGACAGACCCTGACTTCTTACATAGCTTTTGTCAGAGGCTCTGTCGTGACCCAGGACAGAGGCCACTCGTAACATTTTAATGAAGCCAACAGTCCGAGGAGTCAAGGCTTCCTGCTGAACAAATTTAAATCTAGAAACAACACCTCCCACGTGATTTAAGAAGCCGGATCCCAGCGGTGTGGGGTTGTTACTGTTTTCACCTCCCTTATAACCACCTCCCCTTTTCTGGCATTAAATAGCAATCTAAAGACAAACATTTTGGTAGCAGGCCTCAAGAAAAAAGCGAAGCATGACATTGGATGTCCATATCTCCCTTCACTGAGTACCTCACGTACACTTCAGTGGTTCTGTGTAAAGCTAGAGTGTTAGTCGCTCAGTCGTGTCTGACTCTTTATGACCCCGTGGACTGCAGCCCCCCAGGCTCCCCTGTCCATGGGATTCTCCAGGCAAGAACACTGGAGTGGGTGGCCATTTCCTCCTGCAGGACAGAACGCTGTATGACACATGAAATTTGTCAAGGCCAATTATCCGTGCGCCTTCCAATCCTGCGTGAAGAGCCCTATCCTGGCCAGTGACAAACGCCCTTGCCCTCAGCGTCCTGCGGCCAGGACGCCTTCCCGCCAGCACCACCGGCAGCGTGCTCCTCCAGACACGCACGTGTGCACCCGGCACGCCCACGTGGTCGCCCTCCTCCGTCCATTACAGGATCTTCGACGCAGACGGCGTGTGGGGAGGGCGTGCTGAAACTGCGGTTTGAAGACCATTTCCATAACTTTCAAGAGAACTGGCAGGTCGGAAATGAGTCGAGAGTTTAGATAGACTGTCAGGTAATCAGGAAACTCGTTCCAACAGGGAAATAACCGCAGCCGCTTCAAATCGAGCGGGAATTCAGCCAGATGTCAAGGTGGGAGCCGCTGCTCCCTGCAGCACAAGCCTGTCTCCTCAACACTGCTACAAGGGCCACGTGGGCCACGGGTTCAAACAATAGGTTGACAGCTGTGGCTCCCAAATTGCCTTCATCTCTCCTGCAAGGGTAACCACGGTGAAGTCAAGAAAGACAGACTGATCTCCTGTTCAGAGTCACAGTGCTGAAAAGCCCCATGACAGGGGCTCAGTAGCCTCGGTTGCTTACACAAAATTGTTAGGGGAAGCTCACTGATTGAAACCGCCCACCCTGGCCAGGCACCATAGCAACCATTTGCATGAGTTCTTTTATGACAGGAGATGCTGATCAGGAATACTGAACTAATAAGCCACCACCAACCGGAAGAGTTCGGGAAAGGTGGAAAGGAGACACCGGGTGTCCGTCCACTTCCCAGAATCCCCTTTGCTAGTATCCACCTCTGCTGAGCGATGTGTGCGCCTCCAGGAAAGACTCTGAGTTAGAATGATTGGCCAAAAACCACCCGGAAACTAATCCCATCACCATAAAACCCGAGACCGCGAGCCACGCGGCAGAGCTCTCCTGGGCTCCCTCACCCTGCTGCTCTGCACCAGGTCCCCTTCCCAATAAAGTCTCTTGCTCTGTCAGCGCGTGTCTCCTCGGACAATTGTTTTCCGAGTGTTAGACAAGAGCTCAGTTTTGGGCCCTGGAAGGGGTCCCCTTTCCTGCAACAAAATGAACTGGAAAATTTTGGTGAGTCAAGAAATTAAGAGACTCAAAGGCTGGTTCAAAATATACTCTGCTATTAAGAGATCACAGGGAACACACTTTCCCAGCATTTAACTCAATTGATTCACACGATGCTTGGCTTTCAGATTCCTCCACTCTGGGTGCAACAAGAGTTCTTGAGTGTCCAGAGAATGGACGTCTGCATCCAGATTTTCACCACCTTCCCATTGAACCAGCTTTATGTTCCTCCATGCAAAGGAAACTTGAGAGGAGAGGCTTTTAGGAGCGATGTGGTTTGAACGCAAGCGAAACTGCCGATGGCTCTAGAAAGGCTGGATTGACCCCCTCAGCACGTTGAAGAGCTGATATGACACTGCTGCTGTTCTGGGCCCAAAAATGGGCCCAGGGCCCCACACATCGCACACATCCATATCCTGAAGGACACTGTGGTCCCTGCAAGAACCAGCCATGGACAATTTTGACGTGAATGACGAAGGCAAACAGTCCATGCGATCTCCTGCTTCCAGGCCCTTTGTCCTCGTGAACCCACCTCCCTGGAAAGTTCCTCTCGTTCATCCTTTAAGGCCCAGATCAAAGACCATGTCCTGTGGGAGCTCTCTCTCCCCACCCGCCATTTCACGGTCGTTTATTGATCTGCGTCTCTGTTGTAGCCCCATTATGGATTATATCTCTATTAGCGTACTCTATATGTTTTCTAAATGGGTGGTTCCTCTGCAGCCTTCCCTCTAGTAAATTGTGAGCACAGACTATAATTTATTTATTTTATATTCTCAGTGCCTAGTACAGTGTTTGGCACATAGTCAGAAATCAGAAAGTTATTATTGGCTTCATAGCCTCTGCATTCCAAGAATGTCAAAGATACTTAAAGGACGAAACAGCAGCAACGAGGTGAAAGAATGGAAACTTGCACGGAGTGGACTGCCATTCTGTCCTCCAGGGGACCTTCAGACAAACAGGGAAAGCCATGAACGCATGAAAGTCCCTTTGATTTGACATACACGGTTGCTTTCCATGGTCCCTCAATACCTCCAATTTTCTTGAAGAGAAATTTCTCTCCTATTCAAGAATGTCCCTCCACTTTTCCATGACCCTGGAACTCTTCTGCCATCCCCAGCATTCTAGATCAGTTGCTTTCCCAGACGGGAAAACTCACAGGACAGGTGTTGGCACTTGGGTGTTTGTCTAAATGGACAGGATCCTCTAGCGTAGATTTTTAAAGCCCCCAAGTCTCTGGAGCTGGCACATAACCTAGGAAAGGACTTGCTCAGGAGCCTGGGGACCACGCTGATGGAGCTGAGGGTGGTTAACTAGGAGACCTTTGAAGGAGCCCTCCCAGACCCACCACAAACACCCACCGAGTATAAACTGTGCCCAGTCCAAACATGTGGAAGAGTCTCTCTTCTCTCACACATTCTTAAAGCAGACGAATGTCCCATGTTTGCTCCTGCTCACAACCATCATCATTTGCCCAGTTGATGGTGAAGTCCTTGTAAGAGGTGAGCATGCCTCTGACAATTACATGACGTGTTAGAGGTTCTGGCCAGTTCATGGGCTGGTGATAAAACTTGCAAGCATTCAGCTGAAACACGTGACGAGCCCAGGGTTTGAAAGTGGCAAATGAAAAGAGGACGTACGATTAACACATGTATAAAACCTGCACACTTAGTATCCTGTAAACTCTGGTTTATGGAACTCTAGAGCGGGGCTTCCCTGAGAGCTCAGTTGGTAAAGAATCCATTTGCAATGCGGGAGACTCTGGTTCGATTCCTGGGTTGGGAAGATCCCCAGAGAAGGGATAGGCTACCCACTCCAGTATTCTTAGGCATCCCTGGTGGCTCAGCCGGTAAAGAATCCACCTGCAGTGCAGGAGACCTGGGTTCAACAGAGCAGAAGCATGTAGAACGGTTGTTAAAATGTAATTCAAACAAAACACACACAAGAGACTTTTCAGGACTGTATTTATTGCTTCTGTCTATTCTCCTCCCATTGCTGGAAACAAGCCCTTTATGCTCACAGTCCCTGCAGTAGGTAGGTAAGCCCAATACTGGTTGAGATTCAATTTGTCCTAAGGCGGTGTCTCCTCCAGCTGTGAGCCTGTGAAATCAAACAAGTTATGTGCTTCCAAAATACAGTGGCAGGACAAGCATAGGACACACAGTCTCACCCAAAAGAGAGAAATAGGAAAGAAGGAAGAGGTGGCATGCTCCAAGCAAGTCCAAACCTCAAGGCTTTTTTTTAAGTTTGCCAACCTAGGCATCTCCCTGTTTTGTTTAATCCTCAGCCAGATCAGGTGTCCCATGCCAATAAAGCTTCCACTACCTGCTCACGCTGTGTGTGGACTCAGGATGCATCTAGAATGTTGACAAGCCCACAGTCTCCCCCACCCCTCTGGGTTTTCCAGGGGCTCCAGAACGTCCACACACATGCGCCATGTAGCCAGCAGCCAACTACATGGGAACTCCATTCTCAGCCTTCCTGCAGCACCCCCTTTCTGAAACTTCCCCTTTGAGTTTCTAGTTTCTCTGCCACTCAAACTGAGCACACCACCCCTAGCTGGTTACCCTGTCTTTTCCTGAAAAAGCGAGGGGGATGAAAATGCCTAAAGGAAAGAAAGTTAAAAATTTGTGGTTCTAACCCACAGCAGCAATAAAGATTTGCAAGTTTTGAATAAGCATAACAAGAAGCATATAAATATGGTGTGATCCTCTCGAGCTTTTATAAAAGCTCTAAGTAGCAGTAAAGCTTATGGGGCAGGAGCTTTACAAAGGTGCCTGCACAGGCAGGCATTCGTACTCCAGGGTTAGGGCTGCTTTCATCCTTTGTCTACTCACATGTGGAATAATACATGAATAATTAAGCAATGCTATTTTCTTTCAGGGCTTCCCAGGGGACTCAAGTGTTAAAGGATCTGCCTGCTAATGCAGGAGATGCAAGAAACACAGGTTTGATCCCTAGGTCAGGAAGATCCCCTGGAGAAGGAAATCGCAGCCCACTCCAGTATTCTTGCCTGGATAATTCCATGGACAGAGCCTGGCAGGCTATAGTCCATGGGGTTACAGAGAGTCAGACATGGCTGAGTGACCGAGCACATACACGTTTTCTTCCAAGTGTTTTCAGCTTTTTTTCCAAAATAAACATTTTAAGTATACAATAAGGTGAAACTGTATTCAGTAAGAACATCTAGAAACACTTAACAATTCTGAAGACAGGATTTTTTGATGCTGTGTTAACTTGAATTTCTGAATATCGCATTTAGAACAGTACTTAAGAGCACAGTTGCGGCACTAGCCCTTCGTGCCTCCTGGTCTCTGTTTGCTTCTTAATTTGTGTTTGGTGATCAGATGTCTACATCAGAGCGCCCGAGGCGATGGCTAAACCGTGTGTTCCCAGCCGTCTCTGTCCTCCTTTGTACAAATATTTCTAGGTGAAACTTAGGGAGTCTGTACTATGGAGCAATTTTCCATATCAACTGCTATGGTTATTGAAATCTCCTAGTGAAGTTTTTAAATATCAAGGTAGCTATTTATTAATTACATTTTAGGACATTTGTGTTGTTTTTCTTGACTATTTAATCATTTATTTGAAGGAAATAATTAAAGCAAATCAAAATAGTATGATGCTTGAAGACTTTATTTTTATCTTATTAGTTTTATATAAAACTTTAGAAATGTGTGTCCAGCAATAAAAGAATGACTACGAAGCTTTGGTAAGGAAGCTCTATGATATAAGCTTTAATATTATATTAATGAGGGGAGGGACGGGAGGGGAAATAAATACAGCAATGTCAAGTTGATAAAACACAATACGATTGTATATGTGCCATTATTGAATCTATGTACATAAAACACTGTACTGACGTGAAGAGTAGAAAGAAACTCAGCCGTGTTAAGATGATAACATTATAAATCGTTACCAATGGTCTTCATTAACACCTAAGGTTGTGATAATGCTTGAAGAAAAGAAATTTAAGGAAATCCACTCAGAACGAAATTAGATAATACTGAGTTTTGAAAGCACCTTCAGCTCAAATCTTTTTATATGAAGCTTATTAAGCATCGCTCCTCTAAACTCAGAATTTTCTAGCCGTAACCTCAGGCAGCACTTGCAGAAAGAAGCAGAGGAAGTAACTACCTTCTCAGGAGAGGAGTGCCTGCAGGGTGCTGAGCACCTGAGAGGAGAGAACCTCGCAGGGTCTGCAGGTCTGCAGACACACGGCGAGGGGCACAGAGCCGAGGCGCTCAGGCCTCCTCGCAGAGGCCTCAGGTGAAGGGGAGCCTTGAGGGGACAACTTTTGCGCCTGTTGTGAGCAGAGGGGGCACTCTGAACGGCAGAGGCTGGGACAGGGCGTGTGGGGCAGACAGGCCTGTGTCGTTCCCACATGTGCGTGCAGCCCCTCGACCCTCACCGCCCACCCCTGCAGACACACCCAGAGACCTGCTTCCCGAAGAGCGCCCTGTGCCCAGGAAGCTGCTGCCTCTGAGCCAGACCGTATTTCCCTTCAGATTAGAAACTTCTAGAAATAAGTGGGACGTTGGGAAGTAAATTTCAGTAATAAAAAGGAGTAAGAAAGCAAACGTGAGATTTGGTCGTGAAGACTGCCTGCCTCTCGTTACAGGGAGCAGAAGGGGCTAGCTGCACAATTTCTGGTTTTAGACCTGCCACGCGTCCCTATTGGATGGGCGTGACCTTGAAGGGTCCTCCTGAATCTCAGTGGTAAAGAATACACCTGCCAATGCAGGAAACTTGGGTTCGATCCCTGGGTCGGGAAGATCCCGTGGAGAAGGGATAGGCTACCCACTCCAGTACTCTTGCCTGGAGAATTCCATGGACAGAAGAGCCTGGCAGGCTGCAATCTATGGGGTCTCAAAGAGCTGGACACAACTTAGCAGCTGAACAACAATCTGAATTAAAATCTTTGTGTATTATACTTACTGAGCACTCAATGTGTGTACAGAACTGTGCTAAGGAATATACAAGGCCAAAGCTATGATTCCAGGAATCCAGACCCAGGTAAGAGCAAAGCCACGTGGTCAACAAGGAATGGCACAGGTTCCACCTCCACAGGAAGGGTCCAGCTCCCCTGTCTAAAGGGTGGGTGGAACTGGGCTTGGCTTGACTCAACTGTAGACCCGATCCTCAGGTGTCACCCTCTTCCATCTCTGAAGTTCCCTCCCCTTGTTGCCTTGTTTTCTCCTCTTGAAGGAGAAGTGTGCTCAGTTTTTCAGGCATGGCCAGACCCCCACCAGACCACTGGCCTTCCTTCTCTTTCTTATGAGACGTGGCCCCTCCCTTAATTCCCTGCCTGGGGACACCCCACACCCACTCCTGGCAGGCCCCATGCTGTGTCACTCTGCAGCTGAAATTTAAGACCCACCTGCGGGCTGGAATCGTGTTCTCTGTTCAGCACGATTTGGTCCATTGTTCTGCACAACCGTACACACCAGGTAAATAATCACAATCGGCGTCCTCTGCGCACAAGCTCCCAGCGTTCTGCCGTCGCCGGGGCCTGAGGGCCACTTGTCATGTCAACACAAGGGTAGTATTTAACCCACCTGCGCCTTCCCTTCCTTTAAGGAGGCTTACTTCTTTTTAATGGCCAAATGAGACAACAGTGCATTTATCCCTTTCAGCATCTTTTTAAAATCAAAATTACTCTTTAATCCTAATTACGGTTATTAACTAATTAGTTCCTCCACATTTCACTTAAATAATTTATTGCAGAGCACTCAAGGACAGTTCTCAAACCCAAGTATGGCTTCGAGTTCGTGTGATCACAGGGCATCAGAACAACGAGAGTTCTGAGGACCTGGCACCATCAGTGAAGCTGCCTCGGTGCCCCCAGCCTGTAACGTTTACCTTTCTCCAGGGGGGCTGTGCCTGGCTCAGGCGAGGATGGAGACACTTCAGCAGTTCATGCCCAGAAGGCAGAGCAGCAAACCAGCCTGTGAGAAACGCCAAGTGTACATATCAGGGAAATACACTCAAGGACAGAAATGTTTATAAAATCATTCAGACTCTGTGTGTGTGTATATGAGCATGTGTGTGCCTGTGTGTGCTTGTGTGAGTGTGTGTGCATATATAAGCATGTGTGTGCCTATGTGAGTGTGTGAATGTGTGTGTGTGCGTGTGTGAGCATGTGTGAATGTGTGTGAGCATGCATGTGCCTATGTGAGTGTGTGAATGTGTGTAAGTATGTGTGTGCACATGTGTGAGCATGTGTGAATGTGTGTGAGGATGTGTGTGTGTGCACATGTGTGAGCATGTGTGAATGTGTGTGAGGATGTGTGTGTGTGCACATGTGTGAGCATGTGTGAATGTAAGAGTGTGTGTGTGTGTGTGAGTGTGTACATGTGAGCATGTGTGAATGTGTGTGTATATGAACATGTCTGCATGTGTGAGCATGTGTGAATGTGTGTGTATATGAACATGTGTGTGCATGTGTGAGCATGTGTGAATGTGTGTGAGCTTGTGTGAGTTTGTGTGTGCCTGTGTGAGCACGTGTGAATGTAAGAGTGTGTGTGTGTGTGTGAGTGTGTACATGTGAGCATGTGTGAATGTGTGTGTATATGAACATGTCTGCATGTGTGAGCATGTGTGAATGTGTGTGTATATGAACATGTGTGTGCATGTGTGAGCATGTGTGAATGTGTGTGAGCTTGTGTGAGTTTGTGTGTGCCTGTGTGAGCACGTGTGAATGTAAGAGTGTGTGTGTGTGTGTGAGTGTGTACATGTGAGCATGTGTGAATGTGTGTGTATATGAACATGTCTGCATGTGTGAGCATGTGTGAATGTGTGTGTATATGAACATGTGTGTGCATGTGTGAGCATGTGTGAATGTGTGTGAGCTTGTGTGAGTTTGTGTGTGCCTGTGTGAGCACGTGTGAATGTAAGAGTGTGTGTGTGCGTGTGAGTGTGTACATGTGAGCATGTGTGAATGTGTGTGTATATGAACATGTCTGCATGTGTGAGCATGTGTGAATGTGTGTGTATATGAACATGTGTGTGCATGTGTGAGCATGTGTGAATGTGTGTGAGCTTGTGTGAGTTTGTGTGTGCCTGTGTGAGCACGTGTGAATGTAAGAGTGTGTGTGTGCGTGTGAGTGTGTACATGTGAGCATGTGTGAATGTGTGTGTATATGAACATGTGTCTGCATGTGTGAGCATGTGTGAATGTGCGTGAGCTTGTGTGAGCATGTGTGAGTGTGTGCGCATGTGTGAGCATGTGTGAGTGTGCACGTATATGAGAATGTGTGAGTGTGTGCATGTGTGAACATGTGTGAATGAGTGTGAGCATGTGTGAATTTGTGTGTGCCTGTGTTTGTCAAGAGAATGCACTGGTCATAGCAAACACCCTCTTCCAACAACACAAGAGAAGACTCTACACATGGACATCACCAGATGGTCAACACCGAAATCAGATTGATTATATTCTTTGCAGCCAAAGATGGAGAAGCTGTATACAGTTAGCAAAAACAAGACCAGGAGCTGACTGTGGCTCAGATCATGAACTCCTTATTGCGAAGTTCAGACTTAAATTGAAGAAAGTAGGGAAAACCACTAGACCATTCAGGTATGACCTCAATCAAATCCCTTATGATTATACAGTGGAAGTGAGAAATAGATTTAAGGGACTAGATCTGATAGATAGAGTGCCTGATGAACTCTGGACGGAGGTTCGTGACATTGTACAGGAGACAGGGACCAAGACCATCCCCATGGAAAAGAAATGCAAAAGAGCGAAATGGCTGTCTGAGGAGGCCTTACAAATAGCTGTGAAAAGAAGAGAAGCGAAAAGCAAAGGAGAAAAGGAAAGATATAAGCATTTGAATGCAGAGTTCCAAAGAATAGCAAGGAGAGATAAGAAAGACTTCCTCAGTGATCAATGCAAAGAAATAGAGGAAAACAACAGAATAGGAAAAACAAGAGACCTCTTCAAGAAAATTAGAGATTCCAAGGGGACATTTCATGCAAAGATGGGCTCGATAAAGGACAGAAATGGTATGGACCTAACAGAAGCAGAAGATATTAAGAAGAGGTGGCAAGAATACACAGAAGAACTGTACAAAAAAGATCTTCACGACCAAGATAGTCACGATAACGTGATCACTGACCTAGAGCCAGACATCTTGGAATGTGAAGTCAAGTGGGCCTTAGAAAGCATCACTACTAACAAAGCTAGTGGAGGTGATGGAATTCCAGTTGAGCTATTACAAGTCTTGAAAGATGATGCTGTGAAAGTGCTGCACTCAATATGTCAGCAGATTTGGAAAACTCAGCAGTGGCCACAGGACTGGAAGAGGTCAGTCTTCATTCCAATCCCAAAGAAAGGCAATGCCAAAGAATGCTCAAACTACCGGACAATTGCCCTCACCTCACACGCTAGCAAAGTCATGCTCAAAATTCTCCAAGCCAGGCTTCAACAATATGTAAACCGTGAACTCCCAGATGTTCAAGCAGGTTTTAGAAAAGGCAGAGGCACCAGAGATCAAATTGCCAACATCCGCTGGATCATGGAGAAAGCAAGAGAGTTTCAGAAAAACATCTATTTCTGCTTCATTGACTATGCCAAAGCCTTTGACTGTGTGGATCACAATAAACTGTGGAACATTCTGAAAGAGATGGGAATCCCAGACCACCTGACCTGCCTCTTGAGAAACCTGTATGCAGGTCAGGAAGCAACAGTTAGAACTGGACATGGAACAACAGACTGGTTCCAAATAGGAAAAGGTGTACGTCAAGGTTGTATATTGTCACCTTGCTTATTTAACTTATATGCAGAGTACATCATGAGGAACGCTGGGCTGGAAGAAGCACAAGCTGGAATCAAGATTGCTGGGAGAAATATCAATCACCTCAGATATGCAGATGACACTACCCTTATGGCAGAAAGTGAAGAGGAACTCAAAAGCCTCTTGATGAAAGTGAAAGAGGAGAGTGAAAAGGTTGGTTTGAAGCTCAACATTCAGAAAACAAAGATCATGGCATCTGGTCCCATCACTTCATGGGAAATAGATGGAAAAACAGTGGAAACAGTGTCAGACTTTGTATTTTTGGGCTCCAAAATCACTGCAGATGCTGATTGCAGCCATGAAATTAAAAGACGCTTGCTCCTTGGAAGGAAAGTTATGACCAACCTTGATAGTATATTAAAAAGCAGAGACATTACTTTGCCAACCAAGGTCCGTCTAGTCAAGGCAATGGTTTTTCCCGTGGTCATGTATGGATGTGAGAGTTGGACTGTGAAGAAGGCTGATCGCCGAAGAATCGATGCTTTTGAACTGTGGTGTTGGAGAAGACTCTTGAGAGTCCCTTATACTGCAAGGAGATCCAACCAGTCCATTCTAAAGGAGATCAATCCTGGATGTTCATTGGAGGGACTGATGCTAAAGCTGAAACTGCAATACTTTGGCCACCTCATGCGACGAGTTGACTCACTGGAAAAGACTCTGATGCTGGGAAAGGTTGGGGGCGGGAGGAGAAGGGGACGACGGAGAATGAGATGGCTGGATGGCATCACCGACTCTGTGGACATGAGTTTGAGTGAACTCCGGGAGTTGGTGATGGACAGGGAGGCCTGGCGTGCTGTGATTCATGGGGTCGCGGAGAGTCGGACACGACTGAGCGACTGAACTGAACTGAACTGAACTGAACTGTGTAAGCCTGTGTGTGTACATGTGTGTAAGTGCGTGTCAGCATGTGTGTGTGTGTATATGAGCATATGTGAATGTGTGTGAGCATGTGTGAGCATGTGTGTGCTTGTGTGAGTGTGCATTTGAGCACATGGTCGAGGGCAGGAGGATTGAGAGAGCAGGTAAAGAGATCCACGGAATTGAAGAAACAAGGATGGCGTTATTTTCTGCGTCAGCCACCACCCCCGTGCAGTGAAATGTGAAAAGAGGCTGCATCCACCTGATGGCCGGCATTCTTGTGACGCACCGTCAGAGCTCTGTGCTCACAGACAGCAAGGTCGTTCTGGACCAGGAGAGTGTGGCCCTTTAAAAACCCTGGGCAGAGGGAGATTTGTGCTCCCAGGAGTCTAGGAGTCAGCAGTTTAAACGGACAGAGTAGTTCTGGGACAGAGACAGAAAGACCGAGGAAGAGAAATTTGGTTCAAAGGAAATAAGATGCGCGAGCTCCCACCATACCTTTTTACCAAGAAGGGACCCCACCTCCTGCTTAAAGTGAAGGCCGCCGCGTGCCAGGACGCAGGGCTCTGCTCGCAGAAGGCAGGCTGGACCCCAGCCCGTGGCCGTCATCCGTGCCCCGGGCACACCTGGCACAACCAGCAGTGTGGGGGGTGCGGCTGCCCAGACACACCTCCCAGTGAGGACGGAGAACGAAACACGGGGCAGCGGCAGGGCTGGGGTTCCGCCAGGAACTCAAAACCAAATCTGCCTCCGTGAGTAGGGATAGCTGTTTATTTACAAAACATGCAGATTTCCTCACAGTTTCGTAAACTCTGCTTTTCCAGAATGGCACCGATAAACTTCCTCTTTAATTGGTATTCACAGAGGTGGTCTTCAAAGACCCAAGCAGAACCCAGCTTACACAAATATCATCCATGACACGCATTCCAATTTGGGAGACTATCTTGATCAGAGATTTCACAAGAAAACACCTCATTTCATAGCATAAGACATGACAAAATTTATCGCAACCTTGAAAACAAAGTATAGAAAAGAGTTAGGTTTTGTGAATTTTGTACTGAAGACTCTCTAGGAATTTGAATTAATATTGCTGAGCTGGGCTGGCTAATGTGAACAAGCGTACTGTGCAAAGTCGAGAATTCTGAACTTCAGTCAGCCACAAAAGTCAGTTTGGAAATTTAAGGTTTGGAAGCATCATCGGTTTCCTCAAGTTATATTGTTTTATGTGAAGAGGCCTAATTTGGGAGGTTTTTAAATTGAAGTATAACATCATTAATGAAAATATAAAATCATAGTTGCATAGCATATGAAGCAATGAATTTTCACAAACGAAGCACAGACCTGTGTATAAAAGAACCTTAACTAAGAACCAAAGTACCCAGCACCCCAGAAGTCCCAGCTGTGTCCCCTCTAGGTCACCACACTCTCAAGGGTAGCCACCATGCTGACCCACACGCCACAGACTCTGGCCACTTTCCGGGATTCAGGATGGAGTTGTCCACTGCCGTCTCCAGCATCTGGCTCCTCTGAGTTTATAAGAGTCACCCACGCTGCTGGCCTGCAGTTTGGGCATGACTGTGCTCGTCATCCCAGAGTCCCAGATGCGGCGCTCACAGCTTATGGGTTCGCTGCACTGGTGCTGGGCACTTGGTGATTTTCCAGGGTTTAGCTGTGATGGATGGTGCTGCTGACGATATTGTACCACTGCCCACCTGTTTTCCAAAGCTGTTCCAATTTATCCTCCCACCAGAAAAGTCTGAGAGTTCTGACTGTTTCCCATCTTTGACATAACTTTCCAGTTTAGCTTGTCTGATGGTTAACAATTACAAAATTAATTTGTGTGTTTCTAAGGATAAATGAAGTTGAGCACCTTTTATGTATTCATTGGCTATTTGGATATATTTTTGCAAAGTATCTATTTAAGTTGCTTGCCCATTTTTTTGTTGGCTCTTTTGTCGTTTTCTTATTGATTTGTTCAGTCAATCTCTACATATTCTGGGTGTGAGTCTTGTTAAATGGATGCATCACAAGTACTTCTCCTTTTCCATATAGTTTGCCTTCCATGCTTTTAGTGATATATTTTGATAAACAGTGTTTACTTTTATTACAGTTATGTATATCCATATTTCATGTTCAAGCTTTTGTTCTGTTTAAGAAATCTTTACCTACCTTCAGTCATAAAGACAATCTATCATTTTCCTCTAAAAGATTTATTTAAATATTTCACTTTTAGGTCTGCAGTACATAAAAATTTACTTTTTATGAACTGGTAAAGTAGGGGGCAACATCAATTACATTAATTTCCCATGTGTGTTTAATGTAATTAATGTTGCCCCCTACTTTACCAGTATAATGCAGTATATATATATATACTGCAAGATCACAGTTTTCATAAATCAGGCAAGTTTTATGTGTGGGGCTGGCTTCTGTGCTCTATTTTGCTCTATTGGTTAATTTTTCTATTCTTCCATTCTGTCCTAATTTCCAGACTTTATAATACAACCTGATTTCTGGTTATATTTATTTACTTTCATTCTTACCTTAGCCATTTGCATTTCTGCATGAGTTTTTTTTTTTAATTTAAATTCATTTATTTATTTGACCATGTGGCTTGCAGGATCTTAGTTCCATGGCCAGAGATCAAACCTGGGCCCTCTGCAGTGGAAAAACAGGATCCTAACCAACGTACCACCAGGGAATTTCCCTCCAAATGAGTTTGAGAAACAGTTTTTTAGTATTCTAAAAAAAAAAACTGCTATAACTTTAATTGTAATTTTATTCTACCTACAAATCAGTGTGATAAAACTGAAATTAATACTGATTGTTTCCAAGCCATGAGTGTGGTACAGCTCTCCATATAGTTATTGTTTTAATTTCTCTCAATTATATTGCGTGCTTTTCAGTGTAGAGACCTTGCTTATTTCTAAATGTTTGATGCTATTATCAGTTTTATTTTCTACTGTTTATTGTCGCTATATAGAATTTTGTGCATATATGATTTTGTGACTGGTATCAAAACTAGTTAACTTACTAACTTGATTTTTAAATTCTACTAGTTTGTCTGCAGAAATATTTGGAATTTCTAAACAGGTGATTGTGGTATCTGCAACGTAGTGCATTTCTAACACACTATGTACCAACCTGATTCTCAGTGAAGATTGTTCAAACATAACATGCAGAGTTCTCTCTTTTTCTCCTATCTAAATTACTTTCCAGACTCTCTTCTCCATTCTGAAAACCCAGAGAACACATTGGCACACAGAGACACAGAAAGATCATCAAAGCCGTATGTGTGCACACAGTTGAAGAGAATAGCAGGAAGTAGGCAGGAAGATGACTATTTACCACGTAAAACGAGGCACTGACTTTTCTATTGATAACATTTATGAGCATGTTTAATTAGAAAAGCAATAAAATTTTATAGGTGAAATAAATGGTATGTGGTGTGACTGAGAACTGCATGTTAACAGTTTGTGCAATTTTTGTAGATTACTTTTGATAGCCATAAAAGTGAGTATTTAAGGGATTTATCTGCATGGGAAAAATACTCCATTTCTCGTAAATGAACAAAGAAGCGAATAACTTACAGCTATTCTCTTTATTATTATCAATATCTAAAATGTCTTCTTGGTCTTTTCATGTTAAAGCAATATGAAGAAAAATATGTGAGAATAATACTGTATTTAAAATTAAAGAAAATATTAATTGCATTTTTCTCAGAAAATGACTGAATATAACATATTTGGAACTTAGGAATATGTTATGGAGCTATAGCCACAGTAAACACAAAATACTTAATTTAAATAAAGACTGTCTATAACTCATTGATGAAAAAAAATTGAAGATATAAGTAAATAGAAAAATATTTCACACTCATGAATTGGAAGTATTATTATTGCTAACATGTCCATACTACCCAAAGCAATCTACAGATTCAATGCAATCTGTACCAAACTTGCAGCAGCATTTTTCAGAGAAATGGATTAAAAATCCTAAACTTTGCATGGAAACAGAAGGGACGCTGAATAACCCAAGCCATCTTGGGGAAGAGGAGCAAGGCTGGCAGTCTCACGCTCCCTGATTCCAAACACATCACAGAGCTATGGTAATCAAACCAGTGTGGTACTGACCTAAAAATAGACACACAGATCAATGGGACAGATTAGAGAGCAAACCCATGAGTATATGGTTAATTAATTTACAAAAGGAGCCAAGAATTTACGAAGGGAAAGGGCAATCTTCAATGAGTGGTTTTGGGAAAATTTGAGTTACATACAAAAAACTGAAACTAGAGTACTGTTACACTAATTACACAAACATTAATGCAAAGTTCGAAGACCTGAAACCATAGAACTCCGAGAAGAAAACATGGGTGGCAAGGACCTTTACATCAGCTGTTTTTAAAACCAAAAAGATTCTGCACAGCAAAGCGAGTCACAGCAAAACGAAAAGACAGCTTACCGAATGGGAGGAGATAGCGGGAAGCCGTCGATCTGGTGAGCCCACAAGATGGCCCCTTATGGTCCAGCAGGTCTGCTTACGAGCGTTTAACTGAAGACAATGAAAACGACATTTCAAAAGGACAAATGCATGCTCATGTTCATTGCAGCATTATTTACAATAGTCATGCCAAGACACGGAGGCAACCTGAGTGTCATCAGTTGATAAATGGATAAAGAAAATTGGTGCATATAAACAATGGCTTTAGCCATAAACACTGAAATCTCACCATTTGTGACAAAACTGAGGGACTGTGAGGACAATGTGCTAAATGAAAGAAGGCAGAAAGACAGACATCACACGACCCTAACTGTGCGGCACAAACAAACGGAAAGCAAGCTCATAGACAGAGGACAGACTGACCGCAGCCAGAGGCAGGGAGTCGGCGGGACTGGTGAAGCTGGCGAGGGATCAAAGGCAGATGCTCAGCTATAAAGTAAATAAATCCTGGGGACGTACGGTACAGCATGATAGCTATAATTAATAATTCTGCATTGCTTATTTGGAAGTTTCTAAGACAGTAAATCTTAAAATGGCTCCTCTCAAGAAAAAAAAAAACTATACATGGTGACAGGTGATAACTTGAGTAACAGGCAAATTTGGCCTTGGAGCACGGAATGAAGCAGGGCAAAGGCTAATAGAGTTTTGTCAAGAGAACGCACTGGTCATAGCAAACACCCTATTCCAACAACACAAGAGAAGACTACACATGGACATCACCAGATGGTCAACACCAAAATCAGATTGATTATATTCTTTGCAGCCAAAGAGGGAGAAGCTGTATACAGTTAGCTAAAACAAGACCAGGAGCTGACTGTGGCTCAGATCATGAACTCCTTATTGCCAAATTCAGACTTAAGTTGAAGAAAGTAGGGAAAACCACTAGATCATTCAGATATGACCTAAATCAAATCCCTTATGATTATACAGTCGAAGTGAGAAATAGATTTAAGGGACTTGATCTGATAGATAGAGTGCCTGATGAACTCTGGACGGAGGTTCATGACATTGTACAGGAGACAGGGACCAAGATCATCCCCATGGAAAAGAAATGCAAAAAAGCAAAATGGCTGTCTGAGGAGGCCTTACAAATAGCTGTGAAAAGAAGAGAAGCGAAAAGCAAAGGAGAAAAGGAAAGATATTAGCATCTGAATGCAGAGTTCCAAAGAATAGCTAGGAGAGATAAGAAAGCCTTCCTCAGAGATCAATGCCAAGAAATAGAGGAAAACAACAGAATAGGAAAAACAAGAGACCTCTTCAAGAAAATTAGAGATTCCAAGGGAACAGTTCATGCAAAGATGGGCTCGATAAAGGACAGAAATGGTAGGGACCTAACAGAAGCAGAAGATATTAAGAAGAGGTGGCAAGAATACACAGAAGAACTGTACAAAAAAGATCTTCACGACCAGGATAGTCACGATAATGTGATCACTGACCTAGAGCCAGACATCTTGGAATGTGAAGTCAAGTGGGCCTTAGAGAGCATCACTATGAACAAAGCTAGTGGAGGTGATGGAATTCCTGTTGAGCTATTTCAAATCCTGAAAGATGATGCTATGAAAGTGCTGCACTCAATATGCCAGCAAATTTGGAAAACTCAGCAGTGGCCACAGGACTGGAAAAGGTCAGTCTTCATTCCAACCCCAAAGAAAGGCAATGCCAAAGAATGCTCAAACTACTGCACAATTGCACTCATCTCACACGCTAGTAAAGTCATGCTCAAAATTCTCCAAGCCAGGCTTCAGCAATATGTGAACCATGAACTCCCAGATGTTCAAGCAGGTTTTAGAAAAGGCAGAGGCACCAGAGATCAAATTGCCAACATCCGCTGGATCATGGAGAAAGCAAGAGAGTTCCAGAAAAACATCTATTTCTGCTTCATTGACTATGCCAAAGCCTTTGACTGTGTGGATCACAATAAACTGTGGAACATTCTGAAAGAGATGGGAATCCCAGACCACCTGACCTGCCTCTTGAGAAACCTGTATGCAGGTCAGGAAGCAACAGTCAGAACTGTACATGGAACAACAGACTGGTTCCAAATAGGAAAAGGAGTACGTCAAGGCTGCATATTGTCACCCTGCTTATTTAACTTATATGCAGAGTACATTATGAGGAACGCTGGGCTGGAAGAAGCACAAGCTGGAATCAAGATTGCTGGGAGAAATATCGATAACCTCAGATATGCAGATGACACTACCCTTATGGCAGAAAGTGAAGAGGAACTCAAAAGCCTCTTGATGAAAGTGAAAGAGGAGAGTGAAAAGGTTGGCTTGAAGCTCAACATTCAGAAAACAAAGATCATGGCATCTGGTCCCATCACTTCATGGGAAATAGATGGAAAAACAGTGGAAACAGTGTCAGACTTTATTTTTTGGGGCTCCAAAATCACTGCAGATGCTGATTGCAGCCATGAAATTAAAAGATGCTTACTCCTCGGAAGGAAAGTTATGACCAGCCTAGATAGTATATTAAAAAGCAGAGACATTACTTTGCCAACAAAGGTCTGTCTAGTCAAGGCTATGGTTTTTCCCATGGTCATGTATGGATGTGAGAGTTGGACTGTGAAGAAAGCTCATCACAGAAGAATTGATGCTTTGGAACTGTGGTGCTGGAGAAGACTCTTGAGAGTCCCTTGAACTGCAAGGAGATCCAACCAGTCCATTCTAAAGGAGATCAATCCTGGGTGTTCATTGGAAGGACTGATGCTAAAGCTGAAACTGCAATACTTTGGCCACCTCATGCGACGAGTTGACTCACTGGAAAAGACTCTGATGCTGGGAAAGGTTGGTGGCGGGAGGAGAAGGGGACGACGGAGAATGAGATGGCTGGATGGCATCACCGACTCTGTGGACATGAGTTTGAGTGTACTCCAGGAGTTGGTGATGGACAGGGAGGCCTGGCGTGCTGTGATTCATGGGGTCGCGGAGAGTCGGACACGACTGAGCGACTAAACTGAACTGAACTGAAGACAGTAAGTCTTAAAATGGCTCCTCTCAAGAAAAAAAAAAACTATACATGGTGACAGGTGATAACTAGACATCATGCTGATCATTTTGCAATGTAAACAAATCTTGACTCATGCTTTATCCCGACACCCAGTATATTATATGCCAGTGTCATATGTCAACTTTACCTCAGTAATAATAAGTATTTTAAATAAAGTGGGTGGAGCCAAAGACCCAATGAGGAAGGCCTTGCAGATGTGCATCAGTGTTGCCCACAGCTCACTTGTGAACGAGGTGTGTTCTCATACTAACCTATCCTGGGAGAGCACTGGAGGCGTCTTTCAGTTCCAGAAGGTTGAGTTTAATGAAGGCGGAGTTTTACCTTACATGGAGCAAGCTGTATTTTCTGGATCAAAAACTAGGAAATCCTAATTCCTAGGAACTAGGACTGGACTAGGAAACAAGGAAAAAAAAAAAAAACCCAGCATTTCCAAGTTACTATAAAACTTTGTTTCCAATATAGAATGATAACATTTAAATTGGGTGACATCTCTATATCACTCTGGTCGACATTATATATTAAAACACTATGTCATCTAGTGTCCTCCAAAAAAGTGTTTATGAAGGACAGTGTTAGAGAAAACCAGACACCTCTGTGCTCCTTGGTCAGGACCACGAGCTCTGGGCAGGGCAGAAGGACTGGGAATGAGCCTGTAGCCTGCACTTCTGTCCAGGGTCCTGAAATGCTTTTCCAACGGATAGAGCCATTCACAGACAATAAGGAGGAAAGAAAGAGAATCAAAAAAGGAGACGAGAGGCAGAAGACAGGAATAATAAGAGAAAGTCAGAGAATAAACTTTCTTAGAAGTAGGCAAAAGTAACTATAGTGGCTTCAAAAGAATGAGGAACACTTCTCACTTTTTTCTTTCTCAGTTTACGGTATCTTGGGATCAAGTATATCCAATATCATCAACTGTGAGGTAGCAAATGGTAGAATATGAATTCCAATGACAAAAGAAAACAATAATATGATCAAATATAGATATAAGAAATAAAAAGTGGCCAAAATTGTGGCTACAGTCACGCACCACCAGACTCCTGCCACCTGGCTTATGAATTGTTGTCTATAACTTTTCCATCAGGTGTCCCAGGAGGCTTGTGATAGAAAGCCATAAATCTTAAATAATAAAATCTATTACAGACAAATAGAAAATGTTATGTTTCGTCCATAAAAGTAACTGGACATTTGAGGCTTAGGGGAAAAGCCACAGTTTAAAGATAGCATGTGAAAAAGAAAAAAAAGGTTTTTTATTGACTATGAGCCTTCAGTGTGATATAAGTGCCAAGTAAGCTAATGTTTCTAACAATTTTTTTAAAGGAAAGTGTAGTGATAGGAAAAGGGTGAATGGTGCCTGCCTGACTACCTTGGGTCAGTCAGGGCTCATCTCTGCTAACCGACTTCATCTGGTTAGATGTCAGCGGGAGACTGGAGCACATGGCCTTTGGGGATCCGGGGAAGAAGCCGGGGGCCACAGCAGGAGGACGGTGGACACAGCGGTAGCCGTCAGGAGGAAGGTGCGTCATCAGAGGCGCCGTCTAGCCCTGGAGGGGAGACCAGCACAGATCGTTCAGGGTGAGAGTCAGTAAGCTCTGGGAGTTGGTAATGGACGGGGAGGCCTGGCGTCCACGGGGTCACAAAGAGGCAGACACAATTGAGTGACTGAACTGAGCTGAACTGATGAGTCAGTGTTCTCCAGAAAAACAGCACCTGTGGGATGGATGGATGGATGGACGGATGGGCGGGTGGGCGGATGGACGGATGGGTGGGTGGATAGACGGATGGGTGGGTAGATGTTGGACAGACAGAAGAGAGAGAGATACATTCACTACAGGAGCTGGCTCTCATGATTATGGAGGCTGTGAGTATGAATGGTCATTTGCAAGTTTTGCAGACCCAGGGAAGTCTGTGATGTATTGATAGCTCCAGTCTAAACCCAAAGGTCTGAGACCCAGAGCCTCTAGTGAGAGTCCCTTGCCATCCCTGGAGGCTTGAGAGTCAGGGCGCTGATGCCCCAGGGAAGGAAAAGATGGATGTTCCAGCTCAAGGAAGGGACCACATTCACACTTTCTGCCCTTTCATTTCTGCTCAGGCCCCCAGGGCTGAATGATGCCCCCACATTGGTCAGAGTGCCACCTTTACTCACGCCACCTAATCAGATCTAAGCTCTTGGAAACACCTTGGCAGATGCCCCGAAATCATCTTTTTCCAGCTCCCTGTGCATCCCTCAGCAGTCTAGTCAAGTTGACACATAAGCTTAGCCCTCGGAGGGAGCATCGTGCCCCTCAAGAAAGTGACGATCTAGTAATCAAAGCCCTCCAGCATTGGAGGGAGCAGTCTTGAGAGGAAGTGTGTGCAGACGCACATGAAGTCATAAAGACAGTGCAGTCACCAAACAGACAACTCAACAGGTGAGTGTGGAGACCTCCCACTTCCAGGTGACCCATGGGAGGACATCTAGTCTCCTGCACCAGAAACTCTTGGAGAGTTGCTTACAAATGCATAAAATGACTTAGAAGATCATTTTCATACTTACCTCTCAATTTTTTTTCAGCCTAAAGTTAAAGCTAACCTTTTTTGTCAAAATTGTCACTACAGAAAATGACATTATTCCATCAGTGACCCTTCATTGGCCTGAAAGCCTCCATGCTCCAGAGTTGCCTGTCATCTGGGCTTCAGTTCAGTTCAGTCACTCAGTTGTCTCCGATTCTTTGTGACCCCATGAATTGCAGCACACGAGGCTTCCCTGTCCATCACCAACTCCCAGAGTCCACCCAAACCCATGTCCATTGAGTTGGTGATGCGATCCAGCCATCTTATCCTCTGTCATCCCCTTCTCCTCCTGCCCTCAATCTTTCTCAGCATCAGGGTCTTTTCAAATGAGTCAGCTCTCCACATCATGTGGCCAAAGTATTGGAGCTTCAGCTTCAACATCAGTCCCTCCAATGAACACCCAGGACTGATCTTTAGGATGGACTGGTTGGATCTCCTTGCAGTCCAAGGGACTCTCAAGAGTCATCTCCAACACCACAGTTCAAAACCATCAATTCTTTGGTGCTCAGTTTTCTTTATAGTCCAACTTTCACATCCATACATTACCACTGGAAAAACCATAGCCTTGACTAGATGGACCTTTCTTAGCAAAGTAATGTCTGCTTTTTAACATGCTGTCTAGGTTGGTCATAACTTTCCTTCCAAGGAGCAAGCGTCTTTTAGTTGCATGGCTGCAGTCACCATCTGCAGTGATTTTGGAGCCCAGAAAAATAAAGTCTGACACTGTTTCCACTGTTTCCCCATCTATTTCCCATGAAGTGATGGGACCAGATGCCATGATCTTGGTTTTCTGAATGTTGAGCTTCAAGCCAACTTTTTCACTCTCCTCTTTCACTTTCATCAAGAGGCTCTTTAGTTCTTCTTCACTTTCTGCCATAAGGGTAGTGTCATCTGCATATCTGAGGTGATTGATATTTCTCCCGGAAATCTTGATTCCAACTTGTGTCTCCTCCAGCCCAGAGTTTCTCATGATGTACTCTGCATATAAGTTAAATAAGCAGGGTTACAATATACAACCTTGATGTACTCCTTTTCCTATTTGGAACCAGTCTGTTGTTCCATGTCCAGTTCTAACTGTTGCTTCCTGACATGTACACAGGTCATCTGGTGTACATTTCTTTAAAATTGATAAAAACATATGAATTAGCTCCCAAGAAAATGAACTTGTAAGGACACAACCCAAGTGTACACACACACACACTTGTGCACACTATATTTTGTGCAGCTAAGGTTTGTCCACAGACCTCTGAAGTTGTATGGATCCAAACCTCTCAGCTCTGCTTAGGTTCTCAATATCTCAGTAACAAATCATGAATCCTTGACAAGAAGGAAGAAGCAAAGAGACTTAAAATCAAGAACTGTGGGCCCTGCTGAGGGACCAGTCCCTAAGCGAGAGGCATAAACAATTCCATCCACAGAGGAGTAAATTATTCATGACTTCCGTGGGGCTTCTATTCTGTATAAAATGACGTTTGAATTGGTTTCTTCCCCACTTTGGTCAAACGTTTGTTTTCATACTGTGTCTAAGCCACCATGTGCTCGCTCCCTAATTCCCCGCGATGTTGAGGATGATTTTAGGGTAATGAGAAGAGCAGTTAGGGGAAGCAGGATGTGGGGTCCCTAGTTCCAGTCCTCCCTAACAACACCAGTAAATGGACCAGGTCATTTCCCCATCCAGGGCTCTCTTTCCCCACCCGGGAGTTGAGAAGCTCAAATAAACAATCTGAGGTTCATCCCAAGTCAGAAATCAGATCTCACCATCCTCAGTGCCTGCATGCCTGAGCCCGGGGGCTCCCAGAGGGCAGGCGGACATCCCCCACCTCCAGCGGCTTCCACTTCTGTGCTGCCGTGGAGAACTGCTTCATCTCAGGCGGACCTCGCCATTCTTAGCCATTAGACAAGAATAACTTACTTCCAGCGTGTGATGTGCGGGTCATCTAGGAAAATAAATTTAAAATTTAAGTCCTTATCATAGTTTCTGGCTCATACTGAGCACTTAGTAAGCAGTAGCTGTTCAGACTGGAGTTTAGTTTCTTGCAGAATGTATATTCAGAAAGAAAAATCCTCAGAGACAGCATTATTTTAGCACAGACATGGTCTATGCTGTCTATTTGAAGGTATTAGGAATCGGAGAAATTGCAATCCATATGCATGTATATCTATGTACCTTTATATAAAGATACATAAATACACTGTTAGTAGATTTATGTGTACACGTTTAAAAAGTGCATGCGTGCGTTCATGCTAAGTCACTCCAGTCATGCCCAGCTCTGTGTGACCCTGTGGACCATAGCCCACCAGGCTTCCCTTCTGTCTCCTGCATCGGCAGGCAAGTTCTTGATATGTCATAGGGATAACTGTATCATGTTACATATAAAAGCACTGCATATACCTGTCAAACCAGTTCTACCTCCCTGTCACTCTGTCATTTCAGGGTGATACTCCTGCTAATTTGATCTTTTTCAATTCTGTCCACCACCCCTTCCTTCCTCCTCCCCACAGCAAATCACACGGTTTTTAAGCTGCAAGTCACTTATCCCCGGAGGCACCAGGGACCTGGATGTGACACCAAGCTCAGACACCACCTCATCTTTCCTGGCACTAGCTCTCTGGCTGCCTTCCCCCCGTCTCTCTCCCACAGGGCAGCCAAGGTCAGCATGCACACACGCCAACCTGGTGACGTTCTGTCACTGAAACAGTCTCTCAGCACCAGGGGACCAAGGGGGAGAGCCTGCCCCTGGCAGAGAGACTCATCACCAGAGTCCCCCTGACAGCCCCAGCCCCCCAGGCCACTCCCTGCTCGGTGAGGCCCCATCGCTGCACTGCTTCTCCAGGCCTGAACTCACCCTTACTGAAGCCCTTTAAACGGATGATTTTTATGTGACTACTGGTGGTCTCGTGACTGTCCACATAACACGGCACTCAGACCAACGAGGTCAGCCGGCATTTGCTGAAGACTCTTTGACAGGAGCTTACTGGGGTAGAGGTTCCGCCCCACTCATCTCCGTAGGGCTTACCTTCCACAATGTGTGCACAATTTATGACTGAGAACAGGGAGCCGAGACCTAAAATAATCTAGCCCACACAATTTGTGATATGTGTTGAATTATCAGCTAAGGTTCTGTCTTCCTATGAACCCCTTGGGAGCAGAAGCTCCATTTTTTCAGTCCCTGTAACGCTCAGCGTAAGGCACCCATCAAGGAATAAGCACATGGATGGACAGAACCCGGGTGCTCTGGGAAGTTCTACTGCAGAGATTTTGATGAATCAATATAATTAATTACTGTCAACATCAAGTGCAATCATTTCTAAATTCTTATCAGACTTAGAAACGTCCTAATTCCCTTCTTTAAAAAACACTAAGCTTTGTAGTTCTCTCGAAGAAGATCAGCTTGTTATAGGGTAACAACTTGCACTTACTGAATACAGGAAGTGAAGTATCTGGTTTGGTTTGGTTTGGTTTGGTTTTGAATGTGAGAGAATATATGCAGGAAAAATGATTGAGTTTATGTCAGGTGTTATGATCCTGATGTTTTATCCAAACAATTTCCTTCATAATTTCCTGAAACTGAAAACTAGTATTTTCCCCTACAGTGCAGGCGTTGTTGTTACCTCGCAGGACGGAAAGGGAATGAAATGTCAGTTCTGGTCTGTTTCGGTTCGGAGGCCGTAGAGGGATACTGATCTGAAGTTTCTAGACAAGACGATCTGCTGGCCATATTGTAGTGGCAGTGAAATCAGTGAAGAGATCAAGGGTGACACTTGATCACATCTTATTGCTGACCAGCTCCCCCAAACCAGCTCTGCCAGTAGTCACCTGAACATAGGCCCTCCTGAAACCCTAGGACCCACCCACACACAGCATCCCTTCCCCTTGGCCAAGGTCACTTTTAACTACAGAAAAGGATTTTTTTGGGAGGAGACTGCTCTCTATTTGCTCCTAGGTGAGGAAACACAAGACACTTCCTCAGGTCCTGGGAAGCAAAGAAAGAAACATTTTCTTATTTCATCCTACCCTCCCGACTGGTCCTCATCAACCCTGCAGGGATTCCGACACCAGACGAGTATACAGCTTCAGGAGTTCTGCTTCCAGTGTGCAGGTGTTGTCAAGACACCCAAAGAACGGTTCTGAAGCTCCCCAGCATGGCAGCCCCAGGGCAGTACCACTGCTGTCCGGACCTGAATGTCAGAGGCGCGCACGGTACAGGTGGGGACTGCAGACCCAGCTCCCCGGGGTCTGTCCTGGGGAGGGCAGGGGGGAATACTGGAAGAGCGAGTGGGAGCAGAAACGGAGCAAACAGCCTGACCTCCCGAGAACACCGAGATCACAACTGCTCAGCAGTTGTCAACAGAAAAGGACGCCGGCAACGGCCGGAAAAGATCCCCCCAGTCACAGACAAGAATTAGCCTCAGAGAGAAGCAGGAGGGCTGCAGTCAGGATAAATCAGTGCCACACCCGCCGGGGGGTGACCCACAAACGGGAGACAGGGCCGCACAGAAGCCACTGAGCCGGTGGGGAAGCCCCCAGTAACGGGCACACTCCTTCAAACTCACTATGACCATTTCAGAGACTGCTGTTGGCAACAAACTTCTAAAGATAGGCAGCATGTGATCACCTTAATGTGCTAAATGCCTTAACTGAGGCAGAGTCTCGCCTAGAATGGGGTCTCATCGAAAACTAACCCAGTTGCCAAAATTTTTGAATTGTTTCCCCATTCCTTCATTCAACAAGACATTTTATATGCTTACAATGAGTTCGACATTAGAATAAAGTCTGCCCATGTAAAAATTTGACTTCTACTAGGAGTCATCTTATGCATCAGTTCCACAATTCAATTATTTCCTTTGGTCACTTCTTCGGTTTCTCTTGTTTTCATTTTAGGGGTGTAGCTACCAACCTTCAGACAATGGTAGTGTGGGCTGTTGGCATTATTTTCCCTCCGTGCTAATATTGTAAAGCTCACTGTTACTAATACTCTTCTTTTTATCTGTCCTCCAAGCAGAAATTTTTATGCTGAACATTTGCAAGATGTATTAGGTAGATGGACACACCGTCATAACTATGAGAGGATATCGTCACCCCATACCAGCAGTGAAAGCTGGGGCTTGAATGGATAAGGATTCATGGAGAGACACAGGTAAACAAGTGGAGACTTTGATCTGCAGTAGTCCGATGCAAAGTCTGGGGGTGTAGGTTTTGTTTTGTTTACCACTGTCCAGGTGAATAAGACATAAACTCATTGGAAAGTTAATGATAGACTGTTGTTCTAAATAGAAAGATATAAACTACAAGTGCCATAGAAAAAAAAGGCTTCCAGGGTAGAGTAGGAGGAAACAATAGGAGAACATTCCTGAATGTGGACCAATTCCTGAAAGTCATTGCTTTAAAACTTTGCTAAATTTAGCTTCCAGAGCATGGGGGTGTAAGTAATATATAGAAGTTTCTGTAATAATTCTGCTCGATGATCCTGTCTTTAATAGCAAAAATCACTTCTAGACAAAGAAAGGCAAAAGGCATTGTACTCAGGACAAAACCTAGGGAAGATGAAGTGCCTGTGAACAAAGGTGTTGCTGCTGGAAGGGAAGCTGCTCTGAAGAGACGCGGAAACGAGCCTGGGTGTGGTCAGAGGCCAGAGCCGAAGTGCTGCATTTTCTTTAATGCCTAGTCTCCCCGAGTTTGAGTCTAATACAGGTTCTCCCAAAGGTCTGCCCCATTTCTCCCAAGTTTCCTTTGTTCTTTGAGACACACTTGCCTTTTTCCTTTGGTTACAACAGTCCTTGTTTCCCAGATCCTGTTTAGAATCAGAGACACAAGGAGCAGCTGCTTGTATCAGACAGAAGATCCCATCCGCTCCTGCCATCACCCATGGGAGTCAGGACTTCTTGAGGACCCTGGCCGCTCACGTGTCACCGGGCAGCAGAGGACACGGGCTCTGCAATCAAGAGCAGGCGTGCAGGTGGTTCAGCCCCTTGCTGGATGCCCTGCATGACGTGGCACAATCCCAGCTCCATTGTCACTAGAGGAGGAAGGTGATGTCCACCCACAGAGGCTGCTGTGACCATGGCGTAGAACCACAGGGACAAATTCTAGAGAACTCTTTTAGAGATGCATAGCTGTCACTGTGCTTTGCAGCACTGTCCACACTATGGCGTCTTCGGGGGCCACTGAGAGAACTAAGCATACTTGCTGCAGGTAGGGGACAGGGCAGAGGTAAACAAATGCAGTTCGTTTCAAAGCTGCACAGCCTAGCAATCTAATGTCCTGTTCCAGTCGATTCAAACTGAACCACTGGGTCTCCCCTCCCGGGTGAGCACCAGGCCCATCTGTCCGAGGGCTGCTTCCCCGCCCAGCCGGCTCTGCAGCCCAGATGCTGTGATCAGCCCTTCCTCCTGGCTCCTCCCCACCAGGGTCCTGCCCAGGTCAGCCTCTGTCCTCAGCTCTGAGGCTCAGCCCTTCAATCAGCAACGGCCTTCAGCACCACGGCCAGATCCCCGCCTCTGAGCCTCGCCTCCTCCTGTGATGGGTACCCCCGCGCCCGTCAGACCAGCCCGGGACTAGTTTGCACCCCTGACCGGGAGCTCTGCCTCTCACCCCAAGACATCGTCTCCCTTACCCTGCTTCTGCCTGTCAGCTCTTGGGCCTTAAAAGTCAACATCATGCAGACACATTAACTGATCATATTTTAAATAGCTTTCATCTGAGCCAAACAGGGACCCAAATGGGACATCCCCACAATAGCAGAGGATTCTCTCACACAGTCCTTCCTGCTGAAGGGAGAAGACCATGTGGTTTTGTAGCCCTTCGCCCCAGCCTTGACTGCCCACAACTTGTTCCCCACGTGCATCTTAAAGCCGCTGCTTCTCCACAAGCAGCCCCCTCTGGGCCCATCACGACCTTCCCTGCATTTCTGTCCTGAATACCGCACCTACAGCCATGTGTTTGTTTAAAAATAGTCACTGCTGGTTACTTTCAAATATCTTTTGATGTTCACTTCTAACATAATTCCACAGCGATAAGAGAACAGACACTGTATGATTTCAATACCTTTGGACTATGAAATTTTTGCACCTTGTTTTATATCCCTGGATATGTTCCAGTGTCTCCAGGTCCATAGTTTATGGGAACTTGAATAGAATTTGTATCCTGCTGTTATGTGAAAATTGTATAAATCTTAATTATGTTGAATTGGTTCACAGCACTTTTCAGGTCTACTCGATCCTTCTCCTTTTCTGCCTATTCATTCTATTAATTTTTGAGAGTTTGATAAACTAAAAATCTTAATTTATCTACTTAAGCAAAGAATTGTAAAATATCGTGGAACTGTCTGTAACCTTGTTCTGTATTTTCCAAGTCTCCTGTGAATGTGTTATCATACTTCTGCAATTTAACAAAATGTTGACCAGAAAAAAACGTAGTCATGGCTATTAATGATAAGATCTTGTTTTCTACAGAGAAGGCTGCCTGGGGTCGGGTGGGGGGGGATGCCAGCACACCTGGAGGCCACGGTGTCGTGGGCAGGGACACGGCTCGGGGGAGAGATCTGCAGGGGAGGCAGGCCTGAAGCAGAACCAGGCTCCCCCCGCTCTGGCCTCTGTTTCCTCACCAGTAAAGTGAAGGTGCTGCGCTGAATTATTTCTCGTGACCTTAATGCTGACCTCACCGTCGGACTCTGGAAGAGCATCCTTGCTAAGCGGTCTCCCGAGACCGGGAAATCACGGTTCCACTCTTCTCTCGGTGCTGACAACACATGAGGCAAGAGCCATGTTTTTTGCTGACCTGTGATTCTTTCCCCTCGTGTCTCTTCATTGCAGTGGTTATTATCCTCATTCTCTAGACGAGGAAGGGGCTCCCAGGTGGTTCCCGGGAAAGAACCCACCCACCAGACACAGAGACGTGGCTTTGATCCCTGGGTCAAGAAGATCCCCTGAAGAAGGAAATGGCAACCCATTCCATACTCTTGCCTGGAGAATCCCATGGACAGAGGAGCCTGGCGGGAGTCGGACATGATTTAGCGCCTAAAACAATGCCAGTGGACGAGGCACAGGGAAGCTGGCTGGCTCGCAGGGTCCCCGTGGGGAGCTGGGTGTGACCCAGGCCCAGCGCCTGCAGCTCACTCTGGAAGCCACTTCCCGAAGCGCATTTACACACTTGAGGTGCTCACCCTCCCCCGGGACCTAGAGTGGATGAGGGCCCCGGAGGAGAGTCCTGAGAAGAAGCCCAGCACAGAGAGGCCAGAGGCAGGAGTGGGTCAGGCCTGTGGGGAGGGGGGCAGGCGGCGGGAGGGTCAGTGGTCCCTGCCCCGCCACCAGCAGCCTCGCACGGTGGGGAGCCGCTGGCGTCGGAGCGGAGAAGCGCCTGACTGTCTGGATTGCTCAGAGACTGTAATTGAATCACTCATTCTCCTTGCTCGCTGCTCCAGAGGCTTCTGGGATGGTGGCCTCTTCACCCAGCCTGCCACATGTTGGGGTCCCCTGTGCTCAGTGCCTGGAGAGGGCAGAGGCAGGCTCACCCTTCCACCCAGACCGCCCCCTAGGACTGACACCAGCCCCCCGAGAGGTGCTCAGTCCAGTCTTCACCTCCTTAGGGGCACGGACACTGGTCTGCCTGTGACCGCCGTCTGGAGCCCCTCTGAGCAGCACAGGATGCCAGGCCCAGCAGCGGTCAGGAACAAGGTGGCTGCCGGCGGCAGAGGCCTGACCGTCTGGTGTGTGCATGTTTCTTTGGTTATGCGTGTTTGAGTGTTTACTTAGCATGATGAGAAGTGAAAGCCGGGGGCGGGCACTTGGTCCCAAGGCTCCTAGATGGCCCCCACCCTTTCTCTGTGGTGCGGAGATGGCTGTGGGGCTCCAGCCATGTGGAGGGAGGGCAGGGCAGAGAGGCTGACCCAGGCCAGATCCAGACCTGAGCCCTGCTTCTCAGGGGAGAGAGGCCGGGGTGTCGGCATCCGGCTGCTCTCGCGGAGCCCCCTCCTAATGACATGGGCTCCATGGACAGGGAGAAGGGGCTGGGGCCGGCAGACAGCCTTGCACCTTCATGAAGGGCCGAGACCCCCTGACCAACTCTGTGATAACCTGGCAGGTACACAGTGTGCTGATCACCTGCCCACTAGCTGTGCACCTCCGTTTTCTGTATGGGAAAGAAGGACCATGAAGCCTTGCTCCAGCCCGTGGACATACATGGGACCATGCACATCACTGGAACTTGCAGAGACCCACACGCAACATGAAGTTTGGCAGACTTGGTGTGTTCTCTGTGGTTCCTAACTTTTTGAGTTCAGGTCCGTTACAGCTGCAGTCCTTTGTGGAATGCCAGTGGGTGCAAGGCTGGACACAGGGACTCCCAGAGGAGGCCCTCCAGAGCCAAGAGCACAGACAAGGTCACACCAGAGCAAGCTGCTCAACGCTGAGCAAGGCTCTGCTACTTCAAGCTCACTGGTAGGGGCTCCACCCACCACAAGCCATTTCTAGAACCAGATCCCAAGAAAGAATTCACCCTGCAGGTGAGTGACATCGCCGTTTATCCCTCTGAGGATGACTCACATTTTCACTGGGCACTTGGATCAAGGATATCTGAACTGTAAGAGTGAACTCACAGTGGGGTCTCAGTGCCAACACAAGTCTGTCCTTGTCCAAGATGCTTTCAGAGCAAGCTCATGACTGAAAATCAATCAAGAACCTGCAAACCAAGATCTCCTTTGCTCCTTGCTGGTTGGTAAGAGGGTGTGGGACCTGTGAGAAGATCCTTCATGTCCCCAGATGCAGCTGGACCTGCCCCATCCCAGAGAGAAAATAAACCACCACACCACCGCACGGAGCCTCTGCTGCAAGTCCCAGCTCAGCTGTTGCCCAGTAATTGGCTCTTAGGAAAATCACTACCACTGTCCAGCTTCATAAAGTTCATATGGAAAAGATCAGTAACAGCCCGTCTCTTGCTGTCAAGCTGTTGTGACGGTTTAAGGTGATGACGCATGTAACAGCCCCTGGCCAGTGCTGTGCTCCTGGGCAAGTCTATCTGGGGCTGGCGTGCTTACCACTGGCCACATGCATTGGGGTTTGGGGTCTTCCTCATCCCGTACAGCAGGAACCTGCCTCTTGAACCTGGAGTTCAGAGGAGGGACCACACACAGGTCAGGAGGCTCCAGACTTCCCCATGGTCACGTTTCTGAAGATGCGGCATTTAGCTGGGAACTATTTTCTGTCTTTCTTCCCTTCAGGATGTTGGAACAGAAATATCTCAAAGAGGAAATAAAATGCAGCAGAACGTTTCCTTCGGTGATGAGACTCAGCGCCCACAGGGTTTCTGGGGCTCACTTGCAGTCACTTCTGCTGGCAGATCTCATCAGCTTGACCTGGGATAGTATCTCCCTGAAAAGCATTTGAAAAATACTTAGAAATCCTGTGTCTGGGTTGGAAGGCCAGGGTCCATCAATATCCTCACACCCGGGAGATCACAGACTGGCATGGCCCTGGGGCTCTGGACCAGGTCAACTCCAGAGTGCAGCCCCCAGCCAGCCAGTACCAGCCAAGAGCTTTCATTAAACTCCACGGAGATCCAGATTCTCTTGGATAAGGCAAAACTGCTAATTCTGGGCAGTTTGCTTAGGATACCAGCTGTGTCCAAGGCCTGCCTTCTGCAGAGTTCACGGTCCCTGTGACGGTCCCTGCAGTGTTCTGAACAAAGTGGCGCCGACTGCAGCAGCCATCCGGAGGCTCCTCTCCCAGGAGGGTGAGGGCAGCTCAGGGGCCAGGACAGCACGAGCCTGTTCCTGGAGGCCAGGGGGCCCACACGCTTCATAGGATGCCCACAGATGTGCCTGTTTCCTGGAAGAAACACGTGAGGCCACTCTGCCAGGAATCAGCACCCAGCTGGCAGCTGATCAGCAGGGTGGTCACTCAGGGACACAGCTGGTCCTCTGACTGCAGAGCATTGCCCTTCCCAGCCTCCCCAGACACTGGAGCCTGGCTGCCGCAGTGATGGGGATGAGCTGAGCTCTGTCACCCGGACATTTGTCAGAATTACAGAGTCCCAGGCCCTGCCTCAGCGGGACCGCCTGAGAATCTGATTTCCAACCTCCTCTCTGGGGATCACGTCAGAGCCTGGACACGCCTCTGCCCTTTCTCGGCAAATCCTGGGCAGATTAGGGAATTGATTTGCCTTCTGGTTTCTCCAGTTCTCTGTCCAGCTTTCAAACAAATTAGCGCCATTTTCCATTTTAAACCAATGTCACCTTGATGGAAAATTCACCCCGCACTGCCCCAGACTCTGCGGGCTGGGAGGAGGAGGGGGCGAGGTGTCTCGATTTCCCCTCCACGCAGACCTTACAAGCACCTCGGGGGCCTGAAATAGCTCGACCACCCCTGTGCAAATTGCAGGCACCGAGCTGCAGCACCTGGCTCTGGGCGGCGATTCCTTCTGCACATGCTCAGCCCAGGGCCGCGGCGGGGGCGGGGCCTCCAGATGGGAGGGCGGCTGCTCCTGGTCCCCTGAGAAGGGCGGGTCTGGGCTGCTGCCCACGGGAGCAGGCTTCTTCTGCCTGGTCCTCGCGATCAGGACAAGGACAGCAGCCTGGGGGGGGCCCGGGGAGGGAGAGGGCTGCGCCAGGCAAGTGGCATAACCTCTCTGCTCTGTAGGCGAGAGGCAGGTATTCAGCCACTTTCAGAGGCTGCTCCCTGCTAAACCCCACACGCGGGGACAGAAACCATCTCAAAGCCTGCAGCCACGAGGGCCTCCTTTGTCTTCGCAGTACCACCTGCCCTTTCCCCCAAAGCCAGTCCCATCCTCCTTCCAAGACCAGCTTCAGGGACCTGGCCTTTGAGAAGCGAGCCTGTCACCGTGGAAACTCCCCATCCCAGGCGTGGGTCCTGGTTTGGAAGCGTGCCTGCTGTGAGTGCTCATGTGGGTGGCTGACCTCCTCTGAGATCTTCCCTCTCCTAGTTCACTTGTCACAAAAACCTGTGTGCTGTCACCTCCAGGTGTGGGGAGGGCTTGCTGAGATGGCACCACATGTGGAGCAGAGGCCTTTCGCATGTGCAAGATGAGATCACTGCCTCCACTCATTCCTTCTCTGGTGTCTTAGATAGCTCCGGCTGCAAAACAAGGAGGCAGGCACTTAGACAGGAGACAGCTATGGCCTCAGGTTCTGGGTACTGGCTGTCTGCAGGGTGGGTTCCTGGAAGCCCCTTTCCTGGGCTTGCAGATGGCCACCTTCTTGCTGCGCCTTCACCGGGTCTTTTCTCTGCAGGCACATCCCTCGTGTCTCTCTGTGTCAATTTCCCTGTCGTATGAGGACTCCAGTCAAACTGGTTAGTGCCCACCTTAATGGCCGTGTTGCATCTAATCACCTCCATCAAGGTTTCGTCTCTGAAAAGAGTCACACCCTCAGGGGCTGGGAGCCAGAACCCTGACACGTGAATTTGGGGGGCACACAATCCAGCCCATAACATCTGACTCTCCAGGCTCTCCCTCATCCTTCCTCTTAAATTCCTACTCTTTTTGCAAATAGCTCCCTGGACATTGTATGAACCTTTCCTACAAAGAATTACCTATAAATCTTGTCTGGAGTTCCTCTATAGAAGCCTTTCACCAAATTGCAGCCCAGAATAACATTCCCCATTATTTTTGGGGGGAGAGGCAGGTATATCCACCCATCTGCCCATCCAGTCGTTCATCTCTGGCACCTTGTACTGACAGCCATCCAATAGCCCAGCCTTGCTCCAGCCACTAGGAGGATCTCAAAGCAAATAGGACAAACCGTGGAATCTCTTGGACATGGACAGAGATTCGACCATGGACAGGACAAACCACGGACATGTAGGAGGAAGTTTCTGCCCGTGTAAAGAGAAAAGCTTTGATTAGTGAGCTCCAACACCCCTTCTAGCTTGAAAGCTCTGTGACACTTTCATCATCTTCATCAAAAAGCATCGGAAAAGCATTCTCATCACAAGGACCCCTAACACCAGGAGCTGTGCTCCACCCACTAGAGGATGCTACATGGCTACTCTCTGCCTGCAGGGAGCTCAAAGCTGGAGACGGATGGTTAACCCCCACAGGCAGGTAACTTTAAGGTAACACATGACTGAGGCGATTGTAAGGAATCACACTAGGAAGGGTCCTGAGGACTCACTGGTGGCAGTAACGGAGACCCGACCCTGTGACCTGGCTCTTACCTCTCTCGTTTACCCTCTTATTTCTTACAACCAGTATTGTCTGGAAGGTACCAATACTTTTACAGCCACAATTTAAGATGAGACATACGCCAGGAACATTGACTCAGCCAGACAGCGCCGGTCAGGGTTCAGCACCAAGGGCTGGACAGCTCCCCCTCCCCCGTCCCCAGGAGCCCCGCCCCGGGGCAGAGGGGCGCCCGCAGGAAGGCCAGTCTCATCCAGAGGCTGGGGGCGCTCACCCAAGGGGCATCTCTTTGGAGGCAGAGTGCTTTGCTTTACGTAATTAATTATGATGAAGGTAACACTCTAACCCTGTTCCACTGAGAATTTGAAAACTGAAGTGCTGTTCTTTTATTAATTCGCTGGACTCTTCCAATGAATGAATGAATTAATCTAATACGCATTCATCAGGAACGCGAAGAGGTGGGTGTCCCTCGAGGACCACAGGCTCGTGAACTCGGAGATGTGTGCCGTTTCCTTGTCCGCCCCGCCTCCCCCCGCTCTGCCCCCCATGAAGGTAAAGCTGTATGAAGATCAGCTAACTTCCCCAGACCTCCCAGCTCCAAGTAACCTCCCTTCCTCCTGTACCTCTAATGGGAACTTCTGATATGATTATTCTATTCCAGCTATATTGCAGTCAGGTGGGTACACCGCCTGTCCTAATCCCAACCCTGCTCCCCGCCCCTCTGCTAGCTGGAGAGGTCCTTGAGCACCAGGCTTACAAAACCACGACTGTTTCCTGTGCCCCCGCCCCAAACCCGTGCACACAGCACCCAACCTACAGCTGAACAGGTAACAGCTCTTTAACGCACGTCTGTGGCATAGAAGAGATATTATTTTGACCCTAAAGAAGCAAAGCGTCACCTGAAAAATCATTAATAGCAGGGTCCAAAGAGAAAGGAGCCTGCTGGACTTGATCCATGAGCTACAGAGTGTGAAAGGGGACAGGGAGATGGAGGAGAGGAGGAGGTGGGGGAGGAGGAAAAGGGAGAGGAAGGACGGGGAGGGGGGCAGAGCAGAGACAGAGGGCGGGAGGGCGAGACTGAGGGAGGGGCGTGCTCCAGACTGCAGACAGGAAGGAAAAACCCCAGCATGCTGTGAAATCTTGATTTACAGCAATTTTAAACGATAGACGCAGAGTTGAAATCAGGAAGCAGAGCTGCCTTTTCAGGCGACGGGAGAGAGAAATGAGCAGTTTCATCCCGTCGGATCAGCCTGTGCCCACCCCTCCTCCAGGACGGCCTCACTCCGTCTGTCTCTCTCCCTCCATCTCCCTGCAGCCCTCCCCGCCCGGCTCTGCAGTGGGTGCAGGAAGGAGATTTATAGCGGCTGCAGCGCGGCTCGCGCCTCCCAGACACAGGCTCATCCCACACGAAGCTTCTTTATATGGGGCTGTTAGCTCTGCTCCGCTGACTTGGGAGGCTACATATTTTTAATCTTTATTATTTTTAATGCTATACTTCATCCCTGGGCTTCTGGCTCCAACCCCACTCTGACCTCAGAATTCTAACAGCCGCACAGCCACTGCCATCCGTCACCCCCACGCTGAGCGCCCGGGGTTCTTAAATTAAAAAGCGTGGGAGGGAGCGGATCTCGGCGCTCGTCTCGCCCCGAACAGTCTGCAGAGAAGAGGCCGCGGCATGCTCTGACCTGGACCAGCGCGGCGCTGGTGCGCGGCGGCCTGCCTCTGAGCAGGATGCTGCCCAGGCGGCAGGATCAGAACGAGCTTACGAGGCGTCTCCTCCAAGGGACGCTAGACACACAGGAGGGGAAGGGGCCGCAGAGAGCGCAGCGCCCGGGCACGCATCCTGAGCTCCAGGGCCCCTCCGCCCCGTGCCCTGTGCCGTGTAAACATGACGCAGCGGGAGGGGGTCCCACGATGCCTGATGCCGGAACTCTGCCTCCATGCCCCCCGGCAGACCGCCGGGACCTCAGCGATCACACCTCTGTTGGGCCTCATTTCTGCTCACCTCTGACTCCTCTGAGCGCAGGGGTCAGGCGGCCCCATGAAAGGGTCTCCAGAGAGTACCAAGCTTGTGAAGTACAGACTTTTCCATGGGGACCGCTACCAGCACAGCTGTGCCCTTGAAAACGCCCCGAGCATCCTCACAGCACTTCCACCAGCACTGACCCCTCTGAGCCCTCCTATCACTCTGCAGAACAGATTTCCAGAGACACATTTTGCAGATGAGAGAAGGGCCCAGAGAAGATGGATGGTTTCCCATCCCCTGCAGCCTGCGTGTGATGGAGCCAGCAGCCTAGAATTCACAACCTGTGGTCCCAGGTTCACCCTCGGGGTGCATTTCTCTCCTGTGGAAGGATGGAGGCATATTTCAGTTTGACACCGAGATGCAGAGAGCAGTCTGCAGCCCTTCCAGCAGGGGAGGACCCCTTCCCCCATGGGTCAGGCTGAGTTCTGGGGGTGGCAGGCGGCCACCACTTGGACCAGCTCCGAGAATCCAGAGGGCTCTGTTCCTCTGCCAAAACCTTTCCCACCAGTTCCGCTGATGATGATCATTTATCATTCATCCTTCAGAATTAAGGTAAAACCTTAATTCTGCAGAGACCCCTGGGAAAGTGCCTTTCCTGGGAGCAGGTTTTCATCAGGCAGGGAGGGAGTTCTGCAGAGGGCAAACAGAGGTACCGGGTGATGCCCACTGGACCGCTGTCTGAGGCCAAAGTGGCTTCCTGTGTCATAACCCAAATGAAACATGCGCTGTTCTGCCCATTGGGCTCTTGCCTCCCAGCTTCAGTTTACAAGACAGTTCTTCTGTTTAATGACTTTTGTATCTCAACCTTCTCGTCTTTCCAGGACAGCGTCTAATAGATAGTCTTAAAAGGCAGCTTGGTGTGCAAAACCACACCAGAGGCTATGTCTACTGAAAGTCAAAGTCACTCAGTCGTGTCAGACTCCTTGCGATCCATGAACTGTACAGTCCATGGAACTCTCCAGGCCAGAACACTGGAGTGGGTAGCCGTTCCTTTCTCCAGGGGATCTTCCAAACCAGGGATTGAACCGAGGTCTCCCGCGTTGCAGGCGGATTCTTTACCAGCTGAGCCACCAGGGAAGCCCAGGAATACTGGAGTGGGTAGCCTATTCCTTCTTCAGTGAATCTTCCCAACACAGGAATTGAACCAGTGTCTCCTGCATTGCAGGCAGATTCTTCACCAGCTGAGCTACCAGGGAAGCCCAAATATGTCTACTGGGTGACTATTAAATATGTGCTGGTAACAAAACACTGCAGATGGATCACAAACCGTCACAATAGCGTTTTCAAAGAGCTTCACTGGCATATTCTACCAAACATTTAAAGAAAAATTAATACCAATCCTCCTCAAACTCTTTCAAAAATACAAGAGGAGGGAATGCTTCTAAAACATGAATTTCCCTGACACCAAAACCAGACATAGACACCACAAGAAAAGATGTTGCAGGGCGATGCCTCTGACACATGAAGATGCAAAAACCCTCTGCGGAGCATTAGCCGACTGAGTTCAACAATGCATGGAAAGGATCACACACCATGATCAGCGGGATTTATTCCAGGGCTGCAAGGATGGTTCAACACCTGCAAATCAATCTGCGTGACACACCATGTTAACAAAAAAGGGATGAAAATCAGACTGCATGACGTTTTAAGCATCTGGATAATCTGACTCTCTGGTTTCAGATTCTAGATTTCCTTGCGGGAACTTGTTAGCTCTACTTTTTGTTGACGTTTAGGCCAGCAGTACAAAGAGGTGAAGTAAGGGATGAAGTGACGCTTTTAAAACAGACTCTCCCAGTGTTTAATCAACAGCTGAGCGTTTTGTGAGTGTGTCTTCCGGGTGAATCTCAGGGCACAGAGCTCTGAGTCCCTCGCAGTTCTCTGTCCTGTGGTTTCTAAAACCATCCCTGGCTGCCCTCTGGAATGTCGCTGTCACCTTCTCTGGCTAAATCAAAAGACTTTACTTGGAGGTCTCTTTCCTCACATGCTCTCCAGGAAAAAAAACAAAAGAAAACCGTGGGGTTCTAGGATGATAATTCTCCTCTGGGTTTGACCAGGGCTTGGTTGGTCTCTCTAATGGAAGCTTTCCTCTGTCTCCTGTTTGTAATGCCTGGGCACCCGCTGACGGGGGCTCTGGGCTCCACGTGCATTTCTCGGTAAACACAGTGCTCTCAGCTGCTCCTTCTTTCTCCTGCCTCTGCAAGGGGACGAAAAGGCTCTGCACTGCCTCTGCCCTTCACCTGACCTTGCATCTCTTCCCTGCCTCCATCTTACCAACTGACATGGCCCGTGTACTCAGCTTAACAGTCTCTCCTCACAGTGAGTCCTCCGCTTCGATTCCCCTGTTCCTCAGTCTAAGAATGGGCTGAGCACACATAAGTAAAAAGCAAATAACCACTGCATTTAATTCGATCAATACTTCATCCATCGAAAATGCCATTTAGAGTATACAAGATGTTCTCATATGAATTCCCGTCTGACTTTTATGAAAACTCTTTCAGAAGGAGATGACAGAGATTGTTTCTGGTTTATAAATGAGAACGTCAAGGCCCAGGAATGAGGACTCGGGTTTAATTAGCACAGTGGCTCATTCAGTCCTCTCTGCAGAAGGAATGATGCGACGGAGCCAAGGAGAAAACAACGCCCAGCGGACGGGACTGGTGATGGAAGCGAAGGCCGGAGCGGACGGGACTGGTGATGGAAGCAAAGGCCGGTGCTGTAAAGAGCAGTACTGCATGGGGACCTGGAGTGTGAGGTCCATGAATCAAGGCAAATTGGAAGTGGTCAAACAGGAGATGGCAAGAGTGAACGTCGACATTCTGGGAATCAGCCAACTAAGATGGCCTGGGATGGGTGACTTTAACTCAGATGACCATTATGTCTACTACTGTGGGCAGGAATCCCTCAGAAGAAATGGAGTAGCCCTCATAGTCAAAAAAAGAGTCCAAAATGCAGTACTTGGGTGTGATCTCAAAAACGACAGAATGATCTCTGCTTGTTTCCAAAGCAAACTATTTAATATCACAGTAATCCAACTCTTTGCCCTGACCACTAATGCCAAAAAGGCTGAAGGTGAATGGTTCTATGATGACCTACAAGACCTTCTAGAACTGACACCCAAAAAAGATGTTGTTTTCATCATAAGGGACTGGAATGTAAAAGTAGGAAGTCAAGAGTTACCTGGAGTAACAGGCAAGTTTGGCCTTGGAGTACAGAATGAAGCAGGGCAAAGGCTAATAGAGTTTTGCCAAGAGAACACACTGGTCATAGCAAACACCCTCTTCCAACAACACAAGAGAAGGCTCTACACATGGACATCACCAGATGGTCAACGCTGAAATCAGATTGATTATATTCTTTGTAGCTAACGATGGAGAAGCTCTATACAGTCAGCAAAAACAAGACTGGGAGTTGACTGTGACTCAGATCATGAGCTCTTTATAACAAAATTCAGACTCAAATTGAAAAAAGTAGGGAAAAACCACTAGGCCATTCAGGCATGACCTAAGTCAAATCTCATAAGATTATACAGTGGAAGTGACAAATGGATTCAAGGGATTATATCTGATAGAGTGCCTAATGAACTATGGACGGAGGTTCATGACATTGTACAGAAGTCGGTGATCAAGACCATCCCTAAGAAAAAGAAATGCAAAAAGGCAAAATAGTTGTCTGAGGAAGCCTTACAAATAGCTGAGAAAAGAAGAAAGCAAAAAGCAAAGGAGAAAGGAAAGATATACCCACATGAATGCAGAGTTCCAAAGAATAGCAAGTAGAGAAAAGAAAGCCTTCCTCAGCAATCAATGCAAAGAAATAGAGGAAAACAATAGAATGGGAAAGACTAGAGATCTCTTCAAGAAAATTAGAGATACCAAGGGAACATTTCATGCAAAGATGGGCTCAATAAAGGACAGAAACGGTATGGACCTAACAGAAGCAGAAAATATTAAGAAGAGATGGCAAGAATACACAGAAGAACTGTACAAAAAAGATCTTCATGACCAAGATAATCACGATGGTGTGATCACTCACCTAGAGCCAGACATCCTGGAATGTGAAGTCAAGTGGACCTTAGGAAGCATCACTACAAACAAAGCTAGTGGAGGTGATGGAGTTCCAGTTGAGCTATTTCAAATCCTGAAAGATGATGCTGTGAAAGTGCTGCACTCAGTATGCCAGCAAATTTGGAAAACTCAGCAGTGGCCACAGGACTGGAAAAGGTCAGTTTTCACTTCAATACCAAAGAAAGGCAATGCCAAAGAATGCTCAAACTACCGCACAATTGCACTCATCCCACATGCTAGCAAAGTAATGCTCAAAATTCTCCAACTGAGGCTTCAACAGTGTGTTAACCAAGAACTTGCAGATGTTCAAGCTGAATTTAGAAAAGATAGAGGCACCAGAGATCAAATTGGAAACATCTGTTTGATCATCGAAAAAAGCAGGAGAGTTCCAGAAAACCGTCTACTTCTGCTTCATTGACTATGTTAAAATCTTTGACTGTGTGGATCACAACAAACTGTGGAAAATTCTTAGAGGTGGAAATACCAAACCACCTTACCTGCCTCCTCAGAAACCATATGAAGGTCAAGAAGCAACAGTTAGAACCAGAAATGGAACAATAGACTGGTTCCAAATCGATAAAGGAGTACGTCAAGGCTGTATATTGTCACCCTGCCTATTTAACTTATGTGCAGAGGACATCATGAGAAACGCTGGAATGAATGAAGCAGAAGCTGGAATCCAGATTGCCCGGAGTGATATCAACAACCTCAGATACACAGATGACACCACCGTTATGGCAGAAAGTGAAGAGAAACTACATTAGAGCCTCTTGGTGAAAGTGAAAGAGGAGAGTGACAAAGTTGGCTTAAAGCTCAACATTCAAAAAATTAAGATCATGGCATCTGGTCCCACCACTTCATGGCAAATAGATGGGGAAACAATGGAAACAGTGAGAAACTTTATTTTCTTGGGCTCCAAAATCACTGCAGACGGTGACTGCAGCCATGAAATTAAAAGACGCTTGCTCCTTGGAAGAAAGGCTATGACAATTTAGACAGCATTTTAAAAAGCAGAGACATTACTTTGCTAACAAAGGCCCGTCTAGTCAAGGCTATGGTTTTTCCAGTGGTCATGTATGGATGTGAGAGTTGGACCGCTGGGAAGGCTGAGCATCAAAGGATTGATGCTTTTGAACTGTGGTGTTGGAGAAGACTCTTGAGAGTCCCTTGCACTGCAAGGAGATCCAACCAGTCCATCCTAAAGGAAATCAGTCCTGAGTATTCATTGGAAGGACTGATGCTGAAGCTGAAGCTCCAATACTTTGGCCAACTAATGTGAAGAGCTGACTCACTGGAAAAGACCCTGATGCTGGGAAAGATTGAAGGCGGGAAGAGAAGGGGACGATAGAGGATGAGATGGTTGGATGGCATCACCGACTTGATGGACATGGGTTTGAGCAAACTCCAGGAGTTGGTGATGGACAGGGAGGCCTGGCGTGCTGCAGTCCTTGGGGTCTCAAAGAGTTGGACACGACTGAGTGACTGAAATTAACTGAACTGCAGTATCAGTGCAAGAGCTCAAGCAAAGTTTCCCTCTCGTCCAACATGCCCTCTTCCCCAGATCAGATCCTGATACTCTGTGTCTAGAGAAAGACCCTAGGTGACGGATTGTGTCACATTGCCCTTGGACTTATGGTGACTCAGTGGTGTGGTCCATCACATCAGCAAGACTGTGAAGGAAAGTTTATTTCCTGCCACCTCACCTGAGACACTCATCTCCTGACAAGAGCATTTCACGGTGGAACAGCCACGTTTGCAGAGCACATCACCCCTTCCCATGCACCAGGTATGCACAGCTCTTGGCTACTCGGCTGGGTCATTGTCTCCTGATACCTTTTACTGAAATAGAAATTCTTCTTAGGTTTTGTTCACTGATGCTCACGACTTTTCCAGATTTATCTTCCAAGAGTGGTTGAGCTTCCGACTTGCAGGGTTCTGAGCTGAACTTGATGTCCTGCTGTGAAACAGGATGAAGGTGCAAGAGTTATTTAGGTCAATCCTCCTCAACTGTTCTGTCCGCTGTCATTTTCTTGCTTTGTCATTTTATTTTCCCTTTTTTTTAACTGGAAGTCCCTGTGAAAGCAAAGTACATTGAGGTTGGTGGGATTCTCCCACGATCTCAGGGTCCCAGGCACCTCCCTTAACTTACAGGACCTCAGTTTCTTGTCTCTGTAGTGAAATCAGATATAAGAGGTGCATTTCATGCAACCCAGATTCCAAGGAAATGGTAACATTCTTGTTAGAATTCTGTCCTTCTCGTCAATGAGGTGGCAGTAACTGGACTTCATGCTTCCAAACATCTAGGATCCAGGACTTGCTTTCTTTTATTTGATGCTTGTTTAAAATTTTAGCAGCAATATTATAAATGAGTTTTTTTTTAAAGCAACTGCTCCCTCACAATGACTATTAAGGAATAACATTAGCAAGGAGCATCACCATTTCCAAGTGATTTTCCACATTAAATCCTGTAATCCTCCCCACAGCCTAGTGAGAATATATTGATCTGATACTCGCTTTATGGGAGGGGTGGGTTGGAGAGTCTGGCACCTGCCCAGGGTCAGGTAAAGTCTTGCAAGTCACAGCTGACCTGTCAGTAAAGAGTCTGAAGGCACAATCCTAGAAACTGACTTTGGCTTAACCGAGAAAAAAGCATGAATGAATTGTGAATGAATAAGTGAAGACTTCGGGGCCGCTGTGGGCGGACGCACAGAACGGCAGCGGGGTCTCTCCAGGCCCGGGGTCTGCAGTGCGGGACTTTCTCACGAGAAGGCTCCCCATCTCCCTCCATCGCTGGATGGGTCCGTCCCGCTGTGAACCCCCAGGAGGGTCACCTCTCGTCTGTGTCCAGCAGGCCCTTGAGAGCAGGCAGCCAGCTCCGTGTGTCCACTGCGGCCAGAGGAGGCGATCTGGGTGTCAGGGACCTGGTGCTGAGGGACTGTGTCTCCATAGTCCTAAGGCAAGGACGTGCATTTCAATTTACTCGGCTGGGATAACGCCTCTGCTCTGGATGTGCCCTTTCTTACAAGTGTGTTAGTCACCCAGTCATGGCCGACTGTGACCCCAGAGCCTGCCAAGCTCCTCTGTCGATGGGATTCTCAGGCAAGAACACAGAGTGGGTAGCCAGGCCCTCCTCCAGGGGATCTTCCCAACCCAGGGATCGAACCTGGGTCTCCTGCATTGCAGGTAAATTCTTTACCACTGAGCCACCAGGGAAGCCCTTTCTTAACCAGAATTGAAAGTCTGCTGACCATACAAAGGTGATTGCTATGAAGCATTTAGAGCCAGCTCTTAGGGGGATCATCGTCAAGAGAAGCCTGGTGTGTCTGTGGCCTCCGCTCACCCATGGGAGGGGAGTGATGCTGGGCTGAGACACAGGAGCTACGGGCTCAGGCTTCCTGCTGCCCCCGAGCTGTGGGGGGTCACAAGCAGAGGAGCCCGAAAGAACTCCCCAAACGTTGGGTCCTCCTGGCCCACCGTGCTGTCTGAAACTCCACCCGGAAATCTTACCTGTTTAGTGCAAGGCCCAGCCCCTTGCTAATAAATACAGCCCCATGGAGGGGGGAAAGGTTTATCAGCCTCCAGCCCTCCTGATCAGGAAGCACAGTCCTGTCCCCGACCACCTGTGGAGGTGGGCTGGGTGAGGTCTGGGTGCATACTAGCTGCCATGGTCCAAGGTCAACGGAGAAAACACGGACAACACAGCAAAGGCTCCATGAAGTGACACACATTGTCCTTGAACAAGCATCCCGTTTGGTTGTGATGCTGTCCTATTTTCTTCTGCATCCAGGACCTTCCTTTCATGAAATTAAATGGCTTGCCTCGTGGCTTAGATGGTAAAGCATCTGCCCTCAATGCAGGAGACCCAGGTTCAATCCCTGGGTCGGGAAGATCCCCTGGAGGAGGAAATGGCAACCCACTCCAGTATTCTTGCCTGGAGAATCCCATGGACAGAGGAGCCTGGCAGGTTACAGTCCATACAATCGCAGAGAGCTGGACATAACTGAGCAGCTGACATTCTCACCCTTCACATTAGAGCTAGCGAGCCAGTGTCAGCCTTCATCCTGTTGTTTTTGCGTGATTTTATTGGTTCCTTTAATACGAGAGCTCGGCAGTATCTGCTCTGGGACACAACCGCGGACAGATCAGACGTGACTGACCAGGAGCGCCCAGGTGGCCAGCAGGGACAGAGGGGCTTCCTCACGGGGGAGAAGACACTGCAGGAGGCTGAGCAGTGGGGAGAGACCGTTCCAGCTGAGAGCCCGATGGAGAACGCGGGCGAGAGAACAAGGTCCATGTTCATTTTGCCGCATCCGACAACCCAAACTTCACACAGCTGTTCTTTCAGAGGGTGCTTCTGATTCTTTTCCACCGAATATCTTGGCAAGTGAGTTTCCCCCACACGCTGTCACTGAAGACGGGCCCTGGCAAAAGTGTGTGCTCTGAGCCAGCCGCTGCCCCACTAGGGATGCTAGTGAGCCCAGCCGCAGAGCTTCTTAAGATCTGCTCTGAAAGGGGACGTGCTTCCCGTTGCCTGGCTACTTTCGGAGGAGGTCAGCCTGCTCCTGTCCCAGCCCATCCAGGCCTGGATGAAGGAGTTGGCCACCCTAATCGGCACTGTGGCCCTCGGTCCACCCAGGGCTAGAGGTGGAAGTTTCAGAAAGGCACCTCAGTCCAGACATGTGGCCGGCCAGCCCCGCCTTCCCTCAGGCATGCAGGAACCCCGGCGAGCCTGGAACACAGGCCGTGTGTGTGTGAACGTGGTTGCCAGGCGCATGAGCGGGCGTCCTCCCGGAGACATTCGGCGGGAAGGAGAGTCAAGGTCGCTCTCCAGGCACGTGTCCTTCCAACCACACTCAGGCAGGGCCTGCTCTGCAGCCTGCCCCAGCCTGGCACGGATATGGGCGGCCACATGGCAGCCACAGCTGTGCAGGACGGGGCGCGGGCCCGCGGGTGGGGGCCGGCTGCCCACTCCATCTCAGGAATGTTGGCCGCCTCCTCTGGCTGTGGATCCAGGCTGGGAGGGGCCTGGGCATCTTAGGAGCTGACTAACCACCTCATGCATTTTGCATATGCTCCTTTTGGCTGACACGGCCACCAACTGGCCCCAGGTTTGACCTGGTTAGAAGTGGAGGTCAGATGCTCCAAGGCGGCTTACACACAGAAGTGGGTTTTTGCAGTTAGGACTAATTTGACTGTCAGTTCAGTTTTGAAACCGAATACATTTGTTGAAGTCTGTGTATACTGGTCCCCGGTTCCATCCGCTAGAGAAACCTTCAGACTGACTTTATTTGGCTTCTTCCTCTTTCCTTAGTTTGTCTTGTAGTAAGGTAGACATTTGGTAAAAGTTACAACAGTCATCGGCAACACCCAGAAAAATCTGACTTTTTTGGCCCTGAGGTTATATATATTTCAATTAGGAACTGAAATGAAGGGATAATTTCTCAATGATTTTATCAATAAGAAATCAATCACCTTTTTTTAAAAAAACGATACAAGGACAGTGGATATCAGACGAAGGACAGAAATCCCAGTTCCACAGCCTCCATCAAGGAGACACGCGCTGGTGGGACACGGGGGCTGAGGGACACGGGGGCTGAGGGAGGGCTGCACTCAGCAGCCCTGACAGAGTAGAGCTTCCTCTCCACCCCAAGCTCCTCCGGGCCTTGCCAGTCTTCTCAGAGCCCTGTCCCCTCTGCTCCAGGGTTTACACATTCGTGTGCATCTTTTGGCTAATGTTTGGTTGATGTGATCTTTTGGCTGATATTTCCAGGGCTAGGCCATCACAGGTATAGCAGCTGTGAACATTCAGGCTCAAAATCTTTGTGACCTGGTATACATTTCCTTAACGCTGGAGGAAATACCCAGGATTCGAAGGTCTGGGTCGTGTAAATGGGTGCATGTGCTTCACTTCTTAAGAAACCGACAAGCTTTCTCCCACAGCGGATGCAGCCCTTCCCATTCCCCAGCAGTCCTGAGACCCACGGCCCCCTAGAGCCTGCCCAACACTCACTGTGGACAGTTTTCCTTTAATTTTACTTGTTCTGATAGGTATGGAGTGGTGTTTCATTGTGGTTCATGTTATGGGAAGCCCATTTTTAATGGACATTCATAGTTACATGAATGTGGGTTATTTCTGAAAAACACAGTATATCAAACATTACTGAAATCACCCAAATATCTGCTGTCTTCCCCTTTATCACAGAATTTGGTAATCCTACTGGAAGGGACTATAAAGTCTGTGGGGTTTGTGTTTTCCATAATTTCTCTGTTCCCTTTATTTTAGATAATGCTTAAACATTGTGCTATGTCTCCCACTGTTCCTTTGGCAGAATTCTCTTTCAGTAAAATATGTAAGAAATAAAATATTGCAACATTTATATTTAAACTTCTGTTCAAGTTTTGTACTAAAGCTGTAAAAAATCTGCAAAGGTGATCTCCTACAACCCTGACTGTCGTATTTCCGGGGACTGCCAGGAATTGCCTGCATGTTTGTAGAGAACGCAGACCGGTCCAGGTATTCGGAGCTCTGGGCTGGAGCCTCCGGAAAGTCAAGACGGTCCACGGGGAGCAGCACCCTGGCCGCCGAAGCTCCGCCTCCCCCACCTCAATCAACACCGCTGCGCCCCCTCCTGCCTGCGCCTCCTGCCCTCTGAACACAGAGCGCATCTCCCCTCTCCACCCCCAGGGGATTGCTAAACTTACAGAAACCTCAGATCCGCGGGCGTTCCCGGCCTGCCTCCGTGTTCCGTGACTTCTCCGGCGCTCTTCCCGTCCAACTGAAGCACATTTTCCTCTGGCACATTTACAGGCGTCCCCGGGGCTTCCTTCTGCCCCGTTTCCTCTGAACGCGCACTGCTGTTTCTGCTGTTGGCACAGGTGTGGGGAGTCTGGGCCAGGAGGGTGGTGCTCACTGCCGAGCAGGTGGAGGCCAACGGGGCCCCTGTCGTCCCTTCCTTCCACCTGCCCCGTGTCCCTCTCTTCCCGCCAGCTCCAGCCTGGCCCCATCCCATCCCTGTCTGTCTCCTGCACCGGCTGGCTGGGAGCTGGAATCCTCTGAGGGTTGCTGGCCTTTAAAACACCAAGGACAACATGCCCAAACAAGTCGGGGGTGAGCAGAGCGCTAAACATGCACTCTGGGGAGTGAAGCTGTGACCAGGTTGATTTAGGTCTTGCAGCAACCCAGCTACCCGAGAAGCCGTGAGCTGTGCAGACCGTTTTGAGGGTGAGACGACTGAGGCAGAAGAGCCTAGATCACTTTGCAAGAGGCGACTCAGCCGCTGATGGTGACGCCAAGGCTCAGCTGCGGCCAAGCCCTCTGCCCTGCCCCCTGCCCCAAACCCGTGGCTTTACTGACCTCCCCAGTCTGCAAAACCTCACGGTGACAAGCTCACTGCAGACCTGAACCCACACCTCCTGTCTGCCCGGCACCACCGCCATGGGCCCAGGATGGACAGTCACGATTCCCAAAGTGCGAGCCGTCGGCCCTCAGAGGAACCCCTGTGTCTGTGCAGATGCCAATTCCCCTAAACCGCTCAGACCTTGGGTCAGCGTCTCTGCTGATGACCCAGAAATCTGTGTTTGGGGAGCACACCAGACGACCTTTGTCTCTCCTAGAATTTGAAAACTCCTGAGGCGGAGGTTACCGGGAAGCGGTGGTGAGTGTTTCTAGCTGGGGGCCGAGTTCCCCTGGCCCCGGCTCACTTGCCGGACTGAGCGGCCAGAACTGACGGTGGGGTGAGAGGGGGCCTCGGCCGGAGGCCCTGCTTCCATCTGACGCCTGTGCTTTCCCGGTGGCCCAGCTGGTCCTCAGGCCCCGTGAGCACGGCGATCACAGCGCCCCCGTCCTGGGGTGAGGGTCTCTGGGGGTAATGGGGGATTCACAACCGTCACAGGGACCACAGGCATTCCTTGGGGCTGTGTCAGCAAACTGGGACACACGGTCTGTCCTGCTAAACCTGTTTCAGAAATGCAGGTTTGTTCCGACACGACTGAGAAGTCAGGGAATGATCTCAGCCGTGATAGGCACTGCAGGTTCACCTGTGCGTGATTCCAGCCTCGGGAGACACGAGGCGAAGCCAAGCGGGATGGGGCCGGGCGGGCACGCAGCCCTGGGCATCCGTGGCCTGCCTCCCCCGCTCCCACCGGGCGTCACAGGTGCCCCCCACCTGCCAGGCTGCTCCCTCTGTGACCCCAGGTGCCCGCTGTCTGACAGCCGCTCCACGGGCACTGCAGGTCCTCTTCTGGGCAAAGTACCCGTCACAGGACTCTGCTTCTGGCCTTCAGCGGGTGTGCAGCTGTGACCCACTTTCATGAGCTTCCTTGTTTTTTTAACACGTCACCAACAAGGGTTTGAATGCCATGCCTCCGCTCCCACCAGCACAGGGAATTTTGCTGCGTGGTTTTGCCGCCGTGGTATGTTCTGGGACGAACATCTTTCTCCGCACCAGACTCTTTTGGGGCAGAGCTTCCAGACCCACCTCCCTCCCGCGAGGCCTGGAGCAGAGGCGGCGGTAAAGAAGGCTGACAGGAAGCAGGTCGCTGTGTCTGCAGACCTGCCCTGGGAGAACCTGGCGTCTCCTCAGGGCCCAGATGACCCCGGGACAGCAGGACGGCACATGATGTATGCGCTCCTTCTTTACAGAGCACTCTCGTGGTGTGAGACATCTAGGCCGTGTGGAGAGCAGGCCGGGCTGGTGGGGCTGACATGGAACTAACACCGGGTGCCCGGCCAGCCCTCCTGGACACATGCCAGGCCCCAGCTCAGCAGGACGGCCTGGGGCCGGGTCTGCCCAGGAGCAGGGGCCGAGCGTCTCACGTGCAGAATCTGCAACACCCGAGCCCCACGGGCTACCGCAGGCCCCGGCACAGCCCCGTCCTGAGCGAGCCCCGGGCGGTCCCTGAGCTGCAGACAGAAGGTGCCTGCAGGTCATCCGGGAGGCAGCCCACAGTGCAGGACAGTGGCCGGAACGCCCACAGAAGCGCAGCGAGGAGGCCCCTGGAGGGCCGCGGGGAGCAGGTCCCGGGCGTCGGCCGCAAGAAGGGAGGGCAGCGCGGCTCACCCCTGCACTCAGCTCTCGCCTTTCTCTCCCGTCTCTCTCCCCCACCTCCCCTCCCTCACACAAACGTTGCTCTGGCTATGTTCCTCAGATCTTGTATAATATTCTCGAGAAAAATGTCACTCCGCTTACCCACGGGAAGTTCCAGTGAATGTCTATTGACCCCCTTGTGAGGGGGACTCCCGTTGCCGGTGGGAGGAGTGAGGAAGGTTCGGAGCAGAGAGAGGGGAGAAGGGTCCCGGACCGGGGTGACATGGCTGCTGAGACGCGTTCCAGGGAGACAGACGCGATACCAGCACCTCATTCAATTCTTAGAGTCCGTCAGGCAGGTGTGACCGCCTGCAGTCTACAGTTGAGGAGATTTAAGCCTGTGGAAGTTAAATAATTCATCTGCCCAGGGTCACGAATGCCGAGTGGGGAGCCAGTCGGATCAGCTCCAAAGCCCTCCCGGGTCCCGTCTGTCTGCCGCCTCGGGGACGGGGCCTGGGGACTGAGCAGGCCGTGAGCGCATCTTGTGGACGCCATGATCCGGGGCGGTCAGGGTCAGGGGACACTCAGGGCCCCCACTGAGGGAAGCTCTGCTTCCTGAGAGGTGCCCGGGGCTCATCCTGCGCACCTTCAGTCCGAATGTCTGTGCAGACTCACCTCCACCGCACAGTGAGCTGCCCCAGCAATCGAAGCAGTCTCCGTGGGTGACACCGGCCCCTTCAGAAGCCTGATAAAAGGCTTCAGGGTTAGCGCTCACTGTAAACAGAAAACAGGGTCAGGCCAGTGGTTCTCAGGGTGCCAGGAACGGCAGCACCAAGGTTCTTCCCAGGCTCACCCAGCCCCGCCTGAGGTCCTCGCGTTGCACGTTGATGCCTTGGTGTCGAGGGACCGTCTACTGCAAGTACCCTCGCTGGTCACGACGGGCGGAGGACAGGTGACCTCTGGAAGGCCTACAGGGTCATGACTCAGCGTTTAGAGGGGCTTCTCTCCAAGGCAGAGTGTGACCTCCCAGCCACAGAGGGGTGACCAAATGAGGGGCGCCCGTGGGTGGCTGAGAACCACCCTGGGCCTGTGGGACGTGCTGGCCGAGCCCACGATGGCCGGTGCCCAAGAAGCCCCCAGGGAGTGGCAGTGCCTGCCTTCTGGCAGGTGATGTTCTAAACACCCTTGCTTTTGGGTCTGGGCTTCTATGCACAGATGTGTGGGCTATGCACTGCACAAACCAGACACGGAAACTCCAGGTGTGCACAGCCAGGATTCTGGCGCATGTGGGTCAGGCAGCTGGGCCAGTGACGCACCAGCCTCGGGAGTCCTGGGAGGAGGCCTCACGGACTGGGTATGAGGCTGGACGCGGGGCGGGGGCCCCCAGGAGCCTGGCAGTAGAGAGGGCAGGTTTGGAAGTGGGGGCGGTTTGGGGGGTGTTGACGGAAGGTGCCTGGGCCTGAGGCCAAGGACGAGGGAAAGGGCTGGAACACGGGGTTGGGGAGCAGGGCGCAGGGCTCTCCTGGGAAGATATCTCCTCTTCACCTTGGGCCGGGCTGGTCCTTGAGACAGAGAGAACCGTCCTCGGGGGCAGGGCAGGTGTCCCATGCCTGGCCTCGCCCACGGGCTCTGAAGTCCCCAGGCCCGGTGTCACCCAGCCACACCAGGCCCCCGGCCCCCTGAGCTACCACACAGGGCCCCCTAGGCAGGAGGACGGCCCTGGTCCACCCGGGCCCCGCCTCCCTCACCACTGGCTCTCTGCCATCAGCTGCAGTGGGAGCCCCCACCAGGGATGGCCCATCGCTTTCTTGCCAAAGAAAGCACCATTGCCTCCCAGAGCAAATGAAAACGAAGTGCAGAGCCACTTCCGGGTCAGCCGAGCAAAGCAGTCTCTGCATTGAGAGACGTTTCTCAGCTGGGGCGTTCTTCCCCGGCAGGTGCTCTGAGGATGAAATGCAGGCATTTGTGTGCTTTCTTCTAGAGCAGTTTGTAGTTTAATTCAAGGCACAGATTGCAGAAGGAAGGTGTGGATCTCAGTAGAAGCAACCTACAAATGACAAACAGGAAAATCACACAGCCTCTGCCCCGGCCGACATCATAGGTTACTTGCTAATAAGTTGCCTGCTTCTCCAGCTTTAAAACGCACAGGCGTGTCCTGGAGACCTTGCTAAAATGCAAATTCTGAGTGAGCAGATGACGGATAAGCCTGCAGATGCTGCATCTCTAATGTTTTCTCTGCCAGGACTCCACAAACCGCCCGAGGACACAGGCCAGGCCTCTGCCGTTTCCTCCACGGTAGCTGAGGACGGCTTCTAGCTTGTGAAGGTCTGTGAAGGAAGACAGAAAGGATGGTATGGCAGAGACGAGTGAGCCCCAAGGCCTGACTCAGGGACCATCTGGCCTTGAGACAGGAGACTTGGAACAGAGTCCACATCCCTGAGAGTCTCCTACGTGGAGCCGGGAGGCCTGGTGTGTCGGCCTGGATGGAATCTGGCTGCGACCACAGACTCTCCTAACAACGGCCTCCAGAACACCTGCAGAAACTCAATATCCTGACGGGACACATACCCTGAAGCAGCTCTTGACTCTTGCTGGTCCCCAAAACATGCTAGACTTCGCCTGGATCTGCATCTCCGGAACTGCAAGCCTTCAGACCCTAAACACACTCCCTCGCCTGCAGGCTCCTCTCTGCCTTTTGGCCAACGGCCTCCACGGAGAAAACTTCCTACCCCTGCCTTAGACGGTGTAACGTTTGGTGCCATCTGACCACGCTGAGAGCCGCAGACTTTCAGGATCAGCTCCGAGCCGCCTGCCCCGCCCTCACCCAAACCAGGTAAAAGAAAGGAGACTAAGTAAAGAGCTGATTGTGCAGGCGCCAAGTGCGGTCTCAGCTCCCTCTCCAGCCTCCCGGCCAGCGGGGTCCCTCCTGCACTGCCCCACCCCACTGCAGCATCCACACATCCACGGTCTTCACACTGCCCTGCAGGCGTTTGCCTTCCTGTTCACTCTCCCGACATGACCACGTGCCCTTTGGAGGAGAGAAGGGCTTGTTTGTTCCGAGAGACTGTCCCACAGTAGGGGCTCCACAAACTGCTGAGAGCAAACGAGAGAGGCGACGGCTCTGGTGCAGATTCTCAGGACTAACACACGCGGGCACCGTGTGTCTTATCTGTAAGTACAATGTGATGTGCTGACATGTAAGTGTGTGATTGCCCACACTAGTGGTGATAATCCATACACAAACCGTGTGTGTCACATTTACTGTGTGTCTGTAACGTACATGTGTACTGTGTGTATGAGGTGAAGTCTTAATTGTTCAGTCATGTCCAACTCTTTGAGACCCTATGGACTGTAGCCCACCAGGCTCAAATAAAAATGTGTATTTGTGTGGATACAAATGCACTCAGTTTAAATGCTGCCAAGGTTATGCTCAAAATCCTTCAAGCTAGGCTTCAGCACTATATGAACCAAGATGTACAAGCTAGGTTTAGAAAAGGCAGAGGAACCAGAAATCAAATTGCCAACATTCATTAAGTTGGAGAAAAAGCAAGAGAGTTCCAAAAAAACATCTACCTCTGCTTCATTGACTACACTAAAGCCTTTTACTGTGTGGATCACAACAAACTGTGGAAAATTCTTAAAGAGATGGGAATACCAGATCACATTACCTGTCTTCTGAGAAACCTGTATGCAGGTCAGGAAGCAATAGTTAGAACTGGACATGGAACAATGGACTTCTTCAAAACTGGGAAAGGAGTATGATAAGACTGTATATCGTCACCCTGCTTATTTAACTTATATGCAGAGTACATCATGTGAAATTTGGGCTGGAAGAATCACCAGCTGGAATCAAGATTGCCGGGAGAAATATCAATAACCTCAGATATGCAGCTGATACCACTTTAATGGCAGAAAGTGAAGAGGAACTAAAGAGTTTCTTTATGAGGGTGAGAGAGGACAGTGAGACAACTGCCTTAAACTCATGAAGAAAGCTGATCGCCAAAGAACTGATGCTTCTGAACTGTGGTGCTGGAGAAGACTCTGGAGAGTCCCTTGGACTGCAAGGAGACCCAACCAGTCCATTCTAAAGGAGATCAGTCCTAGGTGTTCATTGGAAGGACTGATGTTGAAGCTGAAGCTCCAATACTTTGGCCACCTCATGCAAAGAGCTGACTCATTTGAAAAGACCCTGATGCTGGGAGGGATTGGGGGCAGGAGGAGAAGGGGACGACAGAGGATGAGATGGATGGATGGCATCACCGACTCGATGGACATGACTTTGGGTAAACTCCGAGAATTGGTGATAGACAGGGAGGCCTGGCGTGCTGTGGTTCACGGGGTCGCAAAGAGTCAGACACGACTGAGCAATTGGACTGAAATGAAAACTCAACATTCAAAAAACAAAGATCATGGCATCCAGGCCCATCACTTCACAGCAAATAGAAGGGGAAAAAGTGGAAACAATGACAGAATTTATTTTCTTGGTCTCCAAAATCTCTGTGGACAGTGACTACAACCATGAAATACAAAATGTTTGCTCCTTGGAAGGAAAGGTAAGACAAAACTAGACAGAGAATTAGAAAGCAAAGACATTACTTTGCCAACAAACGTCCATATGAGTCAAAGCTATTGTTTTCCCACTGCTGCTGCTGCTGCTGCTGCGTCACTTCAGTCGTGTCCGACTCTGTGTGACCCCATAGACAGAAGCCCACCAGGGTCCCCCGTCCCTGGGATTCTCCAGGAAAGAACACTGGAGTGGGTTGCTATTTCCTTCTCCAATGTGTGAAAGTGAAAAGTGAAAGTGAAGTCGCTCAGTCGTGTCCGACCCTTAGCGACCCCACGGACTGCAGCCTACCAGGCTCCTCCATCCATGGGATTTTCTAGGCAAGAGTACTGGTCATGTACAAATGTGAGAGTTGGACCAGAAAGAAGGCTGAATGCCAAAGAATTGATGCTTTCGAACTGTGGTGCTAGAGATGATGCTTGAGAGTCTCTTGGTCCGTAAGAATATCAAACTGGTCAATCCCAAAAGAAATCAACCCTGAATATTCATTGGAAGGGCTGGTGCTGAAACTGAAGTTCCAATACTTTGGCCACATGATGGGAAGACTTGATTCATTGGAAAAAGCCTTAATGCTTGGAAAGATTGAAGACAAGAGGAGAAAGTGCAGTAGAGGATGAGGTGTTTATGTAGCATCACTGACTCAATGGACATGAGTTTGAGCAAACTCCGGAAGATGGTGGAGGACAAAGGAGCCTGTCGTGCTGTAGTTCATGGGGTCTCAAAGAGTCAGACATGGGTTAGCCACTGAACAGTCAAATATGCACAAATGTATTATATTACACATGGCTTTCCAGGTGGCACAGCAGCAAAGAATCTGCCTGCCAATGGAAGAGATGCAAGAAATGTTGCTTTGATCCTTGCGTCGGGAAGATCCCCTAGAGAAGCAAATGGCAACCCACTCCAGTATTCTTGCCTGGGAAATTCCATGGACAGAGGAGCCTGATGGGTTACAGTCCATGGGGTTGCAGAACTGGACACGCCTGAGCCCAGACGCAAGCATATACATTATATATATATATATATATATATGTATGCATATATATACATACATATATATCTCCTAAAGGAGATCAGTCCTGGGTGTTCATTGGAAGGACTGATGTTGAAGCTGAAACTCTAATACTTTGGCCACCTGATGTGAAGAGCTGACTCATTTGAAAAGACCCTGCTGCTGCGAAAGATTGAGGGCAGGAGGAGAAGGGGACGACAGAGAATGAGATGGTTGGATGGCATCACTGATTCAATGGACATGAGTTTGAGTGAACTCCAGGAGTTGGTGATGGGCAGGGAGGCCTGGCGTGCTGCGGTTCATCAGGTCGCAATGAGTCAGACACGACTGAGCACCTGAACTGAACTTATATATATATATGTATGCTGCTGCTGCTGCTAAGTCACTTCAGTCATACCCATGTATGTATAATGTATATATGTACACCTATGCAATGTGTGCAGATACGTATATATTTTACGTGTATCACATATATATGCATTGTATATATATATATATTAACATGTATATTTTTAGAGACACTGAGTGTCCCAGGAGGCTGTCCTGGGGCCTGGGTCCCTCCAGCCCGAGGCCCTGCAGCCCTTCAGGCCCGGGGTCCTCAGCCAGGGCATCCGGGACCTGCACCCTAAGCTGGCACATGGCCCAGAGCCCTGCCCACTGTTCACACCTGAGGACCCAGCTCTTTCCCACCCCAAGGATTTTCAAAAGCTTATAATGAGTTCAGAAAACTTTGTTCTTAGGGAAAAAAAAAAAAAAATTAAAAATTGGGCAGAAGACCGGACTAGACATTTTTCCAAAGAAGTCATGCAGTGACCACCAAGAACCCTCACCTTTCCCTTCTCATCCCTCCCCCTCCCTGAGGCTGAAGCCCCAACCATCAGGCAGTTTGGAGCCCCCACCCCGGCAGGGACAGCGTTCCGGGTCTGGGTGCTGAAGGGGCCCCCATGCGGCCGTCCTCACAGGAGATGGTGCATTTGACTGGTTTTCTTGCTGGGGAGGGACCCGGGCTGGGGGCATCTCCCAGAAGGCCATGCTGCCCAGCCAGGGGCTGAGGCCTGAAGAAAGGACAGGCCTGTCCAGGGAGGTGGTGGGAGGAGCGCAGGGTGGGAGGGGTGAGGAGCGGCATCTTCAGAGCACCGGCTTCTCCGCGGGGCCGGGCGGGGTCAGGTGCCCAGGCTGAGTCTCACGGGAGTCCCCCCACGGCCGCGTCCCCCACGGCCCAGAGTCTGCACTGCAGCCGCTGGCGAGCACTGACTGCCTGTGCATCCGTGTCGCTTCTCCAAGGCCACAACTCCAGCTCAGTCACCACGCCGGCGACAGGATGGGGACAAGCCCTGTTCCGAGTCCCCGCCCCCTCCTGGGGGTGTGACCTTGGGCTGAAAGACAGCGCCAGACCTGGTCCCTGCAGGTGCCTGGGGCCACATGGGCAGCTCGCCTGTGGGAGGGGCATGAGGGTTAACCTGAATAATGTACCTGCTTCACGCGGCACAATGTCTGCGACACGGGTAGCCCTAGAAATACTTGCTGTTACTGTTACTGTTCAGGAGGAAAAGGGAGCAGGCGGCCTGGAGCTCACGAGGGTCCCCGTCGTGAACTCCCTCCGTCTTCCTGATACCCCTGGCGACGGCAGGCAGGCGGGCATCATGCTTCCCTACCGGCCCCTCCAGCTGCGGATGCTGGGCTCCAGAGGTGACTGCCCCAGGTCACCGCGCCCAAGGCCCAGGAAGCCCCACCCTGGGCACCGGAGCCGGGTTACTGGCGGGGACGCCAGCCCAGCCCTGCTTGCCAAGCCTGTTCACGGGGTCCCCGCAGGTCCCATGGGGAAGCATGTTCCGGGTCCTGTCGACCCCCAGTCCCTGCAGGGCATCCTCACCTGATAGAAACCGGGTCAGGTCTCATCCGGACACTAGGGGCCCCAACCAGCAGGACCTCGCTCGCACACAGACGGCCGTCCCCTCGTGGGCAGGGCGAGGGAGGGACGGAGCAGACCTGGGGGGCTGCAGCCACAGCAGAGCTGCCCCCCCTCAGCGGGGGGAGCTGCAGCAGGCACAGGAGGGCAACCTGTCTGGGGGCTTGGCGTGGGGCGGCTCTGCTGGCCGTGGAGCTGACCGCAGCCCCTCTCCCTCTTCCCTGCTCCCCATCCTCCCCCAGCCCCGCACAAAGGCGGCATGTGCAAACGTCCAGTCCAGGGACAGCACTGGGGTGGGAGAGTCTGGGGAGGTGATGGGGGGCTGGAGGCCACCGTGCAGCCAGTGTCCATCAGTGTCACTGAGGCACCGCCAACGCCATCGGGACACAGGGCCGGCCCGCGACCACTGCTCCACTGTAGGACCTCGTGGGTGCCCATCACACTGTGGGCCCCTCGGGTCTCTCTCCCTGAGGCTCCCATGCCATGCCGTCAGGAAAGAAGGGGCGGGCATCACAGCTTTTAAATGGAGATTTTTAAAAGCTTATAATGAGTTTAGAAAAGTTCAAACTTGGAAACAAATAAACAAACTTGGGTGGAGGACCTGAACAGACATTTCTCCAAAGAAGTCGTGCAGTGACCAACAAAACAGAAACAATGCTCACCATCACTAATCATTGGGAAAAGCAAATCAAAGCCACAGCGAGACTTCACACCACACCTGTCGAACGGCTGTCATCAAAGAGGCCACAAATGACGAGTGTTAGGAAGAATGCCGGGTAAAGGGGATCCTGTGCGCTGTGGGTGAGGCTGTAAATTCGTGGAGTCACTGCAGAAAGCCGTCTGGAGTTTGCTCACAAGATTAGAAGGAGACCTACCATATGATCCAGTAATTCCACCTGTTGATATTTACCTGAAGCAAACAAACACACTCATTCAAAAAGATGCATGCACACCTCTGCTCACTGCAGCATTGCTTACAGTAACCAAGATATGGAAGCAAACTACGTGCCCATCAGTAGATGGACAGGTAAGGAAGATGTGTGTGTGTGTGTATATGGGCGTGTGGAATACTACTCAACCGTGAAAAACGGGCTCTTGCCACTCGTGATGGCGTAGATGGACCTAGAGGATGTGATGCAAGTGAAATAAACCAGAGGTAGACAAGCACCACATGATCTTACTGACACGTGGGATCTAAAAGCAGCGAACATGCAGACGTAGAGAGCAAAACGGCATTTGCCCGAGGGGGTGGGAGGAAAGAAGAGGGGAGGAAGGTAAGAGGTGCAAAATGCCAGTGACAAGACAGGTGGATCGCAGAGATGAAGCGCACAGTGAGGGGAGTACAGCCAGCAGTTGTGTGGCGTCTGTGCAGGGACAGATTGCAACCCAACCGACGGCGACCGTTTTGAAATGCATAGAAACGCTGAATCCTTACACTGGGAAGCAGAACCTGACGCAGCGTAGTAGGCCGATTATACCTCCACCCAAGCCAACGTGCACGCGCAGTCGGGTCTGACCCTTCGGGACCCCGTGCACTGTAGCCCACCAGGCTCCTCTGTCCATGGGGTTTTTCAGGCAAGATGCTGGAGGATTTTCTTCTCCTCCAGGGGATTTTCCTGACCCAGAGATCGAACTCACATCTCCTGTGTCTCTTGCACTGCAGGCGGATTCTTACCCGCTAAAAACTCACGAGAAAGAGACCAGACTTTTGGTCACCAGAAAAAGGTGAGGAGAGCAGGGGAACTGGATGAAGGTGTTCAAAACTACAAACCTCCATTTGTAAGAAGAGTGAGAACAAGGGACACAGGCACCCGATTAACAGGATTAAGAGTGTTGGATGTTGTCTATGAGAGCTACGAGAGAGTAAGTCCTAAAATAAAATAAATAACAACTTACTTTTAATACTAAAAAATAAAAAATAATTTTCTTTAATGCTGTATTTCTATGAGACAAGGGATGTTCTCTACACTTATTGTGGTTGTCACCTCCTGATTCACACCACCTCCTGATGTAGGTAAGTCACACCACCTCCTGAGGGAGGCAGCTCAGTCATCATACTATGATACTATGCACCGTAAACCAACACAGTGCCGGATGTCAACTACATCTCTGTAAAACTGGGAGAAAATAAACAAGTCCTCACAACACATGATAATAAAACTGCTCAACGATATTTTTATTCCAATTAATCTTACTGTTTGGAGTCACCGTTTAGCACTGTTTACTATAAATCACATTTTCCTGACCTCCTGATTGTCACGTCGCAGAGCACCGCTGGGGGTGGATGTTTCATTCTTGCCCAGACGGGGAGGACGCTCCAGGCACTGCCACGTGCACTTTACAAGTAGCTGGACTTGGTTCTTGTCTGTATGGGGCTCAGTGCTCGTCAGGAGGGCGTCAGAAAGACAAGAGGGAGTCGGAGGATGAGACGGCTGGATGGCATCACCGATGCCAGGGACGTGACCCTGGGCAAATGCTGGGAAATGGTGAGGGACAGGGAGGCCTGGCGTGCCGCAGCCCATGGGGTCGCAAAGAGTCAGACAGGGCTGGGCGACAAAACAACAGCAACGGTGCTCGTCACCCGTGATAGCCTGTAACTAACCTGTGAGGAGGAGGAAGCGTGGGGCTGGAGGGGCGGCGCCAGGTGCGCTGGAAAGTGTGGGGGTCGAGAGGCGGGAGAAGTCAGAGCCACGGACCCCCCTCGTCCTGGCGCCTGGGAGCCTCCATCCCCAGGGCACAAAGCAGGTGTGCACCCGTGCAGTGGTCGCCTGGAGCCCGAGCAAGCCGGTCAGAAGTGCAGCTCGCAGGCCCACCCAGACCTGCCCACCTGGAGCAGGGCCCCCAAGGTCAGCGGTGTCAGGAGGCAGGGCTGGGGAGGGCCCGTGCTCACCGACAGCCATGAGCAGACAGGAAGGGCCAGATCAGTGCTCCAGGCACCATCCAAACACTCGGATGAAGTTCTCTGCCTGCCTCCCAGTCATCGCCGTGCCAAGGGCTGCTGTGCAGGTGAGCGGCTGCAAGAGTTCACAGCCAGAGCTGTCCCCCAGCCCCAGCGTCTGTGGCTCGGAGACCTCGCGCAATAGACAGGGGAGGCTGCCCCAAGTAGCCAGGACCTGATGTGACGGGACAGGACAGCTGGGGAAGGCCTGCCCGACACAAGCCTCGGTTCTCGGACTGGCTCTGCAGGGTCCTCGGGGAGCCCTGTCCTCATGTGCAGAGAGCGCGCTAAAGCTTTCATGTTACTTCTCGACTTTCTGGCAAAAGCACCGTAGGAAAAATATAATCCGGCTGTTTGGATTTCCCTAAGATGCGTTTGTTTGTACTCTCGTGACTCTAGAGTGCAGCATCATGGATTCAGCACTCGTTGGGTGAATTTTGTCTTTCAGCCCTTACAGCGAAAGCATTATTGCAAACAACCACCTGGCAGAGAGTGACCAAGCATCGGCTTCCCAAAGATCGGTACCAAGGCAGGCTGTGATCAGGAAGCCCGCCCATCCTGCCTCGGAACGGTTTCGATTGTCTGTGGTCAGCAGGAAGACAATTCTTCTAAGTCGAGCTCAGAACGTGCTGGTCTTCACACCTTGGTAAGAGGGCTCCGTCTGCCCTTTGCACGCAACACGCCAGGGCCATGGAGCGGAGGACAGGACCTCACTCTGCAGCAGGTGAGCAGGAGGCGGCGGACATCAGGGAGGCTGGCGGGGGAAAAGGAGAGCCGGGCAGGGGCCAGGTGCTGAATATCAGAGCGAGGGGAAGGGCCTCGGGCCTCAGGAAGAAACGGTAGGTGCCACGCAGGGAGGGTCCTGCTGCCCCGCTGGAAGGCTCTGGGGCGCCTTGGCCTGCAGGTTGGGCAGGAGCCCCACGGCCCCACGCCCTTCCTCTCCGAGGCTCTGTCTTCCCTGCCAGGCGCCCAGAAGACACAGGAGAAGGGACCGCCCTGGGGAGCCCCAGTGTGCGAGGGGACCCAGTGGGTCACTCCCTGTGACACACGCCCCGAGGGAGGAGGGACCCAGTCCAGAGGTTTCCGGGAGGACCAGGGTAGCAGGGGGCCTGAAGGGCCCCCAGGAGAACAGTCTGGGGCTTGGTGGGTCAGCAGTGGGAGGCACACCCACTGGGCTGTGGACACGGCCTTCACCCGAGTCTGGGTCAAGTCCCCTCCTGCATCAGGATGTGGCACCAGGCTGCACATAGTCCCTACCCCCGACCCGGGCCCCACCAGGAGCCCTCCCCCGACTGCAGAACTGGGCGTGGGCAGGGACGGACATGGATGCACCATAGGCTGCAAAGGTCAAAAGGTCCCCTTCAGGTCGGAGAGGAGCCCTCCTGACACCTCCCTCTCACCCCTGGGCCATCTGTGGTCACATATGTACCAGTTGCATTCCTGGGCGGCAGGCGTGATCCTGGCAGCCGGAAGCTGGCGCCGGGCAGGTGTGCGGAGCTGGTCAGGCTCTATGCTCCCCACACAGAGGCCAGTGGATGGAAAGGACTCGGAGCTGCGGTCATGACATGACACCAGCACGTTCTGGGGACCCGCAGAAGGGAGGCAGCGGCAGTCAACAGGAGACGGCGTTAGGGGCCGGATGTGTCTCCGCCCCCGAGTGCCGGCGCCCGGGGTGGATCAGGGGCGGGGGCGGCTCTCTCATGGGGAATCAATGGGGGATGCTGGGTGGGGAGACCCACTGGGTCAGCCCCGCGTGGGACGGAGCAGCTGCCAGTGCGCTGGGGATGGACACCCCGGCCCTCTGCTGCTGATAAAGCTCCAGCTGCATGTGGAGCGCAGGGAGGACCCTAAGGGGCAGAGGGGCTGGAACGGGCGATGGGGCGGAGCCGGGGGCTGGGACGAGGGTGTGACCGAGCCCCCAGGGCTGAGGTCCAGCAACAGGACGCGGGAAGCAGCCTCTGAGAACGCCCAGGGCCAAGGTCGTTGGCCTTGGCCTCATCCAGGGGGATACCCTGTTCCCAGCAAAGATGCTGTGGCCTTAGGACCCCCACAGCCACACACTCAGCCTCCCAGCATCCAGCATGTGTGGCCAGGGGCAGCGGGTGCTAGGGAAGTGGGCCTCCAGGCGCACAGGTGATCCCGTCTCCCTGGGTGAGGCTGGAACCATTGCCTGCTGCCTGGTTCTTCCCGGGGATCACGGTGCTCAGTGTAGACAGGACCTGGTGGCAGGAACTGCCCGCGTGGTGGCGGCGTGAGCCGCAGGTCAGCACCCGGAGGGTCCGAGGAGCGCCTCTCAGACCACCACAGGAGAGGAGAACCTGAGGGCTTCCTGGGGGCGGTGGGCAGGGAGCGGGGCCTGGTGCATCCTGGGCAGGAGGCTGGAGGTTTGGAGGAGGCCTTGACCCCTCCTCCCCTGCCCCGCCCGCAGGCCTGTCCGGGAGGCGATGTGTGTGTATATGGGTGTGTGTGTTTGGTTTGGATGTGTGTGTTGGCGGACCCCCGGAGCTGTGAGACCCCTTCCCGGAGCGGCCCCTCGCCCCTGTCCCTGCAGGGAGGCCTCTCGGCCCTCTCTCTCCTCCCGTGTCCCACCCCCACCCCACGCCCTCCTGTCTCCTCCTCGCCGCCGGCTCGCCGAGTCCAGGAGCCACAGCTGGACCTCTGACCACGGAAAGGCAAGCCCGGGGAGGCCCCGTGGGGTGGGGCAGCTACGGGCTCTGCCTGCCGCCTCATCCCCAGACATCGCCGCCTGCAGCAGGAGCTGGCCCGTCCCCGCCCCTCCCGGCCCTGCTCACAGGACGAGGGCAGGGAGGCCAGAGTGTGGCCAGCAAATCGGAGCAACACCGTCTTCAGCGCGTGCTGAGAGCCTGTGCTTTCCTCCTGACTCGCCCTGTCCCCCCTCCAAATGGCAGAACTGCGCAGTCATGGCTTCAGAGGTGACTAAGCAGCAGGTTTCCTATGACGGGACATGGGAGGCGACGGGTAGGTGCTTCTGAGTAATTCATTCGCCAGGCTTTCCCCATGGATGCAGAAAACACACATGCCCAGCATACACACACACAGACGTGAACACACACACACAATGCACATCCAAACCAAATACACACACACCCATATACACCCACATCACACAGACATGAACACACACACACACAAAGAAATGAACACACAAACACACACATCCAAACCAAACACACACACCCATATACACACACATCGCACACTCCTCAAAGATACACACACCAAACACACACACACACCCTGCTGTATAAAGTTCATTAAAAACACACATATATATAGAAATGTTCTCTAACATTTCTAATACTGAACACTCCTATCAAATCCTAGGCACTGAAACACACCGCTGTACACCAGGTAAACCATTCCAGCATGTGTCCCACAGATAATTTCGAGTAACCATACAAGTGATTTTTCAGGCCGCCCTCTCCTCGGCCCTGCTGAAGCCCGTGTCTTTGGTGAGCTTGGTCGTTCCGTGATTCTGTGGAGACCAGGTCCAGCTGGAGGGTCAGGCCAGCTCCAAGTCAAGGGGGGCTTGCCAGCACCAGTGTCCACACACTGGTGCACCCCACAAATGGCTGCTGCCAGCGTCCACATGCCCATGTCCCCAGTGCCAGGCCCAGCTGCCTCCAGCCTCCCTGGACTCTCACCAGGGTCAGCAGGGGGTCTGACCCAGGCATCCTTCAAATTCCTGCTTCCACCCTGGGTCCCGGAGCAGGTGAGTCTCTGGTCATCCTTCAAGAGTGGAGTTTCTATCTGCCCCAGCCCCTCGGTCTCCGGAAAGGAAGCCCTGCTGGCCTTCCAAGCTAAACACCTGGGGGCCCACCTTCCCAGTAAAGGAGCCCCGGGCTGGGGGAGCCAATGCAGGACTCAGAACGTTGCTGTGTGGGGAGAGCCTCTGCTGCCGTGACCACCCTCGCGTCTGCGGGTGCTCACCCGGGACTGCTGGGCCTGACCGTGCCCCATCCCCGTCCTGCAGTCCTTTACGTCTTCGGTTGTAGGGGATCTTTTCTGCTTGTTTTCAGTCTCTGTCATCAAAAGTCGATCTGAAATAGTCGTAATTTCTGTGTGTCCGCGGGAGGAAGCAAGCTCAGGGTCTTTCTACTCTGCCACCTGGGCCATCTCTGGGTCTTCCATGAGGGCACTAATCCGTTAGAGGGCCCCACCCTCCTGACCGCAACATCTCCACTTCCTAATGCCATCACACGGAGACGCAGACAGCAGACAGCACTGGGTACAGAAGGTCTCCACACACAGCGTGAGGCCGGCATTCCTCTCTGGGAAAGCCTCTCTACCCCCAGAGGTGCCCCGTAGATGCCTCCCTAGAAGCCTCCCCTCCCCTGACACCTCGGTCAGAGGGTTGTGCTGGACCTGAACTGCCTGTTCAGTCCTTAGTAAGGAATGGGTGGGTGTGACTCAGGAGTGGCAGGTGGTAGCTCTCATGACGGGACGTGAGCACCGGCCCTGCTCAGGGACTATGTTTTTCTGCCTCTTCTAAACCTATGCTCCGCAGTCTGAAGGAGCCCCTCCCTGGGAAAGTGCAGAGCAGACAGCTGTGCTCAGAGCACCCAGCTCCCCAGGCTGGCATGTATTCATCTCCCTGATTCCAAAGCAGCTCTGAGGCTCACGAGGGTTCGTGGTGTGGTTTTCACCTTTGGGCACCCAGGTCAGAGCTCCGAGCTACATAGAACTCAATCACTTCTTCTTGAATAAATAAACAAATAAAATAAATATCTAGAGATGAAAGAGATAACCGATTGCTGTGTGTATACCCCAGTGAGCTCCCTTCGCCTGTAGAAAATACCCCCAGATAAACTAAGGATGGACGATTTAACAGAAAAGGTGAGAGGGGAGGGGAGGGGAGGGGTGAGAAGGGAAAACAGAAATGGTGCACTGTTTCAGCTAGACAGGCTTAGGACTGACCGGGAAGAATGTCCCTATGCTAAAGCTGTTTTTAAGAAAATAATTAAAAATAAATTCTTAAGTCACAACTATATTTGAGTCACTTTTTTTTTTCCTGAAAAATGGCGTGCTTTTCCCCTAAAACTAAAAAGAGTGAAATTGAAATACTGAGCTCCGTACAGAAAAAATTCTCTCTCTCTTACACACGCACACGTGTCCACTTCTCCCTCTAGTCACTATAGTATAAAATACTTATATAATATTTACATAAAATATAAAAGACTTTATAATAATATAAAATACTTACTTCTAACAAATGCATTCAGGTCTGCTCCCAGAGTAAAATAAGTCGGTTATAAATCAGTGCAAAATTCCCCAAATGGAAGATACCCAGAAACGGTGCCTACTGCATCCCAGCCCATCACCAGAGAGTCAACAGTGGTGGGGCCTGGGACTGGTCTGTCTTCTACTCCGGGTGCGCTGTGAGGAAAAACGCTGGGGGACAGGAGGGCGGCACACCCCTGCATTGACGCACTCACATCACAGCCCATTTCGCCTTTTCCCACAAACCGGGAAAGACAGGGGAGGAGAACGTGAGAACAGACACACACGCTTGAGCTGAACAGACTCGGAAACAGTGCTTGAAGCATCCGTAGCCTAGAACCATGAATACTCCGAACTCTAATTGGAAGTTCCGAAAAATGGAACAAACAAAACGGAGATTTGTAAAGGCGGGCACCGCAGAAAGTGCCGCACTCTTTTAGCGGAAGTTGCCACCCTCGTGGCGTGTTAATCCGCTCATCTCCTGCACAACATCACGCCCTGCAGAGCACTGAAATATCACCTTTGTTTGCAGGAGGCAGGGCACAGCCTCACCGGGAGGCATTCAAATCAGTGTCAGCCCTCCGCAGAGGCTGGTGCAGCCAGCAACTCAGGGTTCAAAACGCGCCCTTCAAGCGGCGTCTGAGTCTCTGCTTTTGCCTTCACAGCTTTTACTTCCTCTTCCCTGTAACTCGCCCACGCGTCCTGGGTTCCGGGGGTGTTTCCCTGAGATCATCTGAAAGCTTCATGTTCTTTTCTAGTGCTAGATTCAAAGCCTAATTTCTCACACCCAGAGGTACTGCTTTAATGCCCAAGGCAGAAGTCGGAGGCACAGGTGCCTAAGTTAGTGTCACCTCCAACGCTGGGTCGGTGTACACCAGGCAGACACAGCTTCTCTTGCAAAATGCGCCGGGAGGAAATTAGGAAATGACCGCGTTTTAAGCCAGCAGTCCTTAGACTGTGATATGTACGTGCATGAAAAATTTGTCTTTTAAAACAAGTTCTTTTTCAAGTTAATTTTTCGAACACTAAAATATTTCCCTTTAAAGAGTAAAAAAAATCTCAGGAGTTGGGGTTGAAGGGGTTTCTCCACATGATTATAAAGACATGAACCAAACACGCTCGTATTGATACACGGCTATGCACACAAACTCACGCCCGTGTGTGAATCATACACAAATACATGCACACTTATACACGTGTGTGCACACGTGCGTGCACACACATGTGATTGTGATTGGGGTCATTCCACTACCAGATGTCCAGCAACTCCACGGCTCTCTCCTCGCCTCCCCAGCCCTCAGCTCCGTCAGCCGTGTCTCCAGTCCCCTGCCCGCCCACCCGTCCCAGAGGCTTGCAGGGGCTGCCTGGAGCCCCCACGTCAGCATCACCCTGGCCGTATCTCGGTTTTTAAATCTGATGGACCACATCCCAGGTCCCTCTCATTTTATCAGCTTTCAAAATATCCTCAACTATTTATTTGAGCAATAAAATCATAAATATCTAACATATTTGATCAAAATTATATCCCACTATAAAATAATTAAAAACTAATGCAGTTATACTATTAATATTATATTTAGTGTATACTGAATGTATATATTAAATATAGCATGTATTAAATATATGCATTTAATATGTATATTTAATATATTAAACATGGAGGCATGCTAAGTCACTTCAGTTGTGTCCTACTCTTTGCGACCCCATGGACTGTAGCAGGCCAGGCTCCTCTGTCCATGGGATTCTCCAAGCAAGAATACTGGCGTGGGCTGCCATGCCCTCCTCCAGGGGATCTTCCCAACCCAGGGATCAAACCCACGTCTCTTATATCTCCTGCATTGGCAGGCGTGTTCTTTACCACTAGTGCCACCTGGGAAGCCCATATTAATTATATATAATACTAAATTATAACAAGATATTCAGGAAATCTTACCTTTCAAAATTCCTTTCAACTTAAATAACTGAGAAATTTCAAAGTCAAAAGGAAACAACTGCCCACAGGAATACTTCCCGTCAGGTGGGACCCGCCATGGTGAGAACAACCCTGGGCCCTAGCGTGGGCAAACAGAGCCAGCACCGGGGTCTCACTGCCTCAGCTCGGGCCACCAAAGCAGACCGACTTCCTGCTGGGAGAACTGGACCTTCACCGTGAAGCCTTGACTGTTCTGTCTGATCAAACCACAGGCGTGGTGCCTTCATTTGTAATTTCCTGGTGTGTTTTGGAAGCCTTCACACCTAACATCATTTTGCTAGAAAGAGGACAGGAAGAAAGGGGAAGGTTTGCAAGGTGCGGGAGGCTGCGAAGCACTTGAGCATCCTCGAGGTCGGCTCCAGGCGTGAACCAGCAGTGGAGGCGGAGGGCTGGTGCTTGTCGCGCAGCAGGGAATCTCGGGAAAGTGACGGACATGAGCCCCTCGGGGAGGAGAGAGCAGCCGTTGTTTGGATTCTGCACACATCACGTCGCATCTGGGGAAAGGTGACCGGGAGATGGAATGAAGGTAGGATTGCTTGCCAGCTACTCCAGATGTCCTGATATGGGCCAGGGCTGGGTCCCATGTGGGGCTGATCCTGTCTCCTGCCCCCTCTCCCCCATGAAAGAGGATGCCTTCAAAGAGGAGTTCCCCAGGGAGGAAACTTGGAAAGTTCCTCGAGGCGAACTTGGAAACAGAATGAAACCATGCCTGTGAGGAGCAGGGGTGAGCCCGCAGGGGCTGTAAGCCCCCTCCTCTCTGCAGGACTCAGCTGGCCATGGGGTCAGGCTGAACGCAACACTGTTCGAATGCTCTAGAAGCCTCGGTCTCCTGGGGGAGACGTGTGCAGCAGGCGCGAGCCGACCCAGGTCTGCACGTGCAGCCATTCACGCAGCCTCACTCCAGACGGTCGGGCTGAGCTGTCTCAGCAGCTGTCTGCGGACGACGCTTCTGAATCACTTGGCGTCTTTGTTCTTCATGCTCTCACTTCAGCTGAGTAAAACCAGGCACATGGGAGTTGAATGTCTGGTGATGCAGCTAAGTGTGCACACCCGCGTGTGTGTGTGCAGCCCTGTGCTCACGCGTGAGGCTCTGTCTGCATCCACACGTGTGGACGGTGGCCTTCTCTGCGCTGGGCACCAGGCAGCACCCAGCAGCTGCCGTGTGCTTCGGGGGCGGGGCGACTGTGCCTGCCCAGGACCGTTAAGTGTGCGCAGTGAGGGCTGTGAGCTGGGGTTCCTTTTGTCCAGGTGTCAGTCGCCGCTGACTTAATACCCACACAATTAATAGCCGCCACCTCAACACCGATCTTGTGACCCCATTCAGACCTTTAGCTGGGAGCCATCCTCCACTCTCGCATTCTCGAGTGAAGACCTGGTTTCTAGGCAACAATGTAAATTTGGGGGGTGGGGAGGGAGTAGGTGGTCTCCTGCTGGGAGAAGAGGCGACCTCCGATGGGGGCACCTGTCCTGAGACCACCCTTTCCCTGGGGGATCTGCCAGGACAGCGCTGCTCTCCGCTCAGCGCCCTTGCGTCTCCCGCCCGTGGACCCTCAGCCAGGGACCTGCCGGTACTGACGTGCAACCAGAGCCACCCCACAGCAAACCAGCCCGGTTTCTTAGCATGCTGAGCGTCTGCTCACCTTCAGCGTGATTCTTCGTGCAGAAGACCAAGTTAGATCAGAGATGGGGGCTGAAGTGCTCCATCTCCCGAGGACCATCCTCTTGTTCTGTCTCTGGGTGTTCACTGGCGTTGGCCCCTGGTGCTGAGCTCCGAGGCATCTCCCTCTGAGCGGCCGGCGACCTGCGTGGCGAATCCACAGGGCACGCGAGGCCCCTGACGGCACAGCCTTCACCGCGTGGTCCTTCCAGACGCTCCGCCGCATCATCCTCATGACACTCGGACCTGGGCTCTGAGGGCCGCCGTGAGGGGCTCCCCTTCCCCCAGGGCCTGTGTGAGGGGCTCCCCTGCCCTTTGAGGGCCTGTGTGAGGGGCCCCCTGACTCTAAGGGCTCGTGTGAGGGGCTCCCCTGCCCCCGAGGGTCCTTGTCAGGGGCTCCCCTGCCCCCGAGGGTCCTTGTCAGGGGCTCCCCTGCCCCCAGGGCCCATGTGAGGGGTCCCCCGGCCCCCACTCCTGAGCAGGGGACACTGCGGCCGTCGGGGCAGAGCCCGGGGCACAGGGAGGGGCGGTGTGGCCGGCCTCCTTTGGCTGCTAGTCCCATCCCCGCCCTGACCAGAGAGGGCGCGGGCGGAGCTGGGCCGCGTCCCCACTTGGCCCTGAGTTTCCTCAGCCAGAAAACGGGGCGCTTTGCAAGGCGGGGCAGGAGCGCACAGAACTGTTTTTTTTTATTTTTCTGGTTCTGACTCTCCTCGTCTCTGGGGGCTGGCTTCTTTCACTCTAATAATCTGAATGCATCACCATATTTTCAGAGGGCGAGGAGAGACTGGGGGGCAGGCTCTGAGCATCACCCTTTCTCAGCTCCAAGCCACTCAGGAAATCTCTGCTTGGTCTTTGGATGGTGCCTGACCGAGGCTTAGAGGGCAATAGCGCATCTAAAGACGGCGAGGCAGGGGGAGGCCACGGCTGAGGAAGGGGAACCCGTGACTGGGCGAACCCAGGGGAAGGTGCTCAGACTTCCCCGTCCCGAGGGTGCGAGTGTGTGTGTGCGCGAGTGTGTGCGTTTGTGTGTGGCAGTGTTTGTGTGTGTGGGAGTGTGTGTGAATGTGTGAGACTGTGTGTGACAGTGTTTGTGTGTGTGTGAATGTGTGAGACTGTTTGTGACAGTGTTTGTGTGTGTGTGAATGTGTGAGACTGTCTGCGTTTGTGTGTGACAGTGTTTGTGTGTGTGCAAGTGTGTGTGTTTGTGTGTGAGGGAGTGTCTGTTTGTGTGTCTTTGTGTGAGTGTGTGTGTTTGTGTGTGACAGTGTTTGTGTGTGACAGTGTTTGTGTGTGTGTGAGTGTGTGTGAATGTGTGAGACTGTTTGTGTGTGACAGTGTTTGTGTGTGTGGAAGTGTGTGTGAATGTGTGAGACTGTCTGCGTTTGTGTGTGACAGTGTTTGTGTGTGTGGGAGTGTGTGTTTGTGTGTCTTTGTGTGAGTGTGTGTGTTTGTGTGTGACAGTGTGTGTGTGTGTGTGTGATGTGACACTGTTTGTGTGTGACAGTGTTTGTGTTGACAGTGTGTGTGTGTGTGTGTGTGTGTGAATGTGAGACTGTTTGTGTGTGACAGTGTTTGTGTGTGTGGGAGTGTGTGTGAATGTGTGAGACTGTCTGCGTTTGTGTGTGACAGTGTTTGTGTGTGAGGGAGTGTGTGTTTTTGTGTCTTTGTGTGAGTGGGTGTGTTTGTGACAGTGTTTGTGTGTGAGTGTGTGTGAATGTGTGAGACTGTCTGCGTTTGTGTGTTACAGTGTTTGTGTGTGACAGTGTTTGTGTGTGTGTGAGTGTGTATTTGTGTGTCTTTGTGTGAGTGTGTGTGTTTGTGTGTAACAGTGTTTGTGTGTGGGAGTGTGTGTGAATGTGTCAGAGTGTCTGTGTTTGTGTGTGACAGTGTTTGTGTGTGTGGGAGTGTGTGTGAATGTGTGAGAGTGTCTGCGTTTGTGTGTGACAGTGTTTGTGTGTGTGGGAGTGTGTGTTTGTGTGTCTTTGTGTGAGTGGGTGTGTTTTGTGTGACAGTGTTTGTGTGTGTGAATGTGTGAGAGTGTCTGTGTTTGTGTTTGAGAGTGTTTGTGTGTGTGCAAGTGTGTGTTTGTGTGTCTTTGTGTGAGTGTGTGTGTTTGTGTGCATGAGTGTACTTATCTGTGTGTGTGTCTGTGTGAGTGGAGGTGAGTTTGTGTGTGTTTGTGTGTGACTGTGAATGAGTATTGTGTGTCTATGTGTGTTTGTGAGTGTGTGAGAGTGTTTGTGTGAGGGTGTGTGAATGTGTGTGTGTCAATGTGTGAGTGTGTATTTGTGTGTCTTTCTGTGAGTGTGTGCTTTTGAGTGCATTTGTGTGAATGTATTTATTTGTGTGAGTTTGTGTGGTCTGTGTGAGTGGATGTGAGTTTGTGTTTGTGTGAGTGTGTGTGTTCGTGTGTTTGTATAAGTGTGTGTGTGGGAGTGTTTGTGTGTGTGTGAGAGAGTGTTTGTGTGTGTGTCTGAGTTTGTGTGTGAGTGTTTGTGTGAGTGTGTTCATGTGTTTGTATAAGTGTGTGAGTGTGTTTGTATAAGTGTGTTTGTGGGAGTATTTGTGTGTGTTTGTGTGAGTGTGTGAGTGTGTTTGTATAAGTGTGTGAGTGTGTTCATGTATTTGTATAAGTGTGTGTATTTGTGTGTGTGTTCGTGTGTTTGTATAAGTGTGTTTGTGTGTGTGTGAGTGTGTGTGTGTTTGTGTGTGTGTGTGTTTGTATGTGTGTATGTGAGTGTGTGTGTGAGTGTGTTTGTGTGAGTGTGTGTTTGTATAAGTGTGTGAGTGTGTGTTTGTATGAGTGTGTGTACGGGAGTGTTAGTGTGAGTGTGTGAGTGTGTGTTTATCTGTGTGAGTGTGTTCGTGTGTTTCTATAAGTGTGTATGTGTGTGTGTGTGAGTGTTTGTGTGAATGTGTATGAATGTGTGTTCGTGTGTTCATGTGTTTGTATAAGTGTGTGTGTGTTTGTATAAGTGTGTGTGTGAGTGTGTGTGTATGTGTGTTTGTGTGTGTCTGTGTGTTTGTATAAGTGTGTGTGTGTTTGTATAAGTGTTTGTGTGTTTGTATAAGTGTGTGGGGGGAGTGTTTGTGTGTGTGAGTGTGTGTGTTTGTGTGTTTGTATAAGTGTGTGAGTGTATAAGTGTGTGGGGAAGTGTTTGTGTGAGTTGTGAGAGTGTGTGTGAGTTTGTGTGAGTGTCTGTATTCATGTGATTGTATAAGTGTGTGTGAGTGTGTATGTGTGAGTTTGTATGTGTGAGTGTGTTTAAGTGTGTGAGTGTGTGAGTGCTTGTATAAGTGTGTGTGTGTTTGTGTGTGTGAGTGTATAAGTGTGTGTGAGTGTGTTTGTATAAGTGTGTGTGTGGGAGTGTTTGTCTGAGTGTGTATGTGTGAGTTTGTGTGAGTGTGTCTGTGTGTTTGTATAAGTGTGTGTGTGTGGGAGTGTTTGTGTGTGTGTGTGTGTTTGTATGTTTGTATAAGTGTGTTCGTGTGTTTGTATAAGTGTGGGGGGGAGTGTTTGTGTGTGTGTTTGTGTGTTTGTATAAGTGTGAGTGTGTGAGTGTGTTTGTATAAGTGTGTGTGTGTGGGAGTTTTTGTGTGAGTTGTGAAGTGTGTGTGAGTTTGTATGTGTATGTGTGTGTTTGTGTGTATAAGTGTGTGTGTGTGTGAGTGTGTGTGTATGTGTGAGTTTGTGTGTGTGAATGTGTTTGTCTAAGTGTGTGAGTGTGTTTGTATAAGTGTGTGTGTGGGAGTGTTTGTGTGAGTTGTGAAAGTGTGTTTGTCTGTGTGAGTGTGTGTTTGTATAAGTGTGTGTGTGAGTGTGTATGTGTGAGTTTGTGTGAGTGTGTTTGTATAAGTGTGTGTTTGTGTGAGTGTGTGTGTGTGTTTGTGTGTGTTTGTATAAGTGTGTGAGTGTGAGTGTTTGTGTGTGCGAGTGTGTGTGTGTGTGTGCTTTCTCAAGAAAGCATTGCTTCAGTCTCCTGTGACTGGACGTCAGGCCCGGGCCCCGCTGCCCACAGCCCCCGACCCCCGCTGAGACGCAGCGCATGGGCAGCGGTCTGGGCCGCGGCTGTGGAGGCCGTCTGAGACCACAGAGGGGCACGCCCCATGCGGACAAGGCCAGCGTCTGCTCCAACACGGCCCCTCCCTTTATTTCGACTGTCGCTCACTTAACGGGGAGTCCCGCCGTGGGCGGCGTCCTCCTTGCGTGTCAGTTTTGAGCCGCAGAGTTAATTTTCTCACCCACGACGTTGCTGTGGGGTCTGCCATCGCCCCAGTGGGACGAGACACTCGGGGCCGCAACTCTAGGAGGTCAGGGGCCCCCCAACTGGTTCTGGGGCCGCAGGGCCACACTGTGGAGCCCTGTCATTACCAGAGGCCTCCAGGCCACCACCACCCTCCCTGGAAGAATGGGGGATCCCCTCTTGGAATTTGATGGACCCCAAGTTCTCCCGATGAGACCTGCCCAGCCAGCAGCCAGAGAAAGACCCTTCAAGGTCTCGCTGTCCTGGACAATCGAGACCTCGGTCTGGATCAGCCTCTTAGAGGCTTTGCAAAAGCACACCTGCCAAGGAGGGCACAGAGGGCCTTGCACAGCCATGCGACCTCACGCCTGCCAAGGGGGGCACAGGGGGCCTTGCATGCCAGCAGGTCCCTAAAGAGGACATGCCTCTGACGAGGAAGCGCTGAGAGGTTAGGGGCCCACCCAAGGTAACTGGAGTGTGGGAGGCAGTTTCCTGGGATAACGTTAAGCCTGAGGGTTTTGCCCAGATGATCACAGAGACAGGCGGCGTGGCCCTGCTCCGCCCCGACCTGTGCCCGCAGCTCGGTTCACTTGGCCCCTCACACCTGCCTGGGACGGAGACGCTGACCCACCCGAGGCTTACCTGTTGAGTAACTCACCCTGTTCCAGGCCTCCCTGCTTCCTCCCCAGCATGGTCGAGGGGAGTTCACCTCAACAGGCTTGGCTTGACTTCCTAACTCTCCACAAACAAATTTCCACCCCTAACGGAGACGTGTGCATCTCACTGTTTTAATGATTTACCCCGAGATGATTTATGGCTGGCATGTTAATCATGAACATGCACAGTACCATTTTTATAGCCCATTTGGACATGGATCAGCAGAGAAGGAACCGTTACCCCAGAGTTTCCATTTATCACTATGTTTGGTCCTGCGTATTCATGAAAACAGAAGCTGTATTCCAAACACCAAGGATGAACCCACCACTTTGCCAGGCCCCTTTGACTTCACCAGATGCACAGAATTTCAACTTTTCTTTTAAAGACCATGTCTGGCTGACAACCCTTGACAGAGACTTTCCAAGCGCCAGGTCCTGGGGTCTTCCTGCGTTGTCTAGATTTGGGTGAAGTGAGCTGGGAACTCAGAGCTGGGGGCCAAACAGATTGGGTGCACGGAGGCCTGGGCCGACGTGTTAGGGGAGAGTCTGGGGCTTCGGAGAGACTTAGAGGCCGCCGTGTTCCTGAGATGGGTCTTCCCCTCAACGTCTAGTCCTTCTCGTGGGGCAGGACTTCATCCTAAACCAGAGCACCTGCTCCAACCTGACACGTGTTATCCAAGAGAACGAAACCCAGAGAGGACCCGTGCCCCGGCTGGTCTGGGGGAGCCGGGGACAGGGCAGGACCCCTTGCTGGCGAGAGCAGGCAGCAGCCCCGAGGGGCCAGCGGGGACGCGAGGCCTGCAGGACCAGCCCCGGCCCAAGCAGGGCGCCCGATGGCCAGCCCACCCCTCCTTCCTCCCCGCCGTCCCCCTGGCGCCCCCATCTGGTTTACCTGGGACTTTGGTTGGGGGGAATTAAGGTATTGCAATCTAAGGCCCCAGGACGCGCAGTTCCGTCTCTGAAGCCTGTCTCCCTTCCCCAGGGTCTTCCTTCCAGCGGGTTAAAGGTGCCCTTCTTTGCTGCCCGGGAGGCCACTGGGCTCTTGGTGGAGTGGGAGTCAGACCTCAGGCTTCTCAGGGGCAGCAGAAGCGGTGGTCGGGGTCCCCAGACATCCCACGGGAGCAGTTTGGAAGGCCGAACCGAAGCAATAACAGCAGCAAGGACAAAAAGCGTGGACTTTGAACCCAATCCTACACCTTAAAGCAGCTGGCTTCTCTGCCCCAGCCCTTCCAGAGGCCAGGGTCTAAGGGGAAAAGTCAGAACAACCCTGCGAACATCCTTCTTCTTCTTCAAGTCACAAAAGACGCCTCCAGACTGGCTGCAAGCTGTGTGCTGCCTCAGCCCACTCTGGCCCCGGGAGGCTGGGCCTGCGGCCAGAGTCAGCTCCTGCCCTCCCTGTCCCCGTGGGTGTCCCGCCTGGGCCCGAGAACACTCCTTCCTGCAGGTCCCTAGACCCCGGGCTCAGTAGCGTCCAGCGGGAAGCTCCTTACATCACTGAGAACAGGTTCACAGGAGCTGCCCTCCATGTGCTCTCCCCACTTTCCTCTAGAATGTCAAGATGTCCACACATGACTCCGTGAAGTTCTTCAAGTACCGCTGTCCCCAGACCACGAGTACTGCAGAAGTGAACTGGAAATTTCACCTTTCTGTTTAGTCCAACCCACTCCGTCATTAAGGTGGCGTGTGGCCAGGATACACATCACAGCAACCCAGTGAAAATGATCATTTCACACGGTTCCCCACGACGGTTTTCCTGAGACCTCAGGCAGCATCCTCAACGGGCCTTACCTTTCTCGCCTGAAAAGGGAGAATTTGGTGAGCTGACCTGGCTGTTCAAGGCGCTGCCTCCTCTGTAAGAAGGTCACACACAAACCGGGAGGCGCGCAGGCCAGGGCGGGCGGGTGCAGGCACAAGACAAACATCCAGACGAGTGCGTGCCAAGAGACCCGACTCAGAGTGGACGACATCACCTCCCGGGACTTCTGAGGCCTGACCGGCCCTGTGTGGCCTCAGAGACTGGTTCTGAGCTTTGTAACAGAACACTCTGACTCCGCAGGAACATACGAGAAAATACGTGCAGGTGACTTTGACGGAAGTGGAACATGCCTTAGTGATCACAGCCATTGGAAAGCGGGGTGCTCTCTGGAGGGAGCAGGGTCCTCTGTTCCAGGGCCTTTGCACACACCACGTGACTGTCCGGAGGAGATTTGAACTTCAGTGGGGCAGGGGCTCCAGGACCCTTTGCGGGGACACAGCGGCAGGGCAGTCAGAGCACAGGTGCAGGGGTGCTCCTCACCGGGATCGCTGTGCAACAGCACCCCCGAGGTTGTGCGGCGGGAGTGCCTGGACCTGGGACGCCTCTCAGCCTCGAGACGCTCTGACTTCACTATTTTATCAGCAAAGGTCTCCAGGCTCCTTTACAGCCTCCAGTGCTGTGAATGCACCAAAAGGCTGTTGCTGACAAAACGCTCTGCCGGTTCATGTTAATGTTTGTTAAAGTACTTTTTATTGATAGTTCTGCCTTCATACTTCAACCTCTAAAATCTTACTTAGTAAAATCTGACTTATGCTAAAAGGAATCAAGATGTTATTTTTTCTAATAAAAGCAAATAGCTGCCATTTCGTGCCCGCGTGCAGGTGAGTTCCTGTGTCTTGAACAAGTGTAATGCGAACTCCTACCGAGCTCATCTCTGCCCTTTGGAGGGCTTCTCGGTGAGAGCGGTCTTCATTTCTCTGAGAGGAAACCTCTAGAAGGCGTGGCTCTTTTGCTCACTTCACAGTGTCAATATGAGAGCCCCCAAGTCACAAAGCATCTTGGTTCTGAAGCTAGGATGTCAGACCGGATGTCAGCCGGCTGCATGCTTCACTGAGCATCCCCATCAGTTCCGTCCATGCAAAGAGGGGGCTGCACTGGCTTCTCTGGTTCTCTGTCTGGGGGTCTCCCTCCCCATCTCCACCAGCTCAGGGGGATGCTGGAGGCATAAAGAACAGAAGCCCCTTTATTGGACTTGCACTGTCACACGTGGGCTCTCACCCTGTGTCTGACAGGCGTTTGAAACCGATTCTTTCTCCCGTGGACACATCTGAGCGTCGTTTTGGAATTTCGCGTTGCGGGGACATCTTCCCCCTGTTCTTTCCACCTCGTAGATGAATCTCTCTGTGGGGAGGCGGCTTCTAGCTCCTCCATCATCCTGAGAGGCTGGGGCCCACCTCCAGCTTCGTGGGGCTGGAGTTCTTCTGTCCTGGCAGACCTTCTGGAATCCTCTCTCCATGGACCACCCCACCTCAGGCCCTCCCCACGGCATGCTGCGTCCTAAACTCAGGTCTTACTGCAATAACTCTGGGCGTGTGAGCCAACATCAACACAGCTGCGAAGCCCACGGGCTCCTCGGGCCTCAGGCGGGCACTGGCAGAGCCTCTTCTCAAGCCCAGGGACCCAGCCCACGGTCCCTGGAGGGCCCTCTCACTAGGACAGGAAATGCAAGCCCGGCATCGCTTCCCCACACCTGTTCCTCTCCCCCAGCCCAGCGGGAGGAAGTTCAAGAGTGGAGGAGTCGCTCTGAACGATTTCCTTTGTTCCGTCTACCCTTATGCATGCAAGGCCCTCACCCTGGTGTCAGAGAAGTGATCACATGGATGCCTCTGTCGACGAGGGGGCAGGAAAATTTCCGTTTTAACCCCCTACTTCATACACAAGGCACCATCTCCCAGGAAATGTATTTAACATAATACATGATATGTCTAACAGCAGCCTGCCACAGCAGTTTGATTGTCTGCATTTACACGAAAAGGAGCTCAGAACAGAGTGCTTAGGTCACTCGGTCCAGGTCACACAGGTCGCAGGTAGTGGAGCTGATCCCAAGACTGCTTACTCCGTGAGCTCCCTGGTGCTCGAGACCCCTCTCCCCCAGGGCTGAAGGAGCATCTCAGTCACCCAAAAGTGTGGATGAAATGCACGTCACTGCCCCCCAGTCAGAGCTTCCAATCAGCAGGCGGAGTGGGGGTGGGGAGGAAAAGGTCCATTTCCAGCAGGTCCAGGTGACGCTGCCGCCCTTCGGAGGACCCACTTTGGGAACCGCTGTGGTCCTGACCACCTGGCGTCCGCTTGCTGCTCCCCGTCCAAGGACACCTTCCCCCGCTGCGGCTTTCCTAGGGTCCTGGCTGGGCTGGTGGGCAGGAACGAGAGCGATGGGGTCCCAGGGGCATCTGGTGGCACAGCTGCCTGAGGACAGCTAATTGGCCTTTGTCATCACAAGAAACTTGTTAAGGTTTTCTCCAGGGAGGAGGGGGAGCTGAGCCTTGTGGTTTAAAAGGTCACGGTGGAAACAGGATTCCCAATTCTTCCAAACAAGTGTTTATCCGAGGAAGACATACCTGGAACCAAACATTTCCCTGGGTCTGTTGGCAACAATGTAATGCAATTTCCTTCAATATAACTCCCTACCTTGACAGACGTTACAACACACACACACACACGCGCGCACAGGGGACTCAAATATTCTACTTTTTGCCCACCGGCTGAGCTGTTTAAGGGTCACGTAAGAAGGCTGGAGAAGAAAAAAATTAAATAAATGGAAAAGCAAGATAATTTAATTTTGAAAACTGTGAGTGCTCATTTGGAATAAGCCAGTTTACGAAGCTGGGAGTGACAAGCTCAAATTAAATGTACTTCCCTTCTATTACCGTTTTTCTACGCCCTCATCAGCCAATTACACTCTCAAATCACTTAGCAGAAGGATCATCTTTACTCTCTTTTAAAGTAGATAAATTCTTCTTAAAAATCCATTTTAATGTCTGATTGACATATGATTTACATTTGTATTTATCATGTCTCCTGAGTTTTCCCTAGAAGATTTCTATTCAGGATCAATGCCTCTGGACATGGGGTCAAGTACCCTCACACAAGGACATCTGGGCATCAGGAAGAATCCAGAAACCCAGACGATCTCTAAAACCCAGCCCCGACATCAGCCTTCACATTCAGGAACGTCTCTACGTTTGCAAATAGCATAGACGGTGTCCTGCCTTTGAGGGCACATAAAAGCAATATGATTGAAGGTCGAATCCAATTCCAGAGGCTGAGTGTCTATTCCTGGCCACTGAGGTAGGGTTCCCTTCACCTGGTGCTTCAGACAGTGTTCGTTTCCTGTTTACAGCAAAGCGCTCTGGGCCAATTTTAGAAGTGGACTAAATGCCTATTACACTTCTATTGCGGTGTTTTATTCTTTCTGTAATCCCGCTCAAAGGCAGCAAACCAGGAGCATCATTTTGGAAGCACAACTATGAATTACACGTATAGATAGACGGGGATGGAGGTAGAGACAGGGGTGGGGCTGAAGGTGGGGCTGGAGGTGGGGATGAAGGTGGGGATGAGGTGGGACAGGGATGGAGGTGGGGATGAGGTGGGACAGGGATGGAGGCGGGGGTGGAGCAGACAGGGAGGTGGTCACACTGACCTGCTCAGTCACCAGGGCGTGTCTCTCACCCCTCTTTATTTGCCAACATCCTGCCTCAACTCTCCCTACAATTTGAGAGGCTCCCTGGGGTGGAGGCTGCCCCTCCGTGTCTAAAGCCAGGCTCTGAGCTGACTGCTGGAGCGCACCTAGGGCGGCCCGGGCAGCACTCCGTGGTCGCAGACAGAGGGCGCGCACAGCCGAGGGCAGGGCCGCTGGAGAAGGCGCGCCCGAGGCCCGTCAGAGCCCTCCCCGCACTGCACATCCCCCAGCCGGGCGTCCCCTCTGCCACCACCTTGTGGGCAACCAGCTGGTTTAGTTTCTCCCTGGGTCTCTGTTTCCTCCTCTCCAAATGAGAGTGATAAAACTCACACGCAGTGATAAGGGGCAATGAGACCATGGACAGCAAAGGCACCCCCCAGACGCAGCACCATCCCTCTATGGCGACCACGCCTCCCCCCCCCCCCCCGCCCGCTGCGCCCCACCGCCCCAACACAGCCACCCGCCTGCTGTCCTGACTCCAGGCTGTCGGCCAGTTCTCGGTTTCGGTTAATGACGGATGGGGCTGTGTGTCCTAGGGCACTTGCTTTGAACAGCGTACCTGAAGGCCTGGAGTCGGGGACCCAACATCAGGAATGAGGCCCCAAAGGCGGGGCTCCGGCCACAGCGGTCCACCAGTTGGGGAACGAATTTGAAGAATTCCAAACCCATTCCAGGCTACTGATCTGTTTAGGCGGCAAACCATAATATTTAAAAGTTAACAGAAACTCCCCACTTTACCTAACCCCCAAGATGCTCTAGAACAGGGTGGCTGGTGGGATGCCCAGCCCCAGTTGCCCAGTTCTCCACAAGCTAAAGGCTGGAGCTGCCAGCTGCGGGCAGGGAGGCCGGGAGGTGCTGCTGACAGAGGAGAGGATTCAGACGGTACAGTACCTGCCACCACAGCCCCGGCAGCCCCACGCTTCTACAGGATTAAGAACAATCTGGCATGAGCCATGATGCGAATATTTCAGAAGGGGATATCACTGGGCTATAGACTGGATTCAAGGTGTCTGAGTTAGCACTGGCAGATGTACAGACCATGGGTTTAAAGAATTAGTAACAACCAAGATCTCCAGCTGGAGGAAACCACACGGCAAACAGTAGAAAAGGAAAAACACAGAACTTCTTGGGGGTGGCGAGGAGAGGTGTTCGGCAGGGGTGGGGTCTGAGACAGGTAAGCTGTGAGACAGCATGCTGTGCTCAGTCACTCTTGCAACTGAAAGACTGCAGCCCACCAGGCCCCTCGTCCATGGGATTCTCCAGGCAAGAGTACTGGAGCGGCTTGCCATTTCCTTCTCCGGGGGATCTTCCCAGCCAGGAGTCAAACCCGGGTCTCCTGCACTGCAGGCAGACGCTTTGTCAACTGAGCTGCAAGGGAAGCTGTGAGGCACACCAGGACAGCAGGTGACCTTTAAATGAGTCGAGCTTGGTTGCAGCCAGACTGCATGCTTTTGAACTTGCTCCTGAATGTTCCTTGATCTTGCATTCTAACAGCTGTTTTATGACCGTGGCATCTTTAAAATAACCGAGATCTAAAAGAGCAAGGACCATACTCATCCCTGAGGCTCTTCTCTGCATCTGGGACCTAACTCAGAATGAGGCTTCCAGGAGTCACGCTGCCTCCCTGGGGAAGGGGATCAGACTCACCTCCTGGGAGACGGGCAGGGAGCTTTGCAGGAAAAGCCGCAGGGACAAACACCAGAAATAGAAACTGTGCGCTGAAAGCCCCCTGTGCTCCCCTGGGTGTGGATCCGATGGTGTGCAAGATGGTGTGTGCTCTGCCTGACGGTGAGCCAGGCACAGCACCCAGCCCTGCCCGCTCTGCTCTGCGGACTTTCTGCTCCTTCCAGACGAGCGGGGTGATGCTGCCTCCTGCTCACCCAGTCCTGCAGCCCATCTCTCCTCACAACCTCACTCCTCCCACACCTTCACACCCAAAGCCACCCCGGGAGAGCTCCCCCAGCCGCACGCCCGCCCAGAGCAGAACCAGCCAAGGCGGTGCTCTCCTGTTTACGCTGGAGCTGCTGTGGCCTTGCCCCGACCCGCTTCAGCTGCTACTCCTCAAGGGAGGCTGTCTCCACCGCCTCCACATGCATGATGCAAAAGCTACACGTGTTGAGAGTGCGTGAGGAGGCTCTGCCGTCCCTCTTCTTTAGAAGCATGAGTCAAGGAGCCCCCTCTGTGCCTAAGACCTGAAATCCTCTCCTCGGAACACTGTGAAAGCTACGGCCCTGTTGCAGGACCCAAGAGGGAAATGCTGTGAACAGGCTTGTGAGGCTAAGCCGGACGCTGACCACGGCAAGGGGCCAGACGCCCTGAAATGGAAGCAGAGCCCAGTCGCCTGAATTCCCCAGAGGAGAACGTCCCGCGCTGTTAGAACCCGCAGGCCGTCTCAGGACCCGGGCACCTGGGCTACCACCCACTACCCTCTGTCATTGCTGCTGCTGTTCAGTTGCTGAGTCGTGTCTGACTCTGCGTGACTTCGTGATCTGCAGCACACCAGGTTTCTCTGTCCTTCACCATCTCCCGGACCTTGCTCAAACTCATGTCCACTGAGCTGGTGATGCCATCCAACCATCTCACCCTCTGTCGTCCCCTTCTCCTCCCGCCCTCAATCTGTCGAGGTCCTAAAATGTGTCAGGCCCTGCCAGGCACTCTGATTGTATTGACCTCCTCACAGTAACCACACAAGGCAGACGCAGATATGAACTCCTTTGGTTCATGAGAAACCCAGCACTTCCGAAAGATCCTGCAGCGTGAATGGGGATCCAGAGTCCAGACGCAAGAGTGCGAGATCCCAGAGCCAGCGCGTGCTAACGCTATTCACCTGGACGTCTGAAGCTGGCGGTGAATTCCATTTTCTGGAAAGATTCTTCATGAAGGATTTTTTATGGCCACCTAAAGAAATTTGTCCTTAGTTTCTTATGAAATTATTTAATTCATCATGCCAATTGAAAAAAATGCACCACCTAAAAGTTGAAAAACAGGGAGGCCTGGCATGCTGTGATTCATGGGGTCGCGGAGAGTCGGACATGACTTAGCGACTGAACTGAAGTGAACTGAAAGAAATTCAGACCTCTTGGGTTAATGAATTTAGCCCCTTTCTGTGAATAGCAAAGTGCAGGTTTCTGGGCTCCCTGAAGTCACTCTTCTGATCTGCACTTCGCTGATACCTCAGTTGGTAAAGAATCCGCCTGCAATGTAGACTCCAGTTCAGTTCCTTGGCCGGGAAGATCCCCTGGAGAAGGGATAGGCTACCCACTCCAGTATTCTTGGGCTTCCCTGGTGGCTCGCCTGGTAAAGAATCCGCCTGCATACAGGATGCCTGGGTTTGATCCCTGGGTTGGGAAGATCCCCTGGAGAAGGGAAAGGCTGCTGCCACTAAGTCACTTAAGTCATGCCCGACTCTGTGCGACCCCACAGATGGCAGTCCACCAGGCTCCCCCGTCCCTGGGATTCTCCAGGCAAGAACACTGGAGTGGGTTGCCATTTCCTTCTCCAATGCATGAAAGTGAAAAGTGAAAGTGATGTCGTTCAGTCGTGTCTGACTCTTCGCGACCCCATGGACTGCAGCCTACCAGGCTTCTTCGTCCATGGGATTTTCCAGGCAAGAGTACTAGAGGGGGGTGCCATTGCCTTCTCCGAGGGAAAGTCTACCAACTACCATATTCTGGCCTGGAGAATTTCACGGACTGAATAGTGCATGGGGTCGCAAAGAGTCAGACACGACTGAGCCACTTTCACTTCCACTCTGGAGCCAGTGTCCTGTGCGGTCCATCCTGAGTCCCTGGGGTGCACAGCTGGGGGCGGCTGCAGTGGCTGCTCTACCAGGTCTGATCTCATCCTGCTCTGTTGCCTTTTCACCCACCTAGCCCAGTGCCAGCAGGGTGGGTGCAAGAAACCGCCGGGATTCAAACCCACGCTTCCCATTGCCAGTCAGCTTTGGCAGCCACTGCCCCCCTCCATCCATCAGCTTCCTCACCGACATGAGGGGAAACACAGGCCCTGCCTCCCAAGGTGGCCTGAGAGGCTGGTGAGGTAGTCCTCGGCATGATCCCTGCTGTGAGCATGCCATGGGGGCTTGGTGTTATCGCTACAGACACAATCAGAGGGGAATCCCGCCCTGCTTCCCACTGCTGCTGCTGCTAAGTCACTTCAGTCATGTCCGACCCTGTGTGATCCCATAGACGGAAGCCCACCAGGCTCCCCCGTCCCTGGGATTCTCCAGGCAAGAACACTGGAGTGGGTTGCCATTGGCTTCTCCAATGCATGAAAGTGAAAAGTGAAAGTGAAGTCGTGTCTGACCCTTAGCGACCCCAAGGACTGAAGCCTACCAGGCTCCTCCATCCATGGGATTTTCTAGGCAATAGTACTGGAGTGGTTTACCATTGCCTTCTCCGCTGCTTCCCACAGGTAACATTTATTGTGGATAATGAGCAGTTTCCTGAACATCTTTCAAATCAGCTCAGTTCAGTTCAGTCGCTCAGTCGTGTCCAACTCTGCGATCCCATGAACCACAACACGCCAGGCCTCCCTGACCATCACCAACTCCCGGAATTTACCCAAACTCACGTCCATCGAGTCAGTGATGCCATCCAGCCATCTCATCCTCTGTCGTCCCCTTTCTCCTCCTGCCCCCAGTCCCTCCCAGCATCAGGGTCTTTCCCAGTGAGTCAACTGTTCACATGAGGTGGCCAAAGTATTGGAGTTTCAGCTTTAGCATCAGTCCTTCCAATGAACACCCAGGACTAATCTCTTTTAGGATGGACTGGTTGGATCTCCTTGCAGTCCAAGGGACTCTCAAGAGTCTTCTCCAGCACCACAGTTCAAAACCATCAATTCTTCAGCGATCAGCTTTCTTCACAGTCGAACTCTCACATCCATACATGACCACTGGAAAAACCAGAGCCTTGACTAGATGGACCTTTGTTGACAAAGTAATGCTTTTTAATATGCTGTCTAGGTTGGTCATAACTTTCCTTTCAAGGAGCAAGCGTCTTTTAATTTTATGGCTGCAATCACCATCTGCAGTGATTTTGGAGCTCAGAAAAATAAAGTCAGCCACTGTTTCCAGAGTTTCCCCATCTATTTGCCATGATGTGATGGGACCGTATGCCATGATCTTCATTTTCTGAATGTTGAGCTTCAAGCCAACTTTTTCACGCTCCTCTTTCACTTTCATCAAGAGGCTTTTGAGTTCCTCTTCACTTTCTGCCATAAGGGTGGTGTCATCTGCATATCTGAGGTGATTGATATTTCTCCCAGCATCTTGATTCCAGCTTGTGCTTCATCCAGCCCAGCATTCCTCATGATGTACTCTGCATATAAATTAAATAAACAGGGTGACAATATACAGCCTTGACGAACTCCTTTTCCTATATGGAACCAGTCTGTTGTTCCATGTCCAGTTCTAACTGTTGCTTCCTGACCTGCACACAGGTTTCTCAAAAGGCAGGTCAGGTGGTCTGGTATTCCCATCTCTTTCAGAATTTTACACAGTTTATCGTGATCCACACAGTCAAAGGCTTTGGCATAATCGATAAAGCAGAATAGATTTTTTTTTCTGGAACTCTCTTGCTTTCTCCATGATCCAGCAGATGTTGGCAATTTGATCTCTGGTTCCTCCGCCTTTTCTAAAACCAGCTTGCACACCTGAAAGTTCACGGTTCACGTATTGCTGAAGCCTGGCTTGGGGGGTCTTTTCAAATGAGTCAGTTCTTCGCATCAGGCGGCCAAAGTATTGGAACATCTTTATTTCCGGTTAAAAGCGAACCCTCTCCGAGGCGGGCTGCCCGCCGGTCTCCGGCCTGAGGGGTGCCTTCCTCTGCTCCACACGCAGCGTCCCCTTCGGTCCCTTGAGCTGCTTCTCCTCTCACCGACGTCCTCTTTTTGGCTCATTTCGCCCCCAGCGAACCCAGCCGTCTGAGCCGGTGTCTGCCCACCCCGAATCTGCGCGTGTGAACCCTGGCTCCACACGCCCTGTTCTCTTCCAGTCACCTCCCAGGTCTGGGCTAGGGGCAGGGTGAACACTGTAGGGTTCCGGGCGGGGCCGAGAAGACATCTGCCCAGCCCCGGGTTTGCCTGGCCCTCGCCGAAGATGCAGCCTGCGGAGGACCACAGTCCCCAGCATGCACTGCGCCGGGACCACGCCTGCCCGCGTGAGGGGAGCGTAGAACTACGACCCCCAGCATGCACTGCGCCCACGGAGCGGAGAGGAACTACAGTTCCCAGCAGGCAGCGGGCACCCGCGGCCCCTCCCGGTTTGCTCGCGGAGCTCTGCGCGGGGCCGCGAGCCCGCGGTCGTGAGGCGGCCCGGAGGCGGGCACCTTGTGCTGGCTGCCGGGAGGGCGGCGCGGCTGCGGCCGATACCCGCTTCCGTGCCCGGAGCAGGAAGCAGGCCCTGCGGTTAGTAAAGCACGCAGTTTAAAAGGCTCGGCCAGCCCCAGAGCAAGAGGAGGTTCCCGGTAACACGTCGGCTCTGTTCTAGGGGGAGCCGAGGACTGTGTTGGTTGAGCATCAGGACAGCTAACTGGGGCCCCTTCGCCGCGGGCCCCTGTAACTGTGAGCGTGTAAGCGCGCTGCGTGAGCTCTGCCGTGCGCGCCCCTCCGCTGCACAGAAGGCCTCAGGCTGCTGACACTTGTTAGGAGACTGTGAGCTGAGGCCCGGGCTGCAGACGCCCTGGCGGCCTCTCCACCGAGCTGGCTGTCAAGGTGCGCTGGACAGCGAGCCGGCTGCCCCTCCGACCCCCGCGAGCCGAGAGCTCGCCCCCCAGGACCTCAGCGCTGCCCGGGGCGCAGCCGTGTGGCCGTCGGCTCTCTCCAGGCCAGCGACGACCCGGGGGCGGGGGCGCAGCGCGGAGCCTGCCCTTGGCAGGAGCGCGGGAGCCCTCAGGGACGGGCTGTAACCAGAGCAGAGACAGCCTCCAGCTGCTTCTCCAGGACGCCCGGCTCGCACAGCCGGGGTCCCCGGAGAAGCCTCACACCTCACCCGACGCCGACAGGGGGCCAAGGTCAGCGTGTCCTTCCTCCAGCCCCCCACAGCCAGCAGGACACGTGTCCCGCTTACTAAACGGGACTATTCTCCCTCCGGGGGTTATGCTTCATCCTTGACTCCGGTTTATGTGCAAGGGCAAGAGGCTGAGAACAGAGCCGTCAGGAAGCCATAAGTCTTGCTTGAATTCCAAGCTAAGCCTTATTGTGTGGAGGGGCAGGGGGCAGGCAGTCAGAAATTTGACTCAAGACAGAGCGGCATCAGTTCTTCGTGATCAGAACCTAGGCTCTCGACCCAGGGCGGTCATCAGGGCCAGCTTCTTAGGCCTGTGTCCTCCTAGTCAGAAGCACCTCATGCTTGGCCTGACACTCTGCTTTTTCTGTCCTGAAATTCTCAGTAATTTTGGGGCCAGTTGTGTGGATTTTTGCTTTTCACTGATCTCCACACATCACTCTCTGGCCCTGACAGGCATTCTGCCTGCAGCTCAGTTTCTTCTCTGCGAGATGACCTCTCCGTCATCGGGCTGTCGTCACGAAACACCACGGATTTGGGAGCTTGAACAACACGTTTAGTCTCCCTCAGTCCTGGAGGCTGGGAAGTCCGAGGGCAAGGCTCCATCCTGGTGCAGTTCTGCCATGTCCTCATGTGGCATGTTGGGTAGAGGGAGCCCCTGGGGCATCTTCCTATTCTCCTAAGGGCAACGGCCCTGCCCCGGGGGCCCACGCACCCGACTTCATTCACACCTCCTGACCCCGGAGGCCCACCTCCGGCTACCCTCATACTGAGGGCTGGGGCTTCAGTGTATGAATGGGAGTGAGCACAGTTGAGTCTAAGGCCACAGGGAAGGTTGGGCTAAGACATCTGCAAAGGCACTTTAGCCACAAACCCCTTTCATCCGAAGAAATAATGTGTAGAGCTTGACATATTCCATGCGACAGGCTGATTTTCTCAGCCTTTCCTTCCCTCTTTTCCTTTTGTTTTGCTATTTCCTGACTTTTCTTGCCCTTTCTGCAGAGTGTCTCTGGCTCTGCGCAGGTGGTGGGGGAGAGGTCGGGGCCAGTCGCTCATCGTCCGCAGCGTTGTTTTGCTGCCCTGTAGCTCCCGAGGACAGTGGTTTACCCGTGGGGTGGGGCGGGGGGTTCCCTGGTCTCCCCTTGGCTTTCTCGTGTGTGAAATGGAGATGGTCGTGGCACCAGTGTGCAGGGTGGTCGGTGGAGAGCACTGAACTGGCATCTGCAAAGAGCGAAAACTTAGAAGAGGCTGGCCGTGTGTGTTTGCACGCGCGCGGTCGGTCCCTCTCGCGCCTCAGCCGCACCCACCTTGAAGCAGTTACACACCAGCCACAGAGAGAGTCAAGTCACAGACGCGCGCGTGGTTGGTTCCTCTCGCGCCTCAGCCGCACCCACCTTGAAGCAGTTACGCACCATCCACAGAGAGAGTCAAGTCACAGACGCGCGCGCGGTCGGTTCCTCTCGCGCCTCAGCCGCACCCACCTTGAAGCAGTTACGCACCAGCCACAGAGAGAGTAAAGTCACAGACGCGCGCGTGGTTGGTCCCTCTCGCGCCTCAGCCGCACCCACCTTGAAGCAGTTACGCACCATCCACAGAGAGAGTCAAGTCACAGACGCGCGCGTGGTTGGTCCCTCTCGCGCCTCAGCCGCACCCACCTTGAAGCAGTTACGCACCATCCACAGAGAGAGTCAAGTCACAGACGCGCGCGTGGTTGGTCCCTCTCGCGCCTCAGCCGCACCCACCTTGAAGCAGTTACACACCATCCACAGAGAGAGTCAAGTCACAGACGCGCGCGTGGCCGGTGTTCTGCCTGGCAACACGTTCTAGACTGTGGTCCCCGTGAAGGCAGTGGTCACGCCGAGCCAAGGATACAGAGCCTGACAGGCAGAAATGTGGAGGGAGCAGGAGATGGCTGGGCGTGGTCCTCAAAGAGAGGGCGATTCAGACAGAGCAGGCACCAGATGTCTGCCCGGGCCCCGTGACTCACTGCTGAGCGCTGGTCTGCACGAGTCTAGGGTGAAACCCTACCAGGCCAGGTAGAGGCAAACTCCGGGGTGGGGGGCGGGGGGTGGCAGATGAGCAGTTCCTAAAGCTCACTCAGGGAGAGGAGGTGGGAATGGAGTCCAGTCCCAGAGTGGAGACCTGATGGAACTGTGTGGACGATCGAGGGATCGGCGTGAGTCTGTCCCAGCTGCGTAACGAATACCGCAGACGGTGCGGGCGGGGCAGGAAGGCTCACAGACAGCAGCAGAAACCTGCTCCCCGCGGTTCTCCGGAAGGTGCCAGCAGCGGGGCTTATGAGGACCCTCTGACAGGTTACAGAGTGCGGGCTTCCCTCTGAGCCCACCCATGGCAGAGGGAGACTACCGGGGGGGTCCCGTTCCTGGAGGCTGCTCCCCAGACCTAAGCATCCCACAGAGGTTGTCACCTTCTAACACCATCGTGTTGGTGTTAAGAGTTCAGCATGAGGATTTGGGAGGGAGACAGATGTTCAGACCGTAGCAAGCAGTGAAAACACCGGCCTAGCCAAATCTCTCCTCCAGGTTGGTGAAATTAGACCAGAGTAAAGGTGTTCTTCCTACCACAAACAAGCCCGTGAGAGGATTAATCTGATCTAAGGGGAAACCGACTGCCTGCTAAGCCTAACTTCAGCCTTCTTTGAAGGGGGAAGCCAAAGGCATGCTGTCAGCAAGCTGCATTCACCATCAGATATAGGCAGACACGGTCACTAGATGTCGGCAAGCAATGCCGGGGGAGCATGAGTATAAACAGATAAGAATAACGGATATAATGAAATTAGCAGGCACAGGCGTTAAAACAGCTATTGTAAACATTATAGATGTGCTCCGATATTTAAATGGAAACATGACCATAATGAGAAAGAAATATAAGCCACTAAACTGATGTCATTTATGCCTCCGAAGACACTATTAACAGAGTAAAAAGGTGCCTCAGGGAATGGGAGAAAATATTTGCAAATCATGCATTGGATAAGGGATTAATATTGAGAATATATAACTCAACAATAACAAAAAACAGCTTCTTTTAAAAATATGTAAAGACCCTGAATAGACGTTTCTCCAAAGAAGATATACAAATAGCCAGTAAGTACATAAAAAGTTGCTTGGCATTGCTAATCATCAGAGAGACACAGATCAAAGTCTGACACAGGCTACAACTTGGCCAAGTGATGGACATGACGCTGAGAGGAATAAGCCAGACAAAAGTGGACAAACAGACATGGTTCTACCTATGTTGGGTCCCTGCTGCTGCTGCTAAATCACTTCAGTCGTGTCCGACTCTGTGTGACCCCATAGACGGAAGCCCACCAGGCTCCCCCGTCTTGGGGATTCTCCACGCAAGAACACTGGAATGGGTTGCCATTTCCTTCTCCAATGTGTGAAAGTGAAAAGTGAACATGAAGTTGCTCAGTCGTGTCCGACCCATAGCGACCCCACGGACTGCAGCCTACCAGGCTCCTCCATCCATGGGATTTTCTAGACAAGAGTACTGGAGTGGCTTGCCATTGCCTTCTCCGATGTTGGGTCCCTACAGTGGGCAAATTCATGGAGACAGAAAATACAGTGGTGGTTGATGGACTGGGAAGGGGGGGTATTAGTGTTTAATTGGACAGTTTCAGTTTGGGAGGCTGAAACGTTCTGGAGATGGGCAAGGTGATGGCTGTATAGAAACATGAAGGGACTTAAGGTCACTCAGCTATGCACCTAAAAATCATCAGAAATAATAGCTTTTATGTATATTTTGCAATAAAAAATGAGAGTAAAAAATTATCAAATGAAACTTTTTACAGATTTAAAAAACAATGGCCAGATATGGATGCGGATATGGGTATATCAGCAGTTGCTGCTGCTGCTGCTGCTGCTCAGTCCTTCAGTCGTGTCTGACCCTGTGCGACCCCATAGACGAAAGCCCACCAGGCTCCCCCGTCCCTGCGATTCTCCAGGCAAGAACACCGGAGTGGGCTGCCATTTCCTTCTCCAATGTGTGAAAGTGAAGTCGCTCAGTCGTGTCCGACTCCTGGGTGTATGTACCACTTCCCTGGTGGCTCAGACGGTAAAGTGTCTGCCTACAATGCGGGAGACCCGGGTTCAATCCCTGGGTCGGGAAGATGCCCTGGAGAAGAAAATGGGAACCCACTCCAGTACCCTTGCTTGGAAAATCCGATGGACAGAGAAGCCTGGTGAGGTATATGTAGACATATAAATATAGCCTGGAAGTAACTGCAGATTAGATACTACAGAAGACAAGGGCAGTACACTTAGGACATCGGAACAGAAACTGTCCAAATTAAGAAAAGCTAAAAGGATAAGAGTTAAAGGGATAAATAAATTATTAAAGAAATTATGGCCAGAAATCATATAAATCTCATGAAAATTATGAGCCCACATAAACAAGAAGCTCAGTGACCCACTAAGCAAAATAAACAGAGAACCATACAAAACCTACCACAATCACATTTCTGAAAACCGATAATAATCAGAAAACCTTAAAAACAGAAAATGAAACCATGTCGTTTGCAGGGGAACAGTTGTAATAGAGACGAGACTTTCAAGAGACACGAGAGAAGTCAAGAACAGCATCTTCAAAGTTACTGGGAAAAAAAAAGAAGCTGCCAGCCTATAAGCTGGCGAGGATACAAGTAAAAGTATTCTTTTTAAAATGAACATGAGAAAAAGACTTTTTCACATAAAAAAGGTGAAAGAATTCATTGCTAGCAGAGCCATAGGAGAATACAAAGGAGGTGTTTCAAGTGGAGAAAGTGATATTAGAGAGAAAATTGAACTGACAAATACGAAATACACGAGAATGAAATTACTGAGAAGAGCAGGTCCTGTAGGAAGAAAACTGCTGAACCTAAATGAAGAAGGCAAGACGTGTGACCAACTGGAGTAATAGGTGATGTTCTCTTAGAGGAATGCAAGGTGCTGTAAAAGTGCTCTCTTTATAAATTAATCTGTAAATTTTAGTATTTTCAGTGAAAAATCCCACAGGACCCCCCAAAATTCCAACTGGTTCAAAAAACCCAAGATATTTCTGAAGCTAATTAAAAAATAATTTAAAGAAAAATGTAATAGAAGATATTGCTTCTAATCATTCTAAGAACTACATGAGGCTACAATAACTAATAAAAGACTGTGTAACTAGACTTAGAAAAAGAAATCAGATGATGGAAAAAGAGCCAAAGTACAAAAGACCCAATTTATGTAACAATTTTGTGGGCTTCCTTGGTAGCTCAGCTGATAAAGAATCCGTCTGCAATGCAGGAGACCCCGGTTTGATTTCTGGATCGGGAAGATCCCCTGGAGAAGGGATAGGCTACCCACTCCAGTATTCCTGGGCTTCCCTGATAGTTCAGACAGTAAAGAATCTGCCCGAAATGCAGGAGACCTGGGTTCAATCCCTGGGTTGGGAAGATCCCCTGGAGGAGGGCCTGGCAACCTACTCTAGTATTCTTGCCTGAAGAACCATGGACAGAGGAGGCTGCCGGGCTACAGTCCATGGGATCACAAAGAGTTGGACACCACTAAGCATGGCATGTACATTTTTTCACTTTAAGAGTAGTCTTAAGGTTGAAAATAAATAGGGGGAAATGAAATGTTTACATTAATAAGCAACCACATGCAGAAGCAAATATCTGAAAACTTTCAGAGACCAATTACGCAACAGGTACCAAAAGTCTTACAATGTGTTTATGCTGTGGCTCATCATTTCTCCTAGAAATTTTTGTTGTTGTTTAGTCAGTAAGTCGACTCTTTTTGACCTCAGGGGCTGTAGCCTGCAAGGCTTCTCTGTCCACACGACTTCCCAGGTAAGAATATTGGAGTAGGTTGCCATTTCCTCTTCCAGGGGATCTTCCCAAGCCAGGGATCAAATTCGATTCTCCTGCGTTGGCAGGCAGGTTCTTCACCACTAAGCCGTCACCCGTGTACAAATATCAAACAGGAGATTCAATTGCTCTTACAAAAATGCTACAGAACTGATGTTCACAGTTGTGAAAATTATAAACCTCTTAAATGTTTTACAGTGGGGAACTGACTGAATAATTATGATTTTGGACTTATCTATTTGAGCTTCCCAGGTGGTGCTAGTAGTAAAGAACCCAGCTGCCAATTTAGGAGACTTAAGAGAAGCAGGTTCGGTCCCTAGGGAAGATCCCCTGAAGGAAGGCAGGTTGGACTGAAGGAAGGCATGGCTGCCCACTCCAGTATTCTTGCCTGGAGAATCCCCATGGACAGAGGAGCCTGGTGGGCTACAGTCCATAGTGTTGCGAAGAATCAGCTGAAGCAACTTAGCACGCATGCACTTATCTATATACCATGAACCCAACTGCACATAATCAAATATGTATCTACAATATCTCTTCAAAAATCTGTTTATTATTTGATTTGTCGAAGAAGTAATCTGTGCCAAGCAATAGGCCGGATGCCAGAAGCACTCGTGAATAAGAGGAAGTGTTTGTCCTTGAGAAGCTCAGTCCGTCGGAAAGACAGACAGGAGACGACAAGGTGGGTGCTGCCCGCCCGGTGAGAAGATCCATAAACAGCTCGTCCCTGACGATGCAGCGGAAGCTTTGTTGCTGAGAGTGGCCGTGTGCCAGGCTCTTTAAGTGCCTTGTCTTCACTAAAGTCTACAACTCCAGCTGGAGAACAAGTGAGTTCACTGGTTACACTAGGTGAAGAGACGTGTCCCGTGTCCAGGGAGGAGCTGTGATGCCCGCAGGTCCTCTGTGCAGGGCAGCTCTCTGCTGGGCACTCCTGTTGGGGAAGCCTGTGGCTTTGGCTGCTTAGACAGAAGGCAGAATACTGCCTGGAAACGTAAGGACATCATCTCACTTACTTTATGTCATTTTGTTGGTCTGCTTTCCCTTTGGATGGAGAGGAGGGCCACTAAACCCTAAGCAGCTGACCTTCAGGGCTGGTCATTTCTGTTGCCCTAACCCCCTGGACCAGAGGCTGGTGCTCCCGGGGCTGACCCCCAAAGGCAAGCGCAGAGGACAGTGTCCAGAGGGGAAGGGACATCCCCAGGGCAGCTGTGTTAGCTATCTGTGGTTCCTGTACGCACTCAGCCACAGACACATCGCACATACCATCTCCTTGTTCACCTGAGTGTGTGTGTGCTTTGTTACCAAGGAGACTGCGTATTGAGGTAGAGGAATATAAGCGCTGTTATGCTCAGGAGTTCATACACGTTGACATGAAGAAGTCTGAGCCGCTGCTTCCTAGAGCGTGAGTGCCGTGGTGGCACACCTCTGAGCAAAGGGGTGAGCCCACCCCTCAGGGCTTGTGTGTGCAGAGTTTGGGTGGGCATTGCTGGAGCCGTGGACGTCTGCGGGCCAACATGGAGAACTGCCATCCTCGTCTATGTCTGCAACATAGCGTTAAAGCAGCAATGGACTGAGTTCGGGACCTGCCGCTGATACATGCTGGGTGCTGTCTTGTAAATCTCTTATGGCCGTGAGCCCGGGTTTGCCTATAAAGTGGAGGTAAAGAACAGATACCTCAATGGGTTGTGGTGAAGGAGAAACAAGATCATCTGGATCAAAATCTCTGACAGCAGTGTGCTGGGGGTGGTTTACAGCAGCGCAGGTATCAGTTCAGTCACTCAGTCATGTCCGACTCTTTGCGACCCCATGGACTATAGCGTGCCAGGCCTCCCTGTCCATCACCAATTCCTGGAGCTTGCTCAAACTCATATCCATCAAGTCGGTGATGCCATCCAACCATCTCATCCTTGGTCGTCCACTTTTCCTCCTGCCCTCAATCTTTCCCAGCATCAGGTCTCTTCAAATGAGTCAGTTCTTCTCATCAGGTGGCCAAAGCATTGGAGTTTCAGCTTCAGCATCAGTCCTTCCAATGAATATTTAGGACTGATCTCCTTTAGGATGGACTGGTTGGATCTCCTTGCAGTCCAAGTGATTCTCAAGAGTCTTCTCCAACACCACAGTTCAAAAGCATCAATTCTTCAGCGCTCAGCTTTTTTTATAGTCCAACTCTCACATCCATACATGACCACTGGAAAAAACATAGCTTTGACTAGATGGACTTTTGTTGGCAAAGTAATGTCTCTGCTTTTTAATATACTGTCTAGGTTGGTCATAGCTTTTCTTCCAAGGAGCAAGCATGTTTTAATTTTATGGCTGAAGTCACCATCTGCAGTGATTTTGGAGCCCCGCAAAATAAAAGTCTCTCACTGTTTCCATTATTTCCCTGTCTATTTGCCATCAAGTGATGGGACCAGATGCCACAATCTTAGTTTTCTGAATGTTGAGTTTTAAGCCAGTTTTTTTCACTCTCCTTTTTCACTTTCATCAAAAGGCTCTTTAGTTCTTCTTCACTTTTTGCCATAAGGGTGGTGTCATCTGCATATCTGAGGTTGTTGATATTTCTCCTGGCAATCTTGATTCCAGCTTGTGCTTCATCCAGCCCAGCATTTCTCATGATGTACTCTGCATATAAGGTAAATAAGCAGGGCGACAATATACAGCCTTGACAATACTGAATTTTAAATTTTCAGAAATTTCATGAGCCTGTTAAGTAGGGCTTCCCTGATGATTCAGTGGGTGAAGAATCCTCCTACAATGCAAAGGACACAAGAGACACAGGTTAGATCCTTGGGTTGCAAAGATCTGGAGAAGGAAATGGCAACTCACTCCAGGATTCTTGCCTGGGGAACCCCATGGACAGAGGAGCCTGGCGGGCTACAGTCCACGGGGTCACAAAGAGTCAGACACGACTGACTAAACACACAACTAACATCGTTACAGTCATTATTAAAAATTGAACTATAGAGACATAATCAAGTGAGTTATATTTACAACAAAATAACAAAAAATAAGAAATTCTCCAAACTTCTGGTTTCCTGATTATATTTCACTGTTACCTAGTTCCTTGAGGTTCCTTACATCGGCTGTGTCTGTGTGTGGAAATGTATGTACGCTGACACGCGACTGCACAGCTTGCCCTGTGCTCACACGTAGTGGCCTGAGGGTGGGCACCAGGAGCTTAGCAGACTGAGCGACTTCGCCGCGGGACCGGCTCCTCTGAGGCCGCTCGGGCACCTGACAGTCATCTCGGCTTAACGTGGCGACCAGGCGAGTGACACGGGTTCCATTTTAGTGGGTACGGTATCTGTGGCCATTGCTTTGTGAAAAGTGAAAAGCATTGCGGAAATGCTTTAGTACCCAAAACCTAATATCTGACTCAGCGAAGAAGTCACACAGGCCATCGACGAAGGAGGGAAGCTCTAACACACACAGCCGTTGTTTCAGCGCCACCTTGCCCGGTGTGTGTTACAGAAGCGAGAATGTCAACTGGGGCGTGTGTTGTAATCACACCTGTTCATGACAAACCACAGTTTGGTTATGGTCCTGGTGTCCTAAAATGAACAAAACACTGTTTGAGAATCAATTTTTCTCACTCACACCATTTATGAGTGCTGTGTGTCGAATACTTCTATAAATATCGTGACAGAGCCCTGTGTGTGCTCAGTTACGAAGTCACATCCGACTCTTTGTGACCCCATGGACTGTAGCCCACCAGGCTCCTCTGTCCAGGGAGTTTTCCAGGCAAGAATACTGGAGTGGGTTGCCATTGCCCTCCTCCAGGGGATCTTCCCGACCCAAGGATTGAACCTGAGTCTTTTATGTCTCCTGCTTGGTAGGCAGGTTCTTTACCACTAGCGTCACCTGGGAAGCCCAATTACCCTTCTAGCGAAAGTGTGTTAGTCGCTCAGTCGTGTCCGACTCTGCGAGCCCATGGACTGTAGCCCGCCAGGCTCCTCTGTCCGAGGGATTCTCCAGGTGAGAATACTGGAGTGAGTTGCCATTTCCTCCTCCAGGAGATCTTCCTGACCCAGGGATTGAACCCACGACTCCTGCATTGCAGGGGGGGCTCTTTACCACTGAGCCACCAGGGAAACCTGACATCCTTTACATCGTTACAGTCTTAACAAAATATTGTGTGCACGTATGCAGACGTGCATTCTTCTTAAACAGCTACCCACACATCACTCTGACCAGGGGCACCTCGAGCATGCTGACCTCTGTGCTTGGGTCAGCCCTCTAGTCCCGGAAGGACTGTCAGAACAGATGCAGGATAATTGCTCTCGTGGGCAAGCTGAGGCCACCGGGAACGTTCGCAAACTGGTGGGAAGGTCTAAGTCACCCTCAGAGCCCTGGGGAGACCCATCTGTGCTGGCTTTCTTGTTCGGTGGCTACTTTGGGCAAAGCGGTGGCACCAGTCACCATCGCTTGCCAGAAAGTCCTGAAAGACCTCAGTCTGCTTCGTGCCAACCGTGTCTCAGCTCTCGAATCTCTCTCCTCCCGGGGCGCCCTGCCTCCTGCCCTCTGCCTGTGTCATAATCCCTCATTCTCTGAGGCTCAGCCCCGTCATCACAGCCTCGGGGAAGTCATCACCATGAGACGCCTCTTCTCTTCCCGCTCACAGCTCCTTGTTGTAACTCTTATCATGGATTTCGTCTGCCAGTGTCCGAAATTGACTATAATATCCTCAGGGACAGGAAAAGAGAATTACTCATCTCTGCTAGCAGTTAACAACGATTTCTCATTGAATTGAGTAGCAGTGATGAACAGGAGGAAAGCTGGAGGAGGCACTCTTTCCACAAGGATCCTGGACTGTTGTCACAGCATCTCTGAATAAAGAGTCTCGTGGGGAGCCTGTCTGAGAGCCCTGTGCACAAGTGGGGACTGGCTGGGGGAGTCCTGTCTAAGGTCTCATAGCTGGGGCTGTAATAGTGTGGGTTGTGGTTTGTCTTTGGCCTGGAAAACCTGGAATCAAGATTTATCTGAAAGTTGGCATTTAGGAATTGAGAACCAAAATAGCCAAAAAAAAAAAGTCCAGGCTTAGAGTTTAAGATGAAGCCCAGCACAGCAGGAACAGCAGCGTGGGGCACGTGAAAACAGAGATCTGGTTGACAGAGGTTCCCGGGGTGGAGTGAGTCTCACCTGTAGGAACCGCGTCCGATGCTGAGAACACCGAGCTGCTCAGGGGGCGTGAGAGGCCCTCCTTCACTTCTGTCTTTGTCTAACTGAGAGATAGCACAGACACGTCCACTAATTATAAATATACACCCTGAGGAGTTTTCACAAAGGGAATGTGCCTATGTAATCACCACCCAGTTCAAGCCAGCAGCATGCTGGTTCCGAGAACTCCAGATGACCCTTCAAGTCCCCACGCCGTCGGTGGAGGGTCTGCCCTTGGCTTTCTCAGCTTTCGTGTCTGGACTCCTGCACGCGGTCTTTCTGTGGCGTCCACTGATGCCACAGGCGGCAATGCTGACTCACGGCTCTGTGACCTTCCGTGATATCAATGCACTGCCGCTTCCAGCTCCGTCTGGGTTGTTATGAACAATGCTGCAGTGGGGACCCTTGGTGCACTTTCGAGTCTACACAGAGGAGTGGAGTCGAGAGGTCAAGAGTCATACTCCTGAACTCTTCTTTACTTCTTTTGAGTTAACCAGGATTATTTCTTTTTTAGTGTTCCCTCTGTCATATTAATTCATAAATTTTCTTTCTTCTCTATGGAATTAGGATTATAAATCCAAGATTCTAGTGCATATTCGTGACTAAGAACTGCCTCACAAAATTTGACACTGTTATTGATCTTTGTCAGCGCTATATTCTGAAAAGCAGAAGCTCAGCTGTCTGTTATTTTCACACAGTTTTACTCTCCGCGTATTTTAGAGCATGTCAGATGTAGTTATTCTTCTGCAGTAAATATTTGTATTTTTCTATATATTTCCCATTTTCCTTTGCCCTTGCTTATATTCCCTCTAGAATCATTTTCTTCCTAAAGAAATCTTATTATTTCTTTTCACGCACACTTGTGGGCACCAAGTCCTCTCAGGATTTTCATGGTGGAACTGTATTGATTTTGCCTTCGCTTGTGAAGGACACCTTGTCTGGATGCAGCTCAGTTCTCAGCTCTTTCCTCCTGCACGCTAAAGGCATCATTCCATTGTTTTCTTGCTCCCATTGCTTCTGCGGAAATGTCAACCATTGGTGATTTTGTCCCTCCTTTCTCGCTGCCCCTCCGGGCGTTTCTCTCCGTCTCCAGGTTTGAGCAGTTCTCTTGTGATGCGCCAGTGCGTGCTCCTCGGGTCTGTGCTGCCTGGGATACACGTTGCTTCGTGTACCTGTGACTTGAGCCTGGCGATCAGGTTGAGGAAATTCTCAGCATTCTCTAACTTCTCCTTCCCTCAATCCTCCTCTCCCAAGACTCCAGCTACATGGTTAAACTTCTCCGCTCATCCTCATGTCTCTGGGGTTCTTTTCTGCCTTTTCCTTCTCTCTGCGTTAGCCTGGATATCTTCTACCAATCGGTTGTCCCAGAATCTAATCCTGTCTTCTGTGCTTTAAAGTAAATTATGACTTCACTGAATCTTGGTTTCGATGATTGAAATTTTTACTGCTAAAATTATTGATAGACATTTTTATGGATTTGGATTTTCTGCTTAAATTCCTCACCTTTGCTTCAACATATTAATCAAAGCTGCTTCAAAGTCCAGGCACTCAGTAAATGGGCAGTCTGGGGCTTTTTTCCCTAGTTTTGTCCCTGGTTGCACCTGGCGAGCTTTTATGAAATGCTGGACTCTGTAAATGAAAAGTGACTTGGGGGGACAGCTGGACTGGTCGCTGGTTCGCTGCAGGACTTGTGGGGACGGCTGGACTGGCCGCTGGTTTGCTGCAGGACTTGGGGGACGGCTGGACTGGTCGCTGGTTCGCTGCAGGACTTGGGGGGACAGCTGGACTGGTCGCTGGTTCGCTGCAGGACTTGTGGGGACGGCTGGACTGGTCGCTGGTTCAGGTAACCTGAACCCTGTATAAGAGACTGCAAAAGAGACATAGGCATTTAGAACAGTCTTTGGGACTCTGTCGGAGAGGGTGAAGGTGGAATGATTGGGGAGAATGGAATTGTAGCATGTATATTATCATAAGTGACCAGTCCAGGTTCGACGCATAAATTTTCCTCTGTTCAAAAAAAAAAAAAAGAAAAGTGACAGATGCTCTGTTCGACAGCATTTCTTTATTTCAGAGGATGCATCTTTCCTTGGTACACAAATGAGCAGAGGGGGCCGTCCTGCTAATCGTGAGCTGAGTCCACTTGTGACCAGGACGCAGGGCTGCTTCTGCAGTTGTTTGCCTGTTTGCCTCTCCGTTTGCAGTTTTGTCCGTCTCCAGGCTCCTCTCATCTTCCTTTCTTCTAAGGAGGCCCTTAAGGTTTCCAGCTGAAGCCCAAGGTTAGTGACATCCGTCTACCTGTTCTACCGTCCATTGACCGTTCCACTGCACTGAAAGCCCCACTGTTTTAAACCAAAAGCTCCAAAGCTTTGTTTGTGTTCTGCTTCCTAGCATTGTCCCTGTCTGCCCTAAGAATGCAGTGAACGCTTTCAGGGAGAAGCCACACGTTTATGATGGAACCTCCCGTACCTGCCTTTGCTCCAGGATCCTGGCTCTCAAGTCCCATGAGTCCCTTGCAGTCATGAGACCATCAGGACCTCTGCTGACCTCAGAGACTCCCTCCCTTGGCTGGGATCTTCACATCTCAGCTCCTGGCCGCACTCTGGCTCTCTGATCTCTTCCAAATGATGGTATTTTTCCTACTTGTTTGTGGCGAAGCATTGGTGTGTGGCTAGCATCTCCACCTTATCTGCAAGCAGAAATCCTCACTTTGGTTTTATGATGAAGTTCGGGAAGCCATGAGTGGCCGCCCCAGGAGAGCCGGGGGCCGTGTCCTCCGTCACTCCCGTCAGGACGGAGGCTGTGAGGGTCCCGCGACGAGCCACGCGTGCCCGTCCCCCGGCAGTGTTCCTGACTGTCTGCTGCGCCAGTGCTCAAATTCTCAGGACTCTTCTCAACACGGCCGTGGGTCTTCTCCTGAAGCTCAGCCCACGGCCTAACCCCCTTTGGGGTTTGGGGCAGAGGTCAGAGGTCAGTCGTTCATGTTGGTTAAACTCCTGCCAACTTCAGGCAAAAAGGGGCACAGCATTTGCCTGAATGAATTCAGTAGCTCTTTTTTTTTTTTTCATGAAACCATGCTTTTCCGGCTAAATCCAGACAGACTTCCCATTTCGGATAGTTTGTCTCTGCCCCCCGTCCTTAGAAATGAGGAGGTCGATGCTCGCGACGGAAGCGTCGGTCGGGGAGACCGTGCAGATACGTGGGAGGCAGCAGAGCTTGAACACGTGAAGGAAAAGTGCGACATAAATGATGATTTGTAAAGCGCCATGTGCAGCAAATGCAATCCAGCTTTTTTTTAAGAAGAAGTGTTTTGGCGTTTCATCCCAATTTACTGATGAATGGTAACTAATGAAATGTTTGTCTGGGACTCTGAAGAGGCAATTCAGTTGCCTCTGTATGTAGATAGATAACGTCAGTCGCTTCTGATCTTGCAGACCAAAGCATCTCCTATAATGATAAATGGTACCAGGTTTCAGAGTCCTCCAAACGATGCTATCTGCAACACCACTGCTTCTTACTATCTCCCATTTTTATTTTCTCTCCATGAAAGAAATAACCGTTAGTAAAGGCTTATAAATTCCAACTCTTATCTTTTAAAGTGGTTGATCTTTTTCCTCTTCTTAACATACAAATAGACTCCCTTTCTCAAGCCTTTGCTAAAGAGCCAGAGGAAGAGTTCACAAGGTTTTGATAAAGCCTCCTGAGCAAGGTTTTGATAAAGCCTCCTGAGCAGTCCAGCCAATGAACAAAGCTATGGGAGTCACTTACTATCCACCTGGCCCGCTGCTGCGAGCAGAGCCTTCTGACATCCTCAGAGGAGGCCAAGCTTCCGCTGAAGGAGATGCTCAGGAAAAATGGAGAAATAGCAAACAGAAATCTGGGGGAGGAAACTGGAATCACATAAAAAATTTACCTGATTGTCTCCAGTACTGTTGACAGCACAGGGGACTAGAGAGGCCTTTGAAGGAGGCTTCAGACACAGTGACCAGGCTTCCTGCGACCTTCACGTCTGCCAGTCTTGAAGTGGTCGCTTGTTCGCTGCAGGACTTGTGGGGACGGCTGGACTGGTCGCTGGTTCGCTGCAGGACTTGGGGGAACAGCTGGACTGGTCGCTGGTTCGCTGCAGGACTTGGGGGAACAGCTGGACTGGTCGCTGGTTCGCTGCAGGACTTGGGGGACGGCTGGACTGGTCGCTGGTTCTCTGCAGGACTTGGGGGACGGCTGGACTGGTCGCTGGTTCGCTGCAGGACTTGGGGGGACAGCTGGACTGGTCGCTGGTTCGCTGCAGGACTTGTGGGGACGGCTGGACTGGCCGCTGGTTTGCTGCAGGACTTGGGGGACGGCTGGACTGGTCGCTGGTTCGCTGCAGGACTTGGGGGGACAGCTGGACTGGTCGCTGGTTCGCTGCAGGACTTGTGGGGACGGCTGGACTGGTCGCTGGTTCACTGCAGGACTTGGGGGGACGGCTGGACTGGTCGCTGGTTCGCTGCAGGACTTGGGGGATGGCTGGACTGGTCGCTGGTTCGCTGCAGGACTTGTGGGGACGGCTGGACTGGTCGCTGGTTCGCTGCAGGACTTGTGGGGACGGCTGGACTGGTCGCTGGTTCGCTGCAGGACTTGGGGGACGGCTGGACTGGTCGCTGGTTCGCTGCAGGACTTGGGGGGATGGCTGGACTGGTCGCTGGTTCGCTGCAGGACTTGGGGGACGGCTGGACTGGTCGCTGGTTTGCTGCAGGACTTGGGGGAAGGCTGGACTGGCAGGATCCTCCTCCATGAGAGGAGCAGGGGGCCAACGATCTCCGATTCGCCTACAGGCACATGGCTTTTGCCCGCAGGGTGTGGCGGTTTGGCCCCGGAGGGGTCATCGGGAACGGTGGGCACCCCCTCCGTCTGCTGTCGCCCTGCCTTCCCTTTCAGACCCAGGCTGCAGCTCCTCCTCCTCTTCTTCCCACTCCTCCCGCGGGTCTGCCCCGTGTATGGTCCAAAGTGCCGTTTGCATCACTTTCTCCTTTAAAGCTGTCCCCCTGTGCTCTGGGCTTCTGTTCCCAGGGCCCCGCTGCCTCTCCCGTCCCCTCCGCTTCTCTGTCACTACCTTCAGCTTTATTTTTTGAATTAATTTATTTATTTGGCCATGCCTCATGCCATATGGATCTTAGTTCCCCAACCAGAGGTCAAACCCGTGCCCCTGCAGTGGAAACGCAGTCTTAGCCACTGGAGCACCACCGCCTCCAGCTTGAAACCCGCCTCCCGGCCAAGGCCTCCCCTCTCGCCACCCTCTTCCTCCTGTGGCTGCCTCTGCCCCAGCATCGTCACCGGCACCTCCACTCACCGACAGACGTCGTCTCAGTGTAAATGCCGCTCCTGTTTTATGGCTGCTGATCCCAGCATTGTTTAAGGCATGTTTGCTGATGTCTTATCATCTTTGGTCCAGAGGGCCCCAAACATGTGCTTTCAAAGAAACATTTCCTAACCCAAGAAAATGTTAAAAAAAAAAAAAAGCAGGTCTTAGTAAATGTCATGTTTATTTTACAGTAAAAATTAATATTCAAAACCTTAAGAAGGTAGTCAAATCCGCCACTCCCCCCAATTAGAGTTCTTACAGCTCCATCGAGATCAAAAGAGATTTATGTGATCTGGGGTGGGTGGTGAGGGTCTCAGCACTTTCACCTACTTTTAGAGGTGAGACTAAGAAAAGGCCAATGCTAGTCTCTCTTTTCTAACCACGCTCTTGCGTGCTAAGTCACTTCAGTCGTGTCCGACTGTGCAGTCCTATGGACTGCAGCCCGCCAGGCTCCTCTGTCCATGGGATTCTCCAGGCAAGAAGGATCTTCCTGACCCAGGGATCAAACTCATGCCTCCTGTGGCTTCTGCATGGCAGGCAGATTCTTTACCACTGAGTCACCAGGAGGCCCCTTTCTAACCATGTTTATCCATGAAATTCAAGAAGGAAGTGGCAGAGGCGGTTTCAGGAGTGACTGTCAGGACCACGGATAAGGACAGTCAGAGGAAGCGTGCCTTGGGAAGCGTACGTGCCAGAGCTCTCTGGAGCGTAAGAGATCACCGCACTTAGTACCTTCAGACAACTTGCATTTATTATCTCCTGGTGTGTGAAGGTCAGGAGTGGGGGCTGGCTGAGCTGGGCTGCAGCTCGAGGTCCCCAGGCTGCTGTAGGGTTTCTGCTGCAGTGGAAGCCTCTCCTGATTCTGGGTCTCCTACAAGTGTTCGTGGTTGTCAATGGAATTCAGCTCCTACGGCTAGAGGACTGACAGCCTGTTTCCTTGCTCATGTCAGCCAGAGCTTTCACTTCCCAGAGGCACCTGCAGATCCCTGCCACATGGACCCTCACAAGCTGGCAACCGGCTTCCCAAGGCCAGTGGGTGCCTCTCTGCTTCTGGGCTCTGGACCCAGGAAGGCCCATGACCCCTTTGAAAGGGCGCTGCTGAATCGGCCAGGCCCACTGGGGTATCATCTAATGACTTGTGCTCAGTCACTTAGTCGTGTCTGACTCTTTGTGATCCCACGGACTGTAGCCCATCAGGCTCCTCTGCCCATGGAGTTTTCCAGGCAAGAATATTGGAGTGGGGCGCATTTCCTGCTCCAGGGAACCTCCCTGACCCAGGGATCAAACCTGTGTCTCTTTCACCGCCTGCAGTCACAGGCGGATTCTTTACCACTAGTGCCAGCTGATTTCAGTTCGGTTCAGTCGCTCAGTCGTGTCCAACTCTGCGACCCCGTGGACTGCAGCCGCAAGGTCTCCCTGTCCTTCACCATCTTCTGGAGTTTGCTCAAACTTATGTCCACTGAGTCGGCGATGCCATCCAACCATCTCATCCTCTTTTGTCCCCTTCTCCTCTGCCCTCAATCCCTCCCAGCATCAGGGTCTTTTCCAATGAGTCAGCTCTTTGCATCAGGTGGCCAAAGTGTTGGAGCTTCAGCTTCAACATCAGTCCTTCTCATGAATATTTAGGGCTGATTTCCTTTAGGATTGACTGGCTTGATCTCTTTACAGTCCAAGGTACTCTCAAGAGGGATTATGACATCTGCAGAATTCCTTCACTTTTGACGTAACCTGTAATTCCATCCCAGTGCCTTTACCGTGACTGCTGGTTTCAGGGAATTCACAGGACTGCTCTGTACGGGAAGGACCACAGAGGCGCACTGGGGTTGCCCTGGGCATGTCCATGACAGAAACTTACCCAAAGACACAGGCAGTCAGTCAGCGTGGATGGAGCGTGTAAATGAGTGTTGAGGACCAAAGGTGCCGAATTAGGGGGCTGGCGGCTGGGAAGCACAGCTTACTGACGGCGTGACTACGGTGCCGACCCTTACAAGCCTCCGGACATAACTGTATCACATCCACACATCCAATGATCCAATGTATCACATCCAGGAGCCACGCCACTGAGAACAGTAAGTCCTGACTTTATGCACAAGAAACTGTCTCAGTGCAAATCAGAAACTTGCCCAGGGAAGCGGGGTGCCCTGTGAGAGCCTGAGATTCTGGGGCTGTCCTGGCCTAGGGGGTGGGTGCTCGCCCAGAGGGGCGGGGCGTCCCCCCGAGTCTGCACACCAGAGCCACCTCCCGTCCCTGTCCTGCCGTCACACATCAGAGGCTGAGGGCTTAGGTGTCTCCGCGGCTCCTGAATCTGCCCCTGCTCGCCCCGTGTGCATCCCCGGGTTCCGCAGCCACATTCACCCCCATTCAGCCCATACGCACCCTTGCCCCCACCCTGCCCATCACCCCGAGCTGGTGAGAGAGCTCCCAGGAGCAGCTCCAGCATCCCCGGGGGAGACCCTGGCCCGGCCTCCATCCTGGCCTCCCCAGCCTCTGTCCCAGGGGCACGAGCCAGTTCTCCCTGCAGCCCTTCGTGACGGCTCTCCCCTCCCTGACATCGCCTGTGGTCCTGCGGTCTTCACAGGGGAGCCTTCCCCAAGGCTGGTCCCTGCCCTCCCTGGACTCAGCCCCGGGGTGCTCGGCACCCGGGGCAGCCCGCGCCCAGCGGCCCAGGCCTGGCACACAGTCTGCCCTCACTACGTAACGGACCTCTTCTCCCTGAATGCGGGGTAAGCGCCCCAGCCAGGCCTCCACGACCCCCGCTGAGCCTGGGCACTGGGCAGGCGGGGAGCCCCTGGACCAGGTTTGCTACAGTGGTGGCCTGGTGGCCAGGCAGCCTGTCTGCTCTTGCTCAGACTGAGGCTGCTGGAGGGCAGCAGAGCTCTGGGGGCAGAGGGGAGAGTCTGGCTCTGGGGTGGCAGGGACCAAGGACCCGGGGTTTCTCACATGATCCCGGCAAAGGCCTGACATTGGCAGCTGGCACTGGCCTGACCCCCCAGACCCCTGTGCCTTTCCCTGACCCCCTTCCCTGCATCTCAGAGTGGACACTGGCCTCCTCCCCGGCCTCACCCCCTTCCGTGAGCGGTCTGTGTTTGCGTCCTGCCCTCCCAGGGAGATGTTTTCTGGGGAAGCCTGTGCTCCTGTATTGATCATGTTCTCTGCAGACATAAAAGCTTTGCCTTTTTCAACTGAGAGCTATGAAGATGGACATAAATGTATGTAGAAAATACACTCCCGGCTCGCCCCACCAGCTGCTGTGTCTGCCCCGACGCTGGCTCCTGAGACAGGACAGCCAGGCCTCCATCACCATACTGGGGGTCACGCAGGGGCCAGGGGCTGCGATGCGGGAGACGGAGCCTGTGACGGTCAGATGCCTCGAGCCACAGTCTCATCCCAACAAGGGCAAAGCAAAGCCCCGCAGGTCATCCAGGAGTGGCTGGGGAGGACCCGCCCCGAGGGGTCTGCGAGTCTGCCGCCTCCCGGCGCCTCTGCTGCATCCACCAAGCCCTCGTGTGAGCCCTCGCTCGGGCGAGGCAAGCAGCGTTTTCCCCGGAGCTCAGGAGACGTGGTTTATGGCTGCCGCAGGGAGCACTCGCCAAGAGGCTCTGAATTACCGAGCTCTTGGAGACAGGCGTGCATGAATAATAGATCCAGCCCAGATGCAGGGCGCCTTCTGTGCAATTTCTCAAGGCGCCTGGAGAGCTTCTCAAGGGTGCTTGCTGAGGTCACAGCCTACTTGAGCTATTCCGGGCGGGAGAAACAGAGCTCTGCAGGTGGAGAGGAAATGCCAGTGAGGAGACACTTCCTGAGCAGTGTCGGCCCGGCCTGGGGGGCATCTGAGAGGCCCTCTGCCCCGCCCACTCCAGCTCACCAGGATCTTGCTCATCCTGCTCCCCGATCAGCAAGGTGGCTGTGACCCGCTTTAGCAGATGCACATGGGCTAGAAAGCCACACTGGCCTACCCGGCGCAGAGCCCAGACCCCTTCCGCGGTCACATGTCTCAGCGGAAAGAGAAAATCGCAGATCTGAAAGGGAGACATGCACGGTGTTGATGCTGGCCGTCTTCCCGGAAAGCTGGAACCTTCCTGCTTTAGCCCCACGTGGGGCTCAGTGACCTTGAGCCTGTCTCTGAAGTTCCTGGAGCACAGAGAGCTCAGCGTGCCCTGTGAACACGGACGACGGGATCGGAAGGACGCGGCACCTGAGACACGAGGGCACCCGGGGCGTCCGCGGCTCCGGTTCCCGGTGGGCACGGGGGTCCTCCCGCAACCTCCGTTCTCAGGGGAGGAGACTGCAAGCAGCCACCCAGCTGTTGTCAGCTCGCAGCCCCGACTCTCCCACAGATGCAAGTTCAGTCATGGCCGTGGAAAGAGACGGAGCAGCCCTGCTTGCCTGGTGGCTCAGCTGGTAAAGAATCCGCCTGCAATGCAGAAGACCCAGGTTCGATCCCTGGGTCGGGAAGATCCGCTGGAGAAGGGAAAGGCTACCCACTCCAGGATTCTTGCCTGGAGAATCCCTCGACAGAGGAGACTGGTGGGCTGCAGTCCACAGAGTCACAAAGAGTCGGACACGACTGAATGACTGACGCTAGCATGTCTTTCCAGCGTGTCTACAGCTGGTGTTCTGCCTCGTGCATTCCGGGGTCACAGAGAATCATTGTGGAAAGAGGCAGGGCAGGTCCTGGGTTGGTAGCTGCCAGGCCGTGGGGTGATCAGCCCTCTTTTGGTGATTTGATGAGCCAGAGCTAGGGCAGGAAGAAGGAGCCAGAATGATGCTTTCCTTGTGGAAGAAGCTCGTCACCCCTAAGAGGCAGAGAGGAGCGTGGTTCACGGGTGTGGTCTGTGCGGTGGTCAGACTTGATCACAGGCGGTTTAATTTGGTCATGGTGTCTTGGGGAGGCAGTGGCCTCATCCGACATGGCCCTGTGCTCTGTGTCTGTCCCCCAGGAGAGCCCAGCCCAGCTGGCCGAGCTGGAGGAAGCCTGTCCTCTCAAGAACAGGAGTGCCATTCTTGCTTTCAGCATCCCTGGCTTAGCTGCAAAGGCTTCATGCCGTCCCTCAATCATCCTAGAGGGGGGCAAACCTCTATGGGCCTGATAAAACCAGAATAAACATCAAGTAGTTTTAGCTGTGGAAGCAAGCCAATATTATCTCAGGGTTCAATCGCAGGCTTGTGTCTCAAAATCAAGAGTATTCAGGAAGCAATCATTGGCCTAGAAAATTTAGAAGTATATGCCAGGAAAGTTCGGTGTGTTAGAAAGTCTATGTCAGTGGGAAAGAGAGAGACTGTAGTGTATTAATTTCTGATATCATGACTCAAAAGCAAGGTTTAACTGAGGAAAATTCTAAATTAAAATATTTCCTGTATGGTTACAGAGAATAAATCCTACTACAGATTACACTGTATTTATCCTCATTTCAGTAATTTAATTTACATGCAATTTAAGCCCAGCCAGTAATAATAGCTGGAAGACTGTTACCTCTTAAGACACTCTTAAACGCAGATTGTTTTATATGAGCCTAGGGAATGAGGAATTTTTGTAACAATTCTTCTTTTGCTCAGATTTGTAAAGCGTATTAGGAAATATGTAAAATAGGACGCATTTCTAGAAGACCATGAAATAACAGCATCAGGTTCCCGTGTGAACCCTCCTGACACCAGCTCCCACCTTCACGTGCCAGCTGACCGTGTAGACGCCCAGCACAGCCCAGCGTTGTGCAGCCCAGAGCCCCCGCGCCACACAGAACAGGAGCGTTCTGGTGCGGCATCAGCCGTGGATGGCAGCCCAGGGCAGACCCAGTGCAGCCCAGCAGGTCACCCGGCTGGCCACCCCAGTGGGTCTGGGGCAGGCTGGGTCCCCATGATCCTACAGCAGCTCCGCACACAGGACACAGCACAAGCCCTTGGCTGCCGGGGGCGGGCTCCACCTGGCGGGAACTCGGGGTGGACGCTCACTGGATCCTGAGCGGGCAGGATCTGAGATGCCTCTGCCTCGCCCCTGGCAGGACCAGACCAGCACAAGCTGCCCTCGTCCCGGGCACCTGGCCTGCCACCGACCGCGTTGGCTCCTGCCCAAGAAGGGACACCAAGCACGCCCGACCACCACTCCAGCCCCAGAAGTCCTCCTGGCGTGCGCCTCTTCCCGGGGCTCTCTGACTCTGCAGGCTGGCCATGCCCAGACTTTGGCCCATTCCTGTCCTGGGAGGGGACCCGGGGCTCAGACCAGCCTTGGCTGCAGCGTCAGGGAATTCCCGTGGGGTCTGCAGTGTGCACAGGAGGTCTGGCTGGACCACACTACTGGGGCCAAGAGCAGCCCCTCATGGTGGCGTGACTGGGGCAGGGCGGGGTCACCAGCCTGGCTGGGGCCCTCCTCCACCCTGCATGGGCCCTTGGCGGTGGGTGCAGTGAACAGGGTTCGGACCTGTGGGAGGCGGGACCACAGCCCAGCTTGACACCACTGGTCACACAGCGGGCCATCACTCCCTCTTCCCTGTGAAGCCTTTCCTGACAGTCTTCTGTGAACCCTTTCTCCTGTCCGTTAGGTCTGTATCACTGCATGATGTTCATTTTCATCAGATCACTTAGCGAAAGTTTTAACATGTTAACCTGTTTATGTGAGTGTTGGCTGCCTCTCTATTATTTGTGGGTAATTTCAGCTGTGTGAGTAACAGAACACCCCAAGTAAGTGGGACTTATATGAGAAAGAAGTTTCCTTCTTATCTCAATGTCAGTTTGGAGGCCCACAGTCTAGCACTGGTCCAGGGCTGGTCTGATAGCTCCCCAAATGTCAGGGACTCTGGACTCCCTCACTTTTGTTGCTCTACCGTCCCCTACACGTGACTCATAACTCACACCCCAAGAAGGCTGCCTGACCTCCGGCCATCATATCTGCATTCCAACAGGAAGGAAGAAGAGACTGAAGCAGATATGTGCACTCCCTTGAAATGGCTCCATCTGGAATTGAACACACCGCTCTGCTCATGCCTTCATCAGAACTTAGTCATGAGAACACTCTGAGTACCAAGAAAGCAGGGAAACATGATTTTGCTGTGATACCAACCAATCAGCTAAGAATTCAAGTTTTACCATTAGGGAAGAAGGGGTAAAAAGATGCAGGAAAAAAAATAAATCCAACCCTCTTCACTAGTAGAAAGAAAAGCCCTGTGTCAGCTGGGCAGGGACACCCAGCTCCAAGCAGAGTTGATACCCAGGAAAAAGTGAAAAATGAGTGAAGCCTCCCCAGAGTGAAGACTTGCTTAGACTCTCAGGGAGCAGGGCTGTCACGGTGAGCTTCGAACCGCAGGTCGGCGCCGTGTTGTACTAAACGTAAGGACACGGGCAAGATTCCGGGCGCTGACCTCCAGGTCTGCCAGTGTGTGTCAGGGGTCACTGCTCATCTTCCCTCCTTCCCCAGGAAAACGCATCCCCTCCTGTGGAAGCTTCGCCCCCAGCAAATCCGTCTCCGAGTCACACTCCTCGGCTGCACTTCGCCCTCCTCCACCTCCCCTTCGTCTCAGTGACTGAGCACCCAGCGTCTCCTGCCCGGCCCACGCTTCTTTCAGGAGGAAAACATGGACACAAGATCCTGAGCCCCCGCCCCCTCCCACAACTTCAGCCCCCTTCGCCCCCGGCCAGTGCTGGGCAGGGCGCCCCACTGCCTCCCAGTGCTATCTGCAGCTCATCGCATTGGCCACACAGCCCCAAAGTGGCCCCGAAACTGGCCAAGGCATTAGAGCACCACCAGACCCCAGCACCACCCTGACCCCAGCACCACCAGACCCCAGCACCAGTTTAGCCATGACATCGCCTGTCACCTCTGCAGTGTCTGCTCCTTCCTGCCTGCTCCTCTCGGGCTTCCAGGAAACCGCCCTCTCCTGATTAACCGCCTGCCCCTCCGCCACTGCTTCTCCATCCCCTTTCTGGCTTTCCCTCTGCTTTCCTGTCTCATGAATATTGATGTTCCCCAGGGCTCCATCTTCATCCTTCCACTCTCAATCCAGACAGTCTTCAGGGAAGATCTCATCCAAGCTTAGGGCTGCAACTGCCACATACCCGCCCTGTCCACACCCTCCCACGACACTCCCCCATCCCCATCCAGAAGGAGGCGCAGCTCCTGACTGGGTGGCACCAGGTGGGTTTCTCATCAGAAGCCAAGCTCAGATTCCACAGAGGTGCCTTCCATCCTCCCCAGCGTCCCGCCTCCCCGGTTCAGTAAGAGCCCCCGACTGTCTAACGACCAGAGGCAGCCGTGAGGGCGTCTGAGATGCCTTCCCTGCCCTTGCCTCACATCCACCGGGCTCTGCGTTCTGCCGTCGCGCTCCTTCCCTGGCTCCTACGTCCGCCTCCATCTGCATAGATCAGCTCGACATAACTGCCCTGCGGACGCCCCAGCTTCACCCCCAGGCCCTCACCCCAGCGTCTCCCCCAGGCCCTCACCCCAGTGTCTCCCCCAGGCCCTCCAGGCGTCCCACATCCCCCCGAGCTGCACAGGCAGCATCTCTTACGGAAATCCGGTCGCGCCACCTCTCTGGGGACAGACGTCCCCGTTCCTCCGGCTCCCAGTCATAGGGGCCCGTGGTCCTCCAGGTGCGAGCCGAGAAGGATGAGCCTCCTTCCCCTGCCACTCAGCCCCCAGGGACACGCCCGCCAACCTGCAGCTCACGGCTGCTCTCGCCCGCAGGACCCCGAGCTTCCGTCTCACGCCACTGTCACCCCAACCAGACCCCACATGGGCGACCTCGGTGGTCGACAGCCTCACTCACTGGAGTGGTTCAGCAGCAGGTTTGGGGCCAAGAGTCCATTCCAAGGACAGTTTAAGGAACTAAACGAAGCAAGAAAGCACAGTGACGCCTCTTCACAGCTTTAATTTTAGGGCCAAGTGAGGCTGTGTGTTCCTGATGTCATTTCCCCTCCCCTGATCTGGCTGCACTCCTCCCCTCTGACATGGAACCAGAACACCCGAGTGCACCTCTCCCGGCCCCGAGGCCTAGAAGCCTGTGTGCAAATGTCTCCGCGGAGCCTCTTTCTGATGCCCTCGCCTTCTGGTGCCCGCTGGGCTCTGTTGAAGTGGAAGATTGAAGACGCGGAGGCAGCCTGGGGCGCTTCAAAGGCTGAGCTGAAGGGCAAGCGCAAACAAGGGGGGGAACCTGCATTTCTCCGCCTTCGGCAAGGGGGTCCTGCCTGGGGGTCTCCCCTGCCCCGATGTCTTGGCCGACTTCCCATAAAGTGACAGGAAGCGAGCCAGGGGCACCTCCCCAGGGGAGCGTCAGACCAGCAACTGGAGGCCTGGCTCTGAGCAGCGTCCGGGTTCTGAACCCAGAGTCGCTGCCCTGGTGGCCTTTCTGTGTGCCTCTGACAGCTCCGTTTACAAGCGAGTCAGAAGCATCCAAATCTCTTCACAGCGAGACGCGGCCAGCACACCAAACGGCGGAAGACCCGGCCCGTCTGAAGACGGCTCTTTATTTCACGTGCATAAAATAATGAGGCTTTCAAAAACCGCTCCAACTGTCTTGAAAAGTAATAGAGTTTGAGGCGACGTCAATAGAGGGATTAACCAGGACCATCAGGTGCATTTTGTCGACCGAGGTAAAGGAATAAAACGGGCAGTCGTGCCGACAGCTAGGCTGCACTCGGAGGAAGCAAGCATATGGGACAAACGAGGAGGCAAGACCAATGCAGCAAGAAATGGATTCAGGCCCTTGACTGGTTTCCGGGCCGGGAGGCAGGCAGACAGATGGCAGCACATCAGGACGCGGACTAAGATGGATTTTAGGAGGACAGGTGTGCGGGACCGAGCGGCCTTTTCTGACTTGGAAGCGCGCTCCCGCTCTGCTGCTTCCCTGCCGTTGGGACCCCAGGCGCAGCCCCCAGCCGCCCGTCCACGTGCCGTTAGAGTCAGGCCCACGTCCTGCCCGCATCACAGGCCGAACCTTCACCCGTCCCGAGAGAGCCCCCTGGCTCCTTCCTCTGCTTTCAGCAGGGGTGTTCCGGCTCCTGAACCCATGGAGAAACTCCTCATGGGGAGAGCGTCCCGCTGGCGAGCTGGGCTGTCCCCAGCAGTGCTGTGCCTGAGCGTACACGCCGGATGTCACAGGAGAAGGCCTGTCTGACTGTGCGAACGTAGTGACACCGAACAGTGAAAGCACTGTAGCAAAAGTAAGTGATCAGTGAAAGAAAATGATTTGCTCCATGTAACGGATCAATGTCCTTAAAACATAAAGAAATCTGACAGAGAAATAAGGACAAATAGCCGAGGAAGAAAACAGACAGGCAACTGAAGATACAAATGGGCATTAAGTACGTGAGAATATTCTGATTCATCAGACGCATAACTCTAATGAAGATAGAAGTTACACCCTGTACCCATCACACTGACAGAAACGGGGACTGTACACACGAGCATTTCAGAAGAGGTCAAAATACACATATAGTTCACTCAGACTTCAGGAGGCTGTGAATCAGTACAGCATTCTGAGGGATACTGTGGCAACTGTTGTCAAGAGCCATACGAATATCCACAGTTTTTACCTGGAAACAGTACTGAAGAACATGCCATGAGCAGAAATACACCCGAAGACGCAGGCGAGCGTGGCTTGCTGTGCGGCTCTTAGAGTGTGTGTCGGTGGCAGGCTGCTGGAAGCCACACATCCACGCAGCGCTATTTGTCGAGCTTCTTTGATTTACTGTCACCTGTGCTCAGCAGCGGAGCTCGGCCGTGGCCTGTGCCTCTGGGGCTTCTCTTTCTGCTGAGGCCACAGAGGAGGAACAAATAAATACATCATAAAACAGCAGGTTGTGGTCGCGCCACGAAGAAAATCGTAGAAAGGAGAGATGGAGAGACGAGCGTGAGCCGAAGCACGAGGCAGCCGCAGAGACAGCAGCACAGAGATGGCGCAGCGACGGCGCAGAGAGTGGCCGGGGTGTCTTAGACCAGAAGGTAGTGACAGGCGGAAGGGCGCGATGGCCGCAAAGCTCACGTGGACACCAGCTCTGGACAGGAGAAGGGACACGCTTCCCGAAATGCTTCTCTGCCTCTGGGGATGGGATGGCTCGTGATTTCTTCAGAGCCACTTCTGGTGCTTTCCAAGGTCTCTGCTGATCGCGTGCTTTCCCGATGACGGTGCTGCTTTTGAAATATGCATGTTTCACGTTTCACACGGAACTTTCAACGCTTGTACGGACATGGAGAAAATCAGCCTGTACGAGGCCTCAGGCTTCTCTGCAGGCTGTGTTAACCTTCCCTAGAGATGTTGATCTGTGTGCTTCAGAGGGGCCAGCCTGGACGCTGGGGCGGGGCTGACAGGCGCTTTATGCTGCGTCATCACCGTCTGTCAGTCTGCCGGGCCGACAGAGACCCCGGGACAGGGGGCCTTCAGGGGTGGGGGTGGGGTCCCTCCCGGAGTGGCCACAGGGAGGTGCCCGGGGGACCCCAAGGTCAGTGAGGGGACCCAGATGCTAGGATCGTGCATGACCTCAGGTCCAGTGAGGGCTCCAGATCTGAACAGCCCCAGGCAAAGTTCCCTTCCCCTTGGGTCACCAGGAGCGTCCCCATTGCTGGCTGCACGGCCTGCCGCAGTGGAGGGCTGAAGTCAGGAAACAGGCTGATGGAGACCAGCCTGCTTTCAGAGAAATGCGGGGGTGCAGGGACCACCCGCCGCCGGGATCAACTCTCCACCTGGCCCTGCTGGCCTCGGGAGCGCCTCCATCCACTGTGATCACAGCGGCTTGCACCAGTGCCAGCACCAGAGGCGCGCACGGAAGAAAGGGCCCCGCGGCCACAGGTGCCCCGGGGACCCCGACTTTCTGCACCTACATGAAGAGCAGGGGACAAACCCTGGAGCCCTGGGCCTGGCTGGCGGTGTCGGCCTGACAGCAAGAACGGAGCAGCGACCGTGCAGACAGCAGGCAGAGGGCGGTCTGCCTTGTCCTTTCGTTTCTGCAGGGCTGAGCTGTGGCCTCTGGGGCTCGGTGTGAGATCCCGAGAAATTGGATCTGGAGCCGGTCTCTGCCCGGGGCACAGGAGGAAGCCTCTAGAACAGGCTCACCTCTAACTCTGCGAATCCGGGACCCCGATTGCAGACGCCTCCGGGTGGGGCCGCAGGGAAGACCACCGCCCACGGCTGCTGTTAGCACTTGGCGGGAGTTGATCCCTGACGCTGGCTGTGGGCACTCAAGGGAAGGCGCGACGACCTTGCAGAGCCAGGGGGGAAGTGCTGGATGGCCTGGGGCCGCCTGCAAGGAAGTGGAGGCTGAAGGCTTGTGGCCCGTATGGGGTTGGAGGAAGTGTCCAGAAAGTCTGTGGGGGAAGGGCCAGCAGTGCCCGTGAGGAAGCTGGTCCATGGCCCCTCCCACTCAGCCCTGCCCTCACCCCTGTGCCCACAGAGTCTTCCAGGAGGTGCCCTGGGCTCTGTGACATTTCATTTCTGCCCTGAAGCCTGGAGGGGCCCCTCACCTGGGCCTGTCATGTGCGGATGCTCTGAGGGTGGCCTGGACCACCCCACAGCCTGGACTCTGGGTCTGCCCAGGCTGTGCGTCCTCCCGGGCTCTGCATCCACCTGGGCCGGGCGTCCTCCCAGGCTGTGTGTCCTCCCGGGCTCTGTGTCCTCCTGGGCTCTGGGTCTTCCCAGGCTCTGCATCCACCCGGACTCTGTTCCCTGACGCCCTCCTCCCTGGGATCAGATGAGTTCTCCCCACAGCTCCCCGTCCACACTCCCGGCCCTGACGCCCTCCTGCCTGGGATCAGGTTCAGTGCTCCCTGCAGTCTGCCCATCCACACTCCCCACCTTGGTGCCCCGGCCTCTGTCGTGGACACACGTGAGGAGCAGCCCGAGCTCCATCCTCCGCCGGCTCCATGGCTGAGCTGAGCTGTGCCACTTCTCTGGGGCCTTCGGTGAGCCCTCACAGGGCAGACTCCGTCAACAGTTACTGAACAAGTTACTGTCCGTGCTCACAAGTCTTGGCAGTGAGTGGAATAGAGCTGGGGCCCCAGCTGCCAGCTGAGGGCCCCCGGAAGTTCATGGCCAGACAGGAGTGTCTCAGCTGCGAAGCGTTCACACCCTCCCACGTTACTCCTGCTCCAAACTGTATCTGCTGCATCTCCCTTGTTTCCTTCTCCTTTGCTCCACTAATTTATCCTCAAATGGCAAGAAGCTCACGGTGTATTTTAGACACAGCAAACCCCCAGGAAGATGTCTGTTATTTATCTTCTAAGATATAAGCTCCAGACTCTCCCCAGAGCCAGATGTGGGTGTATTTATAGCACAACCTGAAGTCTGAATCTCAGGTGGAGGACGCTCGATACAGTCCCTCAGAGGCACCGCGCCCCCCCGAGGGCGACACCAGCTCCCCACCGAGGGCCCGCCCGGCGGGTGCCCGACCCCGAGGGTCACGGCTGTCCTCTTGCACTTGCACTGCTTCTGCCCCCGCCGACCTGTGGGGTTGACCTCTGAAAGCCTTGGCTGAGACTGGCCGGCTTTGGCGACGTGTGGAGCTTTCGTTGATGCTGATGGAAAGCGGAATGTGAAGGTGTGAGCTCATCCACGTTTCTTTCTTTCTTTTTTGCTTTTTTAAAAAATATATTTTTGGAGTCCAGTTGATTTACAATGCTGTTAGTTTCAGCTGTACAGCGCAGTGAGTCAGTGACACACACACAGCTACCCTTAGCTTTCAGGTTCGCTTTCCAAACAGGCCGTTGCAGAGGACGGGGTAGAGTCCCTTGTGTTACACGGTGAGTTCTCACTAGGCATCTATTGTCTTTGTAATTCGCCAATTTTAATTGAAGGATGATTTCAACATTGTGTTGGCTGCTGCCATAGATCAGCATGAATCAGCCACAGGTCTCTGCACGGCCCCTCCCTGTTGAGCCTCCCTCCCAGCTTCCGCCCCGCCCCACCCCTAAGTTGTCACAGCGCCCCAGCCTGCGTCCCCGAGTCACACGGAGAATCCCCCGGCTGCCGTTTTACGGACGTGAGTGTCTGTTTCCGTGCTGCCCGCCCCCGTGTCCATAAGTCTGTTCTCCAAGTCCGCGTCCTGTTCCTCCTCAGCTGACGACTGCCCGGGACCCTGCCTCACCTGGGCACGTCACACCCTCGGGCAAGGGCGCGGTCTGAACCCCGCCGGCGTCTGAGGCCACACCACCGCCAGGCCAGGGCCCTCCCCGGACGCAGAGGTCGGCGCCACTCCCAGCCCACGGCAGGCGCTCAGCCCGCGCCCGCACCGCTGTCCACACCTGCGGCCCGTGTTGGGGAGGGCGACCCGGGACAGTGAGAACTGTCAGCTCTGGGGTCCAAGGAGCTACATCTGGGACCTCCTCGCTGCCAGCGCGCCGTCCCCCTGGGCCTCAGCCGCCTCCCGTGCAGGTGCTGGGGTCGGAGCCTCGCCCAGTCCTTGCTGAGATGAGCTGGGAGGAGGCAGGAAGCCTCGTGCTTTCGGCCGCAGGAACTCCACGCGCAGGGCTCCCCTCCTTACCGAGAGGCACACCTGGCCTCCCTGGGCGGATCCCGGTGAGGAGAACCCGACTCCATCCCTCTGCACCTTCCCTCCGGGACGCGGCCGGAGCCCCACCAGCCTGGTTAGCCCTGCTGCCCCCAGGCCTGCTGTGGTCTGAGTACCACAGCGTCCTGTGAGCAAGAGCCTGGTCCTCCAGTGAATTCAGAGATCCTGCGGCCCCGCCCGGCTCAGCCTCCTGCAGGCAGGGCCGGAAATCTCAAGGAAAGAGAGAAAGAAAACCTTCAAAGTAAGACTTGCGAGACCCTGGAGCCTCCCATTGTTCCCCACCCACTTGTCCTCCAGGGGATCAGGCTGAGGGCAGCTCACGGCTCAGGAACGAAGCCTTTGACCGTGCCGAACCCCGACTCTCAGCGCCTCTGAATATCTGGAGACAAGCCCCCAACTCTAGGCCATCGGCAAACGTGACTGGAACCCCATCTGAGCCCTGGCTGTTCCTGGTTAAGCTTGTCATCTGGAGGGAAGCCACACAGGTGAAGGAGGCCAGAGAATCAGCAAGGGCCCCGCCTTGTCCATGTGCGGTTCTGTCGAGAGCAGGGTCCCTCAGTGACAAAGGCCGCCCTTCAGCTCACGTCACAAGGCACAACCCACGATGCACGTCACATCCAACAAGCGCTAGATGTCCGTGTTCCTTGGTTTCTTGTTCAGCCTCTCCACCCGCAGCGAGTCATCAGCTCCACCAGGCAGGGTCTCTCTGATGTCCACTTCCATGCTGTGAGCACAGAGGTGTGCTTGGCACGGAAAGTTGGTGTTCAGGCACAGGTGCTCGGAGAGGTTGGCCTTGACAGAGCAGGGGAAGGCAGGGGCGCCGAGGAGAACGGCTCTGAGTCCTCATGCATCATCCTTTAAAGCGGGGCGGGTGGTGAGGGAAGCAGAGATGGAGCCCCAGGTCAGGCCAAGTGAGGAGAAAGGAGACCGAGGCGGCCTGGCCTCCTGGGAGCTGGGGGAGGACGCATGCAAGCAGGACACAGGCCAGGACAGTGTGGAGGTAGCCCAGCCCCAGGCCAGCGCCAGGCGGGTGGTCAGAGATGAGTCAGCCTGCAGCTGGCAGGGGTCTCATTTGCTACCCAGCCCAGCCCAGCCCTTCAGCCGATGGAAGAGCAGAACAGAGCTGTGGGGAGACAAGGGGTGCGGCTGAGCTAACAGAGGAAGCACGGCTCACCCTCGGGCCCGCTGACCCCCAGGCCCCGGCGTTGACCCCAGCGTCTCAGCCACACAGTCAAGCGTCTGGATCCTCCACGTTCCAGCCTGACTCCCAGGCTGCTGGTTGGCTCCCTGAGAGGCAGGGGCCATTCCGGACTCAACCACTGCTTTGGCCCAAGACCTCCCTTCCTCGCCTCTTGGACTGGCGGCAGCTTCCCGGGCTGCTCCGCTGCGACAGCGGAGATGGACAAAGAGGACGCGCAGGAGCGTCCTGCATCGGGAGGCACAGAGAATTTTGAACCGTCTCCTGCTCTCCATCTGCTGCGTCTGTGTCCGCTCCACATTCTCTCGTCAGAAAGCCAGCTGCCTGCTCACCCGTTTTTCACTCCCTGCGGCGCCTCTTCCCCACCCCCAGCCCGAGAGGCTTCTGCGGACACGACCCTCTTCTGAACAACCACGCTGGGCGGCCATCTGGGTGCGCACTGCCTGGGCCCAGAGACCTTCCCCAGCAGAGAGTCCAGGACACTGTTTTAAACAACTGTTCAGATTTAGGAAAAGGACAGGCATCAGGTAAATCGTGGCTATAATGGCCCATCAAGTAATGTGGGTGAAGATTAGCTGCTGGAGCCCATGGATCTCAGGACGTATAAATAACCCTCCTTTTGACAGGCAGCACAGATACGTTTTGTTTAAGAGCTGAGTGTCAGGGGTTCATTTCTGGGGATCGACAAGGAGACACGCGCGTCAGCACGCTGCTCCTCTGTAATAAATTTGGGGGGAAGCGCAGAGCAGGCCTTGGGTTCCTCACTGCCTCATCAGCAACCTGGAAGGACCCGGGGGCGGGGGTGGGGGTCCTCACTTACAACCAATCAAGGCAGTTCCCCCGGGAGACAATTTCCTTCCTCTGCCCTGTCTCCCAGACTCGGGGTGTAGTGTGGGCCGGGGACACGAGCTGGACCAGGCCCTGACCTTCCCGGTGACTGTGTGGGAAGACGGATGGAGGGGGCCTGCGGTCTGCAGACGAAAACAGTCCACGGCTAACGCTTCTGGCTCACGCTCCTGAGCCTTTAGCCTGCCGGTCTGGTCCCACCGGACACACCCGCCGGAAAGGCCCCTGTCCCCTGCTCGCCTGAGACCAAAGCCGGCTTCCTAGGTGGAGGCCAGGCTGCAGAGACGACCAGGAGCACGTTGGGGGCAGAACCCACAGGAGGCTGTCAAGGGACGTTTCTGAGCCGACTGAATGGAAAAGGCCTTTGGGGCAAAGGTTAGTGAATAAAACGGACAGGTGGGGGACGTCACGGAGTTAGCCTCCTTCTTGCTGGCAGACGCCCTGGAGGCTGTCCTTACGGACCTGGGGGAGTGTAGGGAGAGGTCCCTGGGCAAGGAGCTACAGGTGGCCACTGGGAGGCCCAGGGGAGCCCCCGGGGCTGTGGGCATCCGCTGGGAGGCCCAGGTCACTGCTGGGAGGCCTGTGAGCCCTCGGGGCTGTGGGCCATCACTGGGAAGTGCAGGTGACTGCTGGGAGGCCCAGGGGAGCCCTCAGGTCTGTGGGCCACCGCTGGGAGGCCCAGGTGACCGCTGGGAGCAGAGGGTGGCCTCGAGCTGGCAGCCGGCACAGGGCCAGGCCAGCGGCCCTTCCTCCACTTGGGGAGGAATTCTGCCCACTCCCCAGTGGGGCTTGGAAGTGACTCTCCCACCATCGGGTGTCTGGTGGGAAGGCAGCCCATGCAGTCTGCGTGGAGCCTCCGCATGACCCTAGCAGAACCAGCTCAGACTTGCGGGCCTGTGGCCCAGGCTCCTGAGTTCTGGACAAGAAGCCGTCAGCGTGTGTGGTCAGACGCCACTCACTGTGCTAATCGTTACACAGCGAGAGTGCCAGGGTTCTCCAGAGAAGCAGAGCAAGGGTGAGACCGAGAGGGGCACGGGAGCCCTGGAGACAGAGGACTGGCCTGTTGGTGGCCCTCTGCCGGGCGAGCAACCCCTGGCGCACGTGTGTCTCAGATCCTCTGGGCTGCCGTCCTGGGAGCCGCGCCCACCCCCGGCTTCCTCTCCTCTGACACCTCCCTCCGCCTCTCCGCCTTGACCCAGCCGTGCCCCCAGGTCAGTCCCTGGGACCCTGACCCCGCCCCCCACCCCTGCCAGTCTACATGGCCCCCTCCGTTTCAGCCGCCCCTCAGTTAACCATCACCCTTTATTCCCACTGCTCCTCTGCAGGCCGGCTCCCGGGGTCAACCCTGGGGGGCCGGGGCGCCAACCCTCCAGCAGTGCTGACAGCGCCCCTTCTGAGCGCAGGGCTTACTGCGCTCACGCAGGCCTTCACCCCGCGCCAGTGGACAGAGCCTGTGCTGGTGGAGCTCCCCCGATCCGATCCGCCAAAAGCGGTTCCCCAGAAACCCCCTCACCCCAACTCCTAGGGGGCATCTGGAGGAGGGAATCACCCCCAAACCCACCTGCCAGAAACTCATGCCGTCTGAATGTCCCAGCCAGCATCACAGGGCGTGGCTGTGGGCAGAGGCCTAGCCCGGACACCAGGGGACAGGACGGTGCACTCGGAGCAGGGCCCTGCCTCCTCCTTCTGGGCTCAGGGCCCCAGGTCTTGGGGAGAAGCGGGAGTTCTTCCTGCGCCATTGGGGTCCCTGTGGTGGGGTCTCCAAGTCAGACCTGCACAACCTGATCCAAGACTCCCAGGGACTGACTCAGCTGTGGGCCAGGACGACAGGTCCTTGCTGGGGTCCAGCCCCTTTGACAGGCCCTGGGCGGGGCAGTGTCCTGCAGGCAAGGCTGGGAGCCCCGCGGTAACCCGGCCTGGGAAGTCAAGCTGCAAGCCGGGCCCCCGTCCAGCGGGGTGGGGCTCAGGCGCGGGTCTCTGGGCACCGCCCGCGCCCCGCGCGCCACAGCCTGCCTCCACATGCACCGTCGCTCCGCGGCATTGTGCCCGTCTTGGAGCCAGTACTCAGTATGTGCTTGTGGGATGAGTTGCCATGACAACAGCCAAGGACGCAGCTCTCAGAGAAATTTGAGTCCTTCTCAGTCTCTGACTTCAGGCAGGAGGATGGAGCAACTGGAGCAGTTGCCAGGCCCCCACCTGAAAGGCTGTCTGCCCAAAGTGCCCTTCCTTGCCGGTCTGAGCAAACATGTCCTGGGCAGACTCCAACAGTGTGGTGGACAGGAGCCGCAGAGAACCCGGTGGGAGCCATCCAAGTCTCAGAGCCCCCTCTGAGCACGTGCTTAGAGCCTGCAGCCCCACTGACCGATTGCTCGCACTCCGCCGATAAGGACTCTCCTTTCTTAGCCTGGCTCCCCCAGCACAGGCCCGGCCTCTGGGGAGCATGCCAGCCTGCTGTACTGGCCTTTCTTTTCTAACCAGAGCAGGGCCGTTCTACCCCAGGCAAGAGTGGAGAGGAACAGCCCAGAGCCATGGGCCGGGCCTCCTCCGCCTGCACCCCTCGGGTCAAGGTGCTGGTGGGGAACCAGACCAAGAAAGCCGTCTGTGTGGGCTGAACAAGTGGGAGAGGAGCAGAGCGCGCGTGCCCACACGCTCCTGAGATGGTGGGCACCGCGCGGGCACCGAGCAGCCGCCCTGCCTGGCTCGCTGGAGACGCTGCTGTCAAGGCGGCCACCCTGACACGCCCTTCAGTTTGGGAGCCCTTCACGCAACTCCCACACGGCTGTCCCAGACGGAGAAATGACGTACCAAAAGCAAAGAAGGACCGGGAGGGAAGGAGAGCCCAGAACAGGAGCTGGAAACACAGGTGCGGCGTCCTGGGAAATTCCCGCAGAGGTCTGCTGCGCCGGCAATGTGTCTCCACAGCAACGGGGCCGCCTGGTGTGGCGGGGGGCCTGGGTTGGGGGGAACCTGCGCTCCAGAGTCCTCCCTCCTCCTCCCGTGGACTCTGTGCTCCCGGACGCCTCCCAGACGTCCAGACCGTCCAGGCGTCCAGACCCCACGGGCTGGCAGAAGTCGGACACGGGGCGCGCTTTCCGCCTGGACCCGTGCTTGTCACCTGCCCCCTCAGCAGCAATGCATACTCGTCCACACAGACGCAGCCGCCTGCCCGGAGCCCGGCGGGCTGAGCGGAGGGGACCCAGCGGGCACGGTGGCTCGTCTCTCACTCGCTGCCCTCGTGAAATGCAAAGCTGCCTCACCCACCTCTGTGGATCTGGGCTACCTCTGCAATCCAGTTTACTTCCCCACCACTGTTCTGCCTATACTCCCGGGGGTTCCAAAGCAGGAGGAAGTCCTCTTGGACAGATTCGGCCAACGGTTCAGCTTTTGTGAAACTTTGTGCAAAATGATTGGTTTGAGAACCATCCATCACCCAAGCCATTGGCACTGTGGGTGGAGATGCCTCATCTGCCTGGAATGTCCACTCTCAGGCAGGTTAAAGCTGGAGCGAGATGTGAGAACCTTCCGCCCAGGGACATGTGGTCCCGGCCGCGGCTGTGTGAAGGGCCTCCCAGGGCAGCTCCCTCGTCACACCGAGGGGCTCCTTCAGCCGCTCCACTGTGGCGGGCACCGCTCCATACTCTGCAGTCACACCAGCTTCTGTCAGAGCACAGCTCTGCCCGGGGCACCCCCCACGGTCTGCCGAGCCCCTGACCCCAGCCTGTGCTTCCAACCGCACACCCAGAGGTGGTGCATGGCTGTCGTCCACCCATCTGACTGGGAGACAGGACAGAACAGGTGTGTCCCCTGGGCTGGGGTCCGTGGCCAGTTTCGCACCAGATTTTTAAGTGATCTGCAGATGACAGCGCTCACCACACGGTTTCTGATTTCTGAATCTCTCTCTTCACTTCCCTGTGCTGTGCTTAGTCACACAGTCGTGTCCGACTCTGTGTGACCACATGAACTGTAGCCCGCCAGGCTCCTCTGTCCATGGGAGTCTCCAGGCAAGAATACTGGAGCGGATTACCATGCCCTCCTCCGGGGGATCTTCCCAACACAGGGATCAAACCCAGGTCTCCTGCACTGCACATAGATTCTTTACCGTCTGTGCCACCACTCAGAACTAATTAAGACTTTTCTTTCCTTAGATTCAAAGTCTCCTAGGGTTATAGAAGCCCACCTGTATAGGTAAGAAGTTCTGGGCAAATAACTTTGCAGTTTTCTAAATGCACTTTTTACCAAGTGGTCAAATACCCTTTAAGAGATTCACTTCCTCCTTCTCAAAACATTGCTCTGCCTTGGCCAGGACGAAAGAGCATTTTCCTGCATGACTTGGATGCAGCCCAGTGTCAGCGGCTGTGTCAGCCTTGCCTGAGTGTCAATCGGACCTGCGACCACACTGGCCTTGATGAGGCCGGCAGGGCTGGGCCCTCTTTGTCCTGAAGCCGAGTGGCTGGGCTCACAGCCATGGTGCAGCATCAGCAGTCAAGTCCAAGGCTACACATCAGGCCAGAAGGACCAAGGTGACCAGGTCTCCCTGTCCAAGGGGCCCAAGAGCACGTGATGGGCACGAGGGAGCTGGTGGAGCCGTCGCTATGGAAACCGTCCAGTGATGGGTTCCCGGGAGGGGAGACCAGCCCTGGTGAGGGTCCCGTCCTCAAGGATGGGGCGTGGGAGAACCCGTCCAGGGGTCAGGGGCACAGGGTCAACAGTGGGAGCAAAGATCCAGTTCCAGGGCCTGGGGCTGAAGAGCACGTCCCAAGTGGGCGAACAGAGATGTAGCTAGAGTCCTGTCACCTCGGATGACAGGCCTGGAGCAGCGGGTTAGTTCCATCCCCTGGGCTGGAGGCTGAGTCTCTGGTGCCCTCCTGTCTGCTGTGGACAGATGATGACCCTAGGAGGATGAAGGGAAGGACGTGGAACCATCCCAGGGCACTTCAAAACCATGCCAGGATGCTCCAGGCTAGACCAGAGTGCCTTAGAAAGAGAAACTTCTTCCTTCCTTGCCAATCAAGTTAAAAAGAGGTAATAATACGAGTTGCTCCTAATGAAAGTATAGCAATAAAGATACTCTTGAACACCCCAGTAGAAGTCAAAATTAGAAATAAAATGGTGTTTCTGGCAAACAGTAGGTATCAAAGAATCTAGTGTTCATATCCTTTGGCTCACATGTGACAACTTTTCCTGGAATGCGAAGTCACGTGGGCCTTAGGAAGCATCACTACCCAGAAAGCTAGTGGAGGCGATGGAATTCCAGTTGAGCTATTTCAAATCCTGAAAGATGATGCTGTGAAAGTGCTGCACTCAATATCCCAGCAAATTTGGAAAACAGCAGTGGCCACTGGACTGGAAAAGATCACTTTTCATTTCAATCCCAAAGAAAGTCAATGTCAAAGAATGATCAAACTACCGCACAATTGCACTCATCTCACATGCTAGCAAAGTAATACTCAAAATTCTCCAAGCCAGGTTTCAACAGTACATGAACTGAGAACTTCCAGATGTTCAAGCTGGATTTAGAAAAGGCAGAGGAACCAGAGATCAAATTGCCAACATCTCATGGATCATCAAAAAAGCAAGAGAATTCCAGAAAAACATCTACTTCTGCTTTACTGACTATGCTAAAGCCTTTGACTGTGTGGATCATAATAAACTGTGGAAAATTCTTAAACAGATGGGAATACCAGACCACCTGACTTGCTTCCTGAAAAATCTCTATTCAGGTCAAGAAGCAACAGTTAGAAATGAACATGGAACAACAGATTGGTTCCAAATCGGGAAAGGAGTACGTCAAGGCTGTATATTGTCACCCTGCTTATTTAACTTATATGCAGAGTATATCATGAGGAATGCTGGGCTGGATGAAGTACAAGCTGGAATCAAGACTGCCGGGAGAAATATCAATAACCTCAGATACGCAGATGACACCACCCTTATGGCAGAAAGTGAAGAACTAAAGAGTCTCTTGATGAAAGTGAAAGAGGACAGTCAAAAAGCTGACTTAAAACTCAACATTCAGAAAACTAAGATCATGGCATCCGGTCCCATCACCTCATGGCAAATAGATGGGGAAACAATGGAAACAGTGACAAAATTTATTTTTCTGGGCTCCAAAATCACTGCTGATGGTGACTTCCACCATGAAATTAAAAGACACTTATTCTTTGGAAGAAAAGTTATGACCAACCTAGACAGCATATTAAAAAGCAGAGACATTACTTTGCCAACAAAGGTCCATCTAGCCAAGGCCATCGTTATTCCAGTGGTCATGTATGGATGTGAGAGCTGGACTATAAAGAAAGCTGAGCACCGAAGAATTGATGCTTTGAACTGTGGTGTTGGAGAAGACTCTTGAGAGTTCCTTGGACTGCAAGGAGATCCAACCAGTCCATCCTAAACGAGATCAGTCCTGGGTGTTCATTGGAAGGACTGATGCTGAAACTGAAACTTCAATCCTTTGGCCACCTGATGCGAAGAGCTGACTCACTGGAAAAGACCCTGAAGCTGGGAAAGTTTGAAGGCGGGAGGAGAAGGGGCCGACAGAGGATGAGATGGTTGGATGGCCTCACTGACTCAATGGACATGAGTTTGAGTGAACTCCGGGAGCTGGTGATGGACAGGGCGGCCTGGTGTGCTGCAGTCCACGGGGTCGCAAAGAGTCAGACATGACTAGGTGACTGAACTGAACTGACAACTTTTTCAAATTATAGCATCTGAACTGAGAGCGTAGCTGCGTTACCAGGGCGCCTGTCGCAGTGCTGCTCGGAGCTGTAAGAACGGAAACAAGGGTCCACAGTTGGAGAAACAGCTGATTCACTGACAGCGGTCTGTGCCCGACGCTGTCCTGCGGAGTCCAGGACCCCTGAGCCCCCTGGGATGTTCAGGGTTTGACCCAGACTGCAGTGCTGTCTGGGCTGTGGGCACACACACGCAGGGAGTGGGGAGTGCTCGACACACCCGCACGTGAGCTTCTCCTCGTGCTCCCGTGCCCACGGCTTCTTGGGCCGTGAGCGGGGCAGGGGGCACTGGTGGCTGGGTTGTCCCGAGTGCTGTCCCAGCCGGCTCAGTGCTCAGTACAGATGCCCAACACCACGGCGGGAGCAACCCGAACACTCCTCTTGGGCTTGAACACACACGCTCAGTCGTGTCCGACTGTCCCCCCTGGACTGCAGCCCTCCAGGTTCCTCTGTCCACGGGATTCTCCAGGCAGGAATATTGGAGGGGGTCACCATTTCCTCCTCTGGGGGACCTTCCCACCCAGGGATGGCTCCCGTGTCTCCTGCACTGGCAGGTGGATTCTCCACCACTGAGCCACCTGGAAAGTACCAGGTGCAACACAGAGGTTCCTAACTGTTTCCACCAAGCCCTTGGGGCTTCCCTGGTAACTCAGAAGGTAAAGAATCTGCCTACAGTGCAGGAGGATTCGATTGCTGGGTTGGGAAGATCCCCTGGAGAAGGGAATGGCTACCCACTCCAGTATTCTTGCCTGGAGAATTCCACAGACAGACCATGGGGGTTGCAAAGAAACGCCACTGAGGGGCTCTCAGAAGCCCTCAAGGGGCTCCGTTCACTTGTGTCAAGCGGCTCTGGGTTTGCAGCCAGTGTTTCCAGCAGGGGCTCCCACCCAGGGGTCAGAGGAGCCTGTACACGCCAACCTCGCCCCCCAGCCCAGGACGGGGCCAGTCCCTCTGGAGAAGGACTGACTCGGGCCCACTTTGCACAAGGAAGTGCACACACCAGCTGGGGCTGACACTCCTGTAAGGAAAACAGACAGGATCGGGCAAATCCCCACAGAACGTGCTTATCTGTTATAAACTGGCTGCGGGGCGGCGAGCCCCTCCCTGAGGCCCTCAGCCCGGCTGCCCCGCCAGGCACAGTGTCCTCCCAGGGAGGGAAGGCCAGGGAACCCCCTTCAGGTGCTCTCCTCTCCTCGGGGGCGTCTCTCCAGGCCGGGGAGCTGGTCTGACGGGGAGTCGGGGGAGCACGGCCCGTGGGTCTTCCTGCACCAGCTCCACACCCAGAGAAGGGTCCCTGAACCCTGAGGGGACTCCCCACCCCACCACGTGTTCTGAAAGGACACAGTTAAAACTGTGTGCAGCTGAAGTGAGTGTTTCTCTTTCCTTTTTCTTGTATTATTGCTTTTAGATTCTCCTTCTCAAGGCCAAGGCCCATCAGTGAGATGGAAGTGGGACCTGTGACGGTGGGAAAGGACGCTGACCGCTGGGGAAAGGGGCCCCCGCCAGCCTGTCTCTGCCCGCCCGCTGCGTTGCAGGGCCTGGAAGCAGCTCTCAGGAGAGAGGGCGCTCAGATAGGACAGGGGAGGCGGCCACCCTCAGGGAGAGCACCCCCGCCCCCGCGGGACGGCTGCAGGGGAGATTGCAGAGGCCAGGCTGGGTGGGGCGGTGCCCACCTCTGGGCGGGCAGGGGGTGGCGGGCTCAGTTACTGAGGGTGTCCCTTCAAGAAGCCAGCCCGCCTGCCTTTACTATCAAGAGCCGGTGCCCTCGGAGACTTGTCCCCACCCCACCACAAACACACACACACACACACACACAGGGTGCACAAGCAGGCTTGCAGGCTGGAGGAGGCCCCACCCCCTCACCCTCCCCAGGATGCAACCAGAATGGGCCCAGAGGTCCCTCCAGAGGGGGTGGGCAAGAGCTTCCTCTGCTGCTGCCTCTCAGCCCTTCTCCCGCCTTAAAGCACGTCCCTGGGTTGCCTTAGATATGACAAAGGACAGTTAATAGTTACCAGGGTGCGTACTCTGCATTGTTACTGCCCCAGGGTTAGGACAGACGGCCCCAAGTCGCTGGAAGCCAACCGGTCCTGCAGACGCCCCTAGAGGCTTCCTGAGTTCTCTGATCCTTCTTCCTGGAAACGAAGGTGAACCCAGACGCCAGGCACTCGTGGACTCGAGGAGCACTCCCCGGGGACAGCAAGGGCCTGCCTGGCCAGGGTGCAGCTGGGGGCCCTCTGACCCCAGGGAGCCCCCACCGTCTGCCTTCTGGACAGGGGCCACAGGGTCCCCCGGCAGAGTGCTGTCGGGGTTACAAGCACCCCGGGACCACGGGTCACAGCCTGTGGACACAAGGAGGGTGGGGTGCTCTAATCTCTGCCACTGAGCAGACAACCAAACGGGGGCCTCTCAGAGTTTGCCCCGAAGCCCGCCGCCGGGGAGGCGCTCGGTCAGGTTCAAGGAGCATGTTTCCTCGATCACAGATTAACGTCAACGGTGTCTCCACTTTCCGATGTCATCTTTTCAGAGGAACATATTGTAGCTCATTTGGTAAAGAATCTGCCTACAATGCAGGAGACCTGGCTTCGATTTCTGGGTCGGGAAGGTCCCCTGGAAAAGGGAATAGCAACCCACTCCAGTGCTCTTGCCTGGAGAATCCCATGGACTGTCGCCTGCCAGGCTCCTCTCTCCACAGGGTTGCAGGAGTCAGACATGACTTGGCGACTAAACCACCACCACCACCAAATACTGTGAGTATATTAGGGTTGATGACATTAACGAAAAGCCTCTCTGAGATCGTAACCAGGCCCCCTTAAAGAAGGTGGGAAAATAAGGAAACAAGGACATGCCTGGCGATCCCCTCTCTGCCTCTGCCCTGAACCCTCCTACCAATCACAACCGGCTCCTGTGAGGAGGCAGTGGGGCTGGAGGGCAGCTGTGGGCTGAGCCATCAGAATTAGTCTGAATCTGACCTTCCACTAGAGGATCTAGGACACCCACGGGGCCTCTGGGCACCAGAGTTAACAAAAGCCCCTCTCCCTGGGTGGGTGGGGAAATGCAGGCCCCTCACCCTGCCTGGGGTGGTGGGAGCTCTGGCTTGCTCTTAGGCCCCCACAGGGCAGGTGGGTCTGCTGGGTAGTCACACCTGGAGGTGCGGTCTTGTCCCAACCACCCCGCCCTCCCCCAAGAACCCCAGGGCGATAATGACACACCCTGCCTTACAGCCGGGAAAGGCAGGCTCCCAGACACCCTATTTCATGGAACCCCTAAGCTCTGCCGCCACCAGGCTGACATCGCATTGTCTGAGTCAGGTCCTCTCGACACACAAGCCACCCCTGGACAGGATCGCGTCCCCAGAGCCAGCAGCTGCCCTGCCCGTGGCCTCTGCCGTTGGCAGCAAGCCCCGACTCTGGCTCCGGGGGCAGAGCTGGCTTTGGAGGAAGTGACAGAGAGCAGGCTGAGATGAGCCTTCAACCCAGGGAGAGGCTGAGCACAAGGGTTGGCCCAGCTGCAGGGGCTGCACGGTGCCCCGCCTCCCCCGGGAGTGGCTTCTGAGCAGCCTTCAGGGCTGGGACCCGCAGCAGCTGGAAGGGACCCTCTCCCAGGCGTCTGGGGAAGCACCTTTGACCTGCCGTCGGGGACCAGCTCTGAGACGAGGGTCCCTGCGCTCACGTCCCAGGGGTGGAAGCTGAGGGTGGTAACGCCAACCTTGGGCAGGTCTGGAGATCAAACAGGGTGACCCGCGGAGAGATGGGGGCTCAGGGCTGCCCTGGTGCCTGCTGAGAGGGCTCAATGAGGACCGCGGAGCCAGCCAGGCCACGAGACAGCAGGGCTTCGGACGCCCCGCTGGGCCTCCGCCCCGCACGTCAGCCCCCATCCAGCCCAGAAGCTAACCTGCCTCCAGCCGGTTCCTCCCAAATTCTGCAGACCAGCCACCACACATCCCGAGACGCATACCGAGGCGGTCAAGGCAGGCGGCAAGAGACAGCGAGCAGCCGGCCAGAGGTGGTTGGAGGAAGATGAGCCTCATGCCTTCCTGTCTGAAGAGGCAGCCACTCTGTCCTGCCTCTGTCTCTGTCTCTCTCTCACACACACACACACAGGCACGCGCACACACACACACACACACACACAGGCACGCACACACACACACACACACACAGGCACGCACACACACACAGATACACACAGGCACGCACACACACAGGCACGCGCACACACACACACACACACACACACAGGCACACACACACACAGGCACACGCGCGCGCACACACACACACACAGGCACACGCGCACACACACACAGGCACGCGCACACACACACACACACACAGGCACACGCGCACACACACACAGGCACGCACACACACAGGCACGCACACACACACACACAGGCACGCGCACACACACACACACACACAGGCACACGCGCACACACACACAGGCACGCACACACACAGGCACGCACACACACACACACAGGCACGCGCACACACACACACAGGCACGCGCACACACACACACAGGCACACGCACACACACACACACAGGCACACACAGGCATGCACACACATACAGAGGCACGCACACACACACAGATACACACACACACAGGCACGCACACACACACACAGGCACACGCGCACACTCACACACAGGCACGCGCACACACACACACACAGGCACGCGCACACACACAGAGGCATGCACACACATACAGAGGCACACACACACAGATACACACACACACACAGGCACGCACACACACACACAGAGGCATGCACACACACACACAGAGGCATGCACACACACACAGATACATACACACACAGGCACGCACACACAGATACACACACACACAGGCACGCACACACACACACACAGGCACACACACACACACACACAGGCATGCACACAAACAGGCATGCACACACACACATATACACACACACAGAGGCACGCATACACACACACACACACACAGGCACGCACACACACAGGCACACACACACACAGGCACACACACACACACAGGCACGCACACACACAGAGGCACGCACACACACACAGATACACACACACAGAGGCACGCACACACATACAGAGGCACACACACACAGGCATGCACACACACACAGATACACACACACACACAATAGGCACGCACACACACACAGAGGCACGCACACACACACAGATACACACACAGGCATGCACACACATACATAGGCACACACACACACAGGCACACACACACACACACAGATACACACACACACACAGGCACGCACACACACACAGATACACACACACACAGGCACGCACACACATACAGAGGCACACACACAGGCACGCACACACACACAGATACACACACACACAGGCACGCACACACACACAGGCACGCACACACACACAGATACACACACACAGGCACGCGCACACACACACAGGCACACACACACAGATACACACACACAGGCACGCACACACACACACACACAGATACACACAGGCACGCACACACACAGGCACGCACACACACACAGGCACACACACACACACAGATACACACACACGCACACAGACACGTGCACACACACACAGGCACATACACACAGATACACACACACACACAGGCACGCACACACTCACATAGGCACACACAGGCACACACACACACAGATACACACACACACAGGCACACGCACACACCGATACACACACACACACACAGGGACGGACACACACACAGATACACACACACACACACAGGCACGCGCACACACACAGGCATGCACACACACAGGCACACACACACACACAGATACACACACATACACACACAGGCACGCACACACACAGATGCACACACACACACAGGCACGCACACACGCACAGATATATACACACACACAAACACACGTTCAGTATCAGGCACGTGACCCCCAGCAGCTGGGGTCTCGGCGGGAGGGTCTGGGGTCCACCAGTTTGAGGAGCAGGGCTGGTTTGGCCACCCACATGCACCATGTTGCCTCCCTGTTCCTCTGCCCGCAGGGTCTTCCTCCTTGAGTGTATGCAATGCTGCCCTGAGACCAGCACTGACCTGGCGTTGGTGGAGGTGGAAGGCCCACCGCTTGCAGTGATCCCCCGGGACCAGGACTGCCCTGGTGCGGGGGGAGGTGGGCATCCTCACCGCTGTGGGAGCGGCTCCCTCTCTCCCCTGGGTCGATGCTCTTGCTCCCGTGAACAGATAAGGAGCCTGAAGGTTGCAGCGGCCACACGTCCGTCGAGGAGGAGCAGACCCCAGCCCGGCTCTGCCCACAGCCCGGCCCCCGCCCCCGGCTGGGCCCCTGGTCTCTGAGCAAATGGAGGCGGGAGCAGGAGTAAAGACAGAGCCGTGGGAGCCTCATCCCGCATCACGCTCCCTCTCTGCCTGAACCTCCTCCACGGGCAGCCGGCCTGCGTGCTCCCCCGTTTCCTTCGACGTGAGACACCCTCCTCCCCCTGCTCCTCACCAGGTCATCCCCAGGGGCAGAGAAGTGAGCAGCTGGGGTTCCCACAGAGAGAAACAGAGAGCTGGTCGTTCCACTGAGGGCGGGGGGATTCCGCCGCCGCCGCGCGGGCACCTGCTTCATCATGGTCTTCAGCCCGCTTCGGGGGCGCTGAGCCGGCCCGCGTGGTTCCGGGTCTCAGCAAGGGTCGGGGGCTGAGAACGCCCTTTGAGCAAAGTGCTCTGAGAGTCATGAGGGGCAGGAGAAGGAGGCTCCTGTCTCTGGTGCGGGTTCCCGGGCACCCAGGATGGGCGAGGGCTGGTGCTCGGTCCTGTGGGGCAGACTCGGCCCTGAGGGGATGATGGTGCGAGTGCTGGTGCCAGGGTCATGTTGGTGGGGCCAGTGGGCAGTAAGGGTGGCTGCTCAGCCGGGGCCGCAGCCTCAGGGGGCCGAGGACCACCTCCCCATCTGAGCCCTGGGTGTGGCTCTGTCTGCACCATACTCTGAGGTCCTCAAGAGCGGGCTCCAGGCAGAGGGTGGGTGCCCTCCTGGGGGAGTCCTCGAGGGACTCTGAACAGGAAGCTGTGCTGGGCGCTGGGCTGCGGACCTGAACTCTGATAGGAAGAAGCCATGGGGCCCTGGTGGGCTGGAAGGAGGAGGAGCCGTCAGAGCAGCAGAAGCCAAGCTTCGGGAAGTGCTTGCTGAGCGGCACAGTTCCCAAGGTCTGGGTGGAGAGCCGGAAGCAGGGCATGAACCGGGCTGGCAGTGGGCAGCGTGGGGACGGGGCAGGCGCAGGAAAGGCCCAGGGGCGCCCATGTGCTGGTCCCCTGCAACCGTGAGCGTGAAACCTCATATGGCCAAGGCGCTGGACTGGTGGGAGTGCGTCGAGGGTTCTGAGGTGGGAGGAGAGTCTGGGTTCCCCGGGGTCACCACGGGGCCCTCCTGATGGGGAGGCACGTGGATCAGAGTCCGGGAAGGAGAGGTAAGGATGGAGGTGGAGACTGGAGGCAGAGGGCAAGCGGGGAGCTCTGGAGACACGTCTGGCTTGGACGATGGAGGCAGGGGCCACGAGTCAAGGGATGCAGGCCCCTCCAGAGACTGGAAAAGCAAGAGACGGGCCCTTCCCCACACCCCCCAGAGGACACAGCCCTGCAGACACTTGCTTCAGGACTGTGGCCTCCAGAGGCTGAGATGGGCTCGTGTTCGTGTGTTACAGCAGCTGCAGGAGTAACTCGGGGGTTACAAGATGGCTGTCAGGGGCTGGGCCCTGAGCTCGGAGCACACAGACTGCGGAAACCCGGCGGGGAAACGCACACACCAGAGCCTCGCTCCCGGCCGTGAGCCCTCGTAGAGCTGCCCACTGGTGGACGGGGTCAGAAGCCAGAGGCCAGGAGGGCAGATACTCGCTACACGGGTGCAGAGCAGGTGGACAAGGGGACAGACGGATGCTGGCCAGCTGCACGGAGAACAGGCTTCTGTGAGCAGAGGGCAGGGTGGGGGCACACGTGGTCCGGGGGCAGCACCCAGGGCTCAGTCCGTGCTGCCTCTCACACGTGGGGTTACACGCTTAGCCCTTCCTCTTCAGTAGCAGGACTCCCATGCATCCTGCCCCAACTCTGGGGGCTGCAAGGAGACCCAGGGGTTCCAGGACCCCTGGTGCCACGACTTCCACCTCTCCATGTCCGGCTGGCAGCTGTGCTCACCACGGGGAACAGATGGGGAGCAGACCTTTCTGTCCTTCCCACAGTAACTAGACTCTCAGGCGGCTCCAGGAATCGAAGGTGTTATCTGCAAAGCCGTTATCTGTTAGCTGTTAGATTTGAGAGCTGAGGGTGGCCAGGGCATGTCTGCAGATGGTGAGGCCACGGGCTTGGCCCGCAGCCCGACGAGAGGACCACAGGGCCCGTGAGTGCCTCAGCTGCGCCCAGATCCCCGGAGAGGGGCGGCCCTCCAGCTCAGCAACACGAGGGCAGCCCCGAGGGCAGGAAGGAGAAGGGCTCGTTCGGCCCCGTTCCTGTGGGACAAGGGCCTGCGCCCCTCGCGAGTGCGTCTCCCCGGGGCCTGACCCTGGGCCCTCCTCTGAGCCGCCCTCAGCGCCCACCCTTCCCGGGAGAGAATAAACAGACAGGCAGGGCCTCTCCAGGCTGAGGGCTTGACACAGACGAGGTTAAACGAGAAGGCGCGCGCACGTGCAGAGGCGCCAGAGCCCCGGGCCGCGCGTCTTCCTCCGGCTGCGTCCTGCTCCCCAACCTTCCGCCGCGGGCACACCTATCAACCACTGATGCTCACAGATGTGCTGCTGTAATCTCGCCCTTTCTTGTCAGGTGGAGAGAAGGGCTGAGAGAGCCCAGGCAGCTTGGCAGGACGTGGGACACGCTCTGAGAGCAGCCTCATTTGCATCGAGCAGAGCGCATTCCCGTGTCCCTGCCGAAGATGAAAGCATGGCCCTCTCTGCTTCTGCGTCCCCTGGTCAGACGTCTGAGCAGGCAGGCGGCGGCTGTTACCCCGAGCAAGAGAGCGGCAAGGGCAGCCTCCCTCCCCGCCCCTCCCCCACTCCTCTCCTCCCCCCACCGCCCCCTCTCGCCCGGAGATTCTTTGCATAATTGAAACCGAGGGAACAGAAACGCACAGAAGGAAGTGGCACAGATGTTCCCATCACAGGTGCCGCGCAGAACTCCGGAGGGCCCTCACCGAGCAGCGCCTGTGACTGTACTTCATGCCTGGCTCGCCGAGGATTAGCACTGGAAGTCATCGCTGTGAAGGCAGGGGGCTGGATGGGTTTCAAGCCAGCCCAGAAAGCAGCCGCTCCATTGCTGGCTGTCAGCCGCAGTCACATCACCGCAGACATCTCTCGCAAGGCCCGCGGAAGCCGGCGTGTCATTTCTGACACAGCGCCTTGTCCCTTTTCCCTGCCTGGCTGACAGCACGCCCAGCGCCTGCCTGTTGCTCTGTGCTGAGCAGGCCCAGGTGCCCAGGCCCGCAGCCCCGGGGCTTCGCTGGAAGCTGTCAGCTCAGCTCTGGGTCTCGGCAATTGATTTGCCTGCCAGCCGCCCCGGGCGTCCAGGAGAGGGATGGCTGGGGACACCCATGGACATCTGACGCGCCTGTCAAAGGACGGTCACGCGGAATCCGGAAGACAGCAGGTCCCGCCAACCTGAGATGATGTCCTGCGGGAGCCTATGCCCCCACCTTGGAGGCGCAGGTGCCCCGGGGGGCCCGGAGCCCGGTTGCCATGGCTGCGGCCTCCCGCAGCACTGCCTCTCGCCCTTGCTAGGTGCTCCAGATTCTAACGTATTTACCAGCTTTAAACACGCAGAGGAAACCTCAGCACAGAGGGGAGACGCACTGACAAATCAGAACCGGATCAAGCGTCGAGCCCGCCGCTGGCCCGCTGCGTGGCCTCAGGCTCGTCGCTGGGCGCCCCAGGCCCCGTTCCTCCGTCTGCAGGGTTAAGGCAGGGCCTCCCCCCTACCCAGTGTGCAGTGTCAGTGCTCTGGGCACGGTACAGGGTCCTGACTTTCAGGAGCAGCCTGCCCCCGCCCCCGCACTCCGGGGAGTTCCCAGGATGCTCCCTGGAGGATCAGCATGGGGAGGGCGCGGCTCATGGGCTGCTGCGCCGTGTTCTCTCTGCTGCGCCCTTTGAGTCGGGGGCCCCGGGTGTGTCCACTTGCAGGCGCAGCTTATGAAGCTCACGGAGAAGCAGCCGGTGCGAGCAGCTCTGAGCTGGGGGCCTCTGTCCCGCCCGCTCTCTGCCCACAGGACTGACTGCAGGGACCGCAGTCATGGGGCCCCATGTGCCCCGTCTTCTCCTTGGGTCTGGCAGGAGACACGGGGGAGAGGGGTGGAAAGAAGGCCTGTGTCCCCTGGAGGCGTCACCGCAGGGTGTCTGTGGTCACTGTCCCCTGCCCGGGAGTGGCCGGCCCTGCGTGACCCTCGGGTGTGACGCCGGCTCCTTCCCGCCGTCCCTCCAGGCCTGGCCATGGTGACCGAGTGCCGTGACCAGCCGTGGGGTTGGCAAACCACGGTCACCCACCGCCCCCGCATTCTCCGGAGGGGCCCTTGGTTACACGTTCCTTAAGCTCGTGTCATCTGTGGTGTGGGGCCCCGCGGGACACAAGGAGGCAGCTGAGTCCCTGGGACCAACCGAGGGACCGTCCCAGCCCTCCGAGGATGTCCGCACCTCCAGGGGGGCGACGGAGGGGTCACCCGGGTGTCAGTGGAGGAGCAGAGTCCAGGAGATGGGGCGGCAAGGCTGTGAGTCTCCGCACTCCCCTCCGCTTAGTGAGCCCGGAAGCTCCGGCCCCCATCCATCTCTGCGCCTCATCACAGCCACCCCTGCACCCGGGCCTGCTCGGGGTCGCCCCGGGCCCCCTGAGTCCAGCTCCCGGGCGGGGCAGGCCAGCCTGCACACAGAGAGGTCCGCGTGTATCCAGAGGCGTCTGTGCCTCCATTCCAGGGCACGGCTCACAGCACTGCCGTTTCAGGCCAGGAGCAGAGCTGGAGATCTCTCCCTGCTGGGGGTGTTATGAAGAATCTGGGAGCACGAGGAGGCAGGCAGGGGAAAGATTCCCATCCTAAGATTTCAGTTCCTGGAGGGCTCACAAGGGAAGGGTTGGGGTGACCCTGCTCCAGGGCGGATGCGGAGACTTCGCTCCCAGCACATGCCACCTGCTTCCCGGGGGAGACGGAAAGAAGGGGGTGTGTGTCCATAAAGGCCAGAAAGAGCCACCACAGGGGAGTTCCCCAAGTGAACCCCAGCACAGACTCGGGGCAGGCGGCCATACAGAGGTTGGGACACCAAGACCTTCTCCCAGGCCAAGAGGCCTGCACTGCTTAGTGACCTCTGGACTCTCCCTGGGACACGCACACAAAGATCATATGTGTGACAAAATGGGCATCATAGCTGTGTGCGCCCCAGGACCTTCAAAGTGCCCCCTCCACGGGCTCCTGGAAGCCCTCCTAAAAGCCAGCCTCCGTACCGACAAGAGCTGTGGCCTGGTTCCTGTAAATGGCACGATCCACCGTCTCCACCACCCTCCTGCCGTCCCTGTGAGCGCTCACAGAGCTCACCTCGCCCCCTAGAGGAGGGGTGCATGCTTGGGGGGCCCCTCACTCCCAGCTTGGCTCTCCCGGGAGGGCGGGACCCCCCACGGATGGCCTGCAGGGTCAGGCAGGGGTCAGCCCACTGTCCTGGCCGGGTTCTGGGGGTCCCCTCAGCAGCACCACAAACACTTTGGGCCCAGACTGCCCCCTACTGGAGCCCCCTCCTCCACACGCCCTGAGTCCAGCTGTTCAGGAAGTCCAGGGCATCGGGCCCCACGTCCACCCCAGAGTGTGGACCCCTGAAACCCGCCCCGAGCGCTCCCTCCTCACCACCTCTGGGCCCACCCCTGCCTGAATCCCTGGCCTCACATGGGTTGGCTCCCTGAAGCCCCCACCCATGCCCACCCACCAACCTCCATCCTCCACGGCTGGCTCCCCCTCCAAACCACCAGAGACCCCGAGTCCCTCTGAACAAAAGACAAAGTCTTCAGTGGACACTATTCCTGAAAGACTTCACTCCATCTGACCACCCGGGTCTCAGTCTGTGTAAGGGACCTGCAGTCTCAAAGCTGACCATTCCAAGGGTTTAGAGACTGGATTTCCCTTGATCAAATAATGAACATGCACGCAGGACTCTAAAGTTTGCAAACTATTTTCATGAGACGTATCCTATTTCACACACGCACACAAATAGTTTAAGAAATAGGGATGGTATGTACAATTTTTAAATTTATTTTTTGTTGAAGTAGTTAATTTATCATGTTTTAATTACTGCTAAACAACAAAGTGGTTCAGTTATACACGTACATACACGCTTCATCAGCTCAGTTCAGTTCAGTCGCTCAGTCATGTCCGACTCTTTGCAACCCCATGAACCACAGCACGCCAGGCCTCCCTGTCCATCACCAACTCCCGGAGTTCACTCAAACTCACGTTCATCGAGTTGGTGAGGCCATCCAGCCATCTCATTCTCTGTCATCCCCTTCTTCTCCTGCCCTCAATCTTTCCCAGAATCAGGGTCTTTTCAAATGAGTCAGCTCTCGACATCAGGTGGCCAACGTATTGGAGTTTCAGCTTTAGCATCAGTCCTTCCAATGAACACCCGGGATTGATCTCCTCTAGAATGGACTGATTGGATCTCCTTGCAGTCCAAGGGACTCTCAAGAGTCTTCTCCAGCACCACAGTTCAAAAGCATCAATTCTTCGGCGATCAGCTTTCTTCACAGTCCAACTCTCACATCCATACATGACCACGGGAAAAACCATAGCCTTGACTAGACGGACCTTGGTTGGCAAAGTAATATCTCTGCTTTTTAATATGCTATCTAGGTTGGTCATAGCTTTCCTTCCAAGGAGTAAGCGTCTTTTAATTTCATGGCTGCAGTCACCATCTGCAGTGATTTTGGAGCCCAAAAAAAGTCTGACACTGCTTCCACTGTTTCCCCATCTTCACACTTCATATTCCTTTCCATTATGGTTTATCATGGGATATTGAATGTAGTTCCCTGTGCTAGACTGCAGGACCTTATTGTTTATGTACATCTTTCTAAATAAGATTATTGAAGCTAAGAGGAGGCAAGTGATTGGCCAATAATGCATGATTAGTTGCTAGTTGATCCGAAACTCCAGCTCACATCCAGTGCTCTGTGAGTGCCATGACGCCAACCAGACATGCTCCAGGAGAAGTAACAAGCTGAACGGAGTGTCGTGGAGTCCACGTGCGGAGGGGCGGGTTGGATGCCACGCAGAGCACACACGTAAAGCTGATTTCACCTGAAGGAATTTGTCAGTCCCGCCCAAAAGTTAACGGGCAAAACCACGTGGACCCACGACCTCAGTGTGGGCGAGACCGAACAGAGGCTGCTCGGGAAACCTCCGCGTGTCTGTCGGGACCCAAGTCCTGTCCTGGCCGCTTCTGGTCTGAGACACAGGAAGCTCAGCACCAACCAAGCCCCTGTGTCCACTGCTGTGATGACGTCGGGGCTGTGTTGCAAGGTTTGAGAGACCCTAAAGCATCGGGATTCACACTAGAGTCACAGCCCAGCACTCACCCCCACACTGAGGCTCCTGTCCTCGAGAGGTGGGTCTGTTTCCCGCTCTTCGAACCTGCTCTGGGTGTGTTACCAGGTCTGACCTACGGGATACGGCAGAAGGAACGCCCTGTGGAGTCTGCACTCTAGGACTTCCGCTCCTGTTCGTGCCTAGCTGGGTCACCAAGTCGCAAAGCCACCCACGCCCAAGGGAGACAGACAGGTAGAGGGGAAACAGGTTGCCACTCAACACACACAACCACCGCCCCACACCGGCAGGTGTGAGGCCCCTGCGAGCTCCGCCCCGGCTCATGGCATCCCCAACATGTGGACCCCCACCATCCAGCCCAGGAGAGACCGTGAGAAACCTAAACTGCTGTTGGCAGCCATGGAAATCGTGGAGCGATTTGTTGAACAGTGATAGGTAAGCCCCATTGGGAAAATAAATGGCATGGTCTTCTTAGAGGTGGGGCAGCTACAAACGCTGACTTTCCCTTAGCCTGGGACCCTGCGTGATCGTAGAAAGCACACCCCCACCCTCCAATGTACTGCAGGGGCAGGGCACCTGGAGGGTGAGCAACAGACCACCCGCCTTATGGACGCCACCCCATGGCAGAAGCCTGGCTCCTGCAGGTCATGCTCAGCATCAGCAGTTTATCTCTAACCATCAGGCTTGCGTGGAGACACTCAACAAAAGTTTGTTTTCAGTTGTTTCAAGTTTGTTACCTATTGATCCAAAACTCCTGGTGGAATTTCCAAGGTCAAAGCCTAAGGGGGGAACCAGGATGGAGGTTCATTGCCAAGGCTTTGAAACCCAGACGGGGACCCTGCCCTTAATCACATTGCTCTCTCTGGAGCCCAGCCCGCGATTTCGCCTCTCTCAAATTGCTGTCGTTCTCTGAGACAGGGGTTCTTCTGCGTCTTCTTCTTTTTGGATATGGACCCATTTTAAAGTCTTTATTGAATTTGTTACAATATTGCTTCTGCTTTATGTTTTGGTATTTTGGCCACAAATCTTGTGGGATCTTAACTCCCTGGCCAGGGCTCGAATCCCCACCCCTGCGCTGGAAGGTGAAGCCTTAATCACTGGACAACTGGGGAAGTCTGAAGGGCTTCTTTACTGAGCCACTCCTGCCCTGCGCTTCTCCCCAGAGCCTCTCTCCTCTGCTGCCAAACATTTCCTCTATCTTCCCAGAACACGTTACCTCTGCCTCCATCAGCACTTATTTAATCTAAAACAAGCATTTCCTCTAAAGAAATGTGCGAATATTACTTATTTTTTAAAAGAAAAGAAATGATCCCCCAAAACTATCAACAGCCTGTCATGAGAAAAGAGAGGGGGAACTCACTGAAGACTAAAACATCCTGAGCCATCAAGGCCTTTCAGCGTGGGGACAGCAGTCAGGCAGAGCTCCATATCTGCTAACGAGAGCACTGGTGTTTTATAGGATGGAATAAACAATATTTATGACATCCATGGGTGGAGGAGCCTGGTAGGCTGTAGTCCATGGGGTCGCGAAGAGTCGGATATGACTGAGTGACTTCACTTTCACTTTTCACTTTCATGCATTGCAGAAGGAAATGGTAACCCACTCCAGTGTTCTTGCCTGGAGAATCCCAGAGATGGCGGAGCCTGGTGGGCTACCGTCTATGGGGTCGCACAGAGTTGGACACGACTGAAGTGACTTAGCAGCAGCATGACATCATCAATAAAGCTGAAACTCCAATACTTTGGCCACCTCATGCAACGAGTTGACTCACTAGAAAAGAGTCTGATGCTGGGAAGGATTGGGGGCGGGAGGAGAAGGGGACGACAGAGAATGAGATGGCTGGATGGCATCACCGACTCGATGGACATGAGTTTGAGTGAACTCCGGGAGTTGGTGATGGACAGGGAGGCCTGGCGTGCTATGATTCATGGGGTCACAAAGAGTCGGACCCGACTGAGTGACTGAACTGAACTGAACTGAATGAATGATTAAATTACGTTTCTCGTATTCAGTGTACAAGAAAATGTGGAATCATTTTAGGACTCTTTTAAATTTCCAGCGGATATTCCCGACCCAGGAATTGAGCCAGGGTCTCCTGCATTGCAGGCGTATTCTTTACCAACTGAGCTATCAGGGAAGCCCAATTTAAAATTCAAAATGGCGTGTGTGCGCGCACACATTTAATTTCCTGCTCAAATTGGTAAACTTCAGTTATCTGCAAAATTCGGTTAGTTGCAGCATCTCATCACTCCATGAAGCTGGAAAAATGACACATTCCCTTGGGAATGGGATAAATCGCCATAAATAAAGCATATTTAGACTCTAATGAAGTGTCAGTTATTTAACCTTTCAGAGTTTCCATGAAGCTGATTATAATTGTGTCTAAAATAAATGTGGTGTAATGACTTGTGAACCGGCCTTAGCATCAAAGCAACAACGATTTCTGCGCATGGCTGTGAGGGGCTCGGAGGCGGATGCATTGATGGAACCTCGGGTTGGGTTTACCCTTTTACCAACAATCGGGAAGAAAGAGCAAAGATGCAGTTAGTGAACAGGACAGAGTCCAAGGTCAACCAAGAAGCCGACATGTTCAAGCGATGAGCGTGTCCATTTGCAGAGGGCCCCCACGCTCCCAGCATGCTCTCCGGTCTCCCCTCCGTGACAAAGACAGACAGGCCTCATCACCCCAGAAGAACCCCCGGGGCAGGGACGGCAGAGATTGGCCAGCACGTGGACCTTTGACCGTGGAGTCTTTCCCTTCCCAGAGAGAACAAGCGTGAGAGTGCACGCCGCCCAGGTGACAAGCTAGGTGGCCACTGACAGGCATGGTCCCAGGTTGCTTCTCGGGTGGACTTTGCTTTACATCTCACAGCAGCTCTGGGACTGGGTGTTACTGCCTTGCTTCAAGATGAGGAAAGAGGGGCTTGGAGAAGTTAAACAATTTTCTCAGGAAGAGAGCAGACACTGTGGTGTAATTAACTCAGCCTGCGTTTCGTGGAGCGGCACTTGGACGGGGTCAGAGGCCAAAGAAGGGAGCGTGTCTGCGTCACGTGCCCTCAGAGGATGCGTGTCGGGGCTGCAGGACACACCCTGGGCCCAGCAGACTCACACCATGACCAAGGCTCCCGGCCATGCCCTGGGACCGCAAGGTGGTACACCAGGACTCCTGCCCATCTCTGAAGATGCCGGGGACCGGGGACCAGACATGGAAGTCATCACAGTGGTCAAAGCAGCGCATGCTGCAGGGTGGGCTTCAGGGGGGGGAGTCGGGCCGGGAGGGGGTGGTACCCTTGTGGTCTGCGGCAGACGGAGGGCAGCTTCCGTCCTTCCTGTGTGTCCCCCGCGGGTCTCGTGGTCCTGCAAAAAACCACGTCCAAAATCCGAAGACCTGGGCGTGAGTCCTGGTTCTGCGAGATGACAGCTTCATGACACGGTAGGCTTGGTCTCTCTGAGCCTCGGTTTTCTTATTCGTAAAGGACACAGACAGCACTCCTCTGTCTACTAACACCTGCGTTTACTGGAGAATCGGGTGCGGGAGTCTCTGGGAATATGCTTCGTGAGCCATAAACTGCTTTGCCCAGTAAGGCTTGCGTGCTCAGTCGCTCAGTCGCTCAGTCGTCGCTCAGTCGCTCAGTCATTCAGTCGCTCAGTTGCTCAGTCGCTCAGTCGCGTCCGACTCTGCAAGCCCACGGACTGCAGCCCACATGGCTCCTCTGGCCGTGGGACTCTCCAGGAAGAATACTGGAGTGGGCTGCCATGCCCTCCTCCAGGGGATCTTCCCAACCCAGGGTCAAACCCACGTCTCCTGTATCTCCTGCCTTGGCAGGCGGATTCTTTACCACTGCTCCACTTGAGAAAGCCAAGTGCTTTTTATAATCGTACAAATAAATGCAACCAAAACAGCCGCTCAGGGAGCGGATGAAACTCTGTCACCTCAGCACTGGGAGGGGGTGAACTGACTCCACAGTGTCTCCCTGACCATCCACCCCACACACACACGCACACCACGGTCCTATTAAATGCGGGCACAATTAACCTGGATTTCAGCAGCCGTTCCCTCCGTGAAACGCGGAGCCATTATCACGATGTTGTGTGAAGTCTGCTGATTCGAGGTTACAAAGCGTGTCGCCAGCTTATGCCACGCTGTGTCGTTACCTGAGGGTAAGTGGCAGAGTCCATCAGGTGTGCACACAGCGTGCCCAGGACGGCACAACGCGACGAGGAAGCCAACCCCATCCCTCCATCACAGTGACAGCAAGAAACTAGTTGCCAGAGTCCATTTATTGAGGGCACTTGGCAAATAAGGAGGTGGTTTAGTCGCTAAGTCATACTCGACTCTTGCCACGCCACGGACTATAGCCCGCCAGGCTCCTCCATCCATGTGAACCCCTAGAAAACCCACTCTCCTCCACAGGCCCCCTGGAACAACTCCGGATTGCACCCGCCAGGAAAACCCTGCATGTGTCCACTCGGACCCTGAAAACACCACCCACTGCCACTCGGCCAGGCCCAGCCTCCTCGTCCACTTCCTCCAAGGCCTCTGGAGTCATGGGGCAAGCCCAGAGGGAGACAAGAGCCCCAGGACGTGCAGGGCTGGGGTTCAGAGGTCAGCTGTGACTGCAGACTGCCTGTCCAGGGCTTCAGAAATGCACATGGCAGTGTCTTCACTGACAGCTGGTCTGCAATACCCACCCCAACAAAGAAGCAAGTCCCTGGTCTTTGGAAGTCCATCCTCCTGGAGGCACAGCTTAAAATAAGTTAAAACTCTCACAATGACTTTAGAATCATACAGAAGGGCAGGCTGGCTCTGTGGGAAGTCATAGGCCCCTCAGCTTTATTATTTTTCCTTCCAGTTTTTATTGAGCTGTAATTGACCTCCAGCCCTGCAGAAGTCTAAGACGTGCAGCTTGATGACTGAACGTACAAGCATGATGAAATAAAGACCACCATGTGGAGTCTTTGGGCTTCCCTTGTGTCCCTGGTGGCTCGGCTGGTAAAGAATCGCCTGCAATGCGGCAGACCTGGGTTCAGTCCCTGGGTTGGGAAGATCCCCTGGAGAAGGGAAAGGCTACCCACTCCAGTGTTCTGGCCTGGAGAATTCCAAGACTGTATAGTCCATGGGGTTGCAAAGAGTCAGACACGACTGAGCGACTTTCACTTTTCACTTTCATGTTGAGTGAACCTCCACCCTCTCATAGACACAACATTAAAGAAGTAGAAACATATATGTGTGTGTGTACCTTTTCCTTAGGATGTGCTCTGTTAAGAATCTTCACATATAGCATGGTGGTGGTGGTTTAGTCACTAATTCGTGTCTGACTCTTACGACCCCATAGACGGCAGCCCACCAAGCTCCACTGTCCCTGGGATTCTCCAGGCAAGAACACTGGAGTGGGTTGCCATTTCCTGCTCCAATGTATGAAGTGAAAAGTGAAAGTGAAGCCGCTCAGTCGTGTCCGACTCTTAGCGACCGCACGGACTGCAGCCCACCAGGCTCCTCCATCCGTGGGAGTTCCCAGGCTAGAGCACTGGAGGGGCTGCCATTCCCTCCTCCATCATGCATAGCATACAGCAGTGCTAATTTATTTATCGCGCTGTACATACGCCCTGGCACTTATCTACCTCTCAGCCAGAGGTCTGAACCCGTCGGCGACCTTCATCCAGCATGAGTGTTCCCCACGCCGTGCACCGCGCCCCTGCCGCTCACTTGCTTTGTAGCTGAAGCCTGTGCCTCTTCAGCCCCATCCCCTATGTCACTCCCTCCCCCTCTCCCCGGCCACCACCTGCTTTTCCTCTGCGTCTGCAACTTCGTCTTTGTGTTAATTATGCTCGTCCATTCGTTTTGTTTCTTAGATTCTACACGTAAGTGAGAGCACGTGGTGTTTGTTTTTCTCTGGCCGACTTATTTCACTTGTAATGTCTTCTGAAAGTGAAAGGCACTCAGTCATGTCCAGCTCTGCGACCCCGTGGACTGTAGCCTGCCAGGTTCCTCTATCCATGGAATTCTCCAGGCGAGAACACTGGAATGGGTAGCCTATCCCTTCTCCAGGGGATCTTCCCAACCCAGGGATCAAACCCAAGTCTCCTGCACTTCAGGCAGATTCTGTGGATGCCCAAGAATACTAAAGTGGGTAGCCTATCCCTTCTGCAGGGGATCTTCTCAACCCAGGAATAAAATCAGGGTTTCCTGCATTGCAGGATTATTTACCAACTGAGCTATCTGGAAGCTCATAATATCCTCTGTGCTCAGTTGCTACATTATGTCCAACTCTTTGCAACCCCAAGGACTGTAGCCCACCAGGTTCAGACTGTCCGTGGGATTTCCTAAGCAAGAATACTGGAGTGGGTTGCATTTCCTTCTCCAATAATATCTTCTAGGTCCATCCATTTGTCACAAATGACAAGATTTCAAAGTTTTATGGCTGAGTGATATTCCATTGTGTGTGTGTGTGTGTGTGTGTGTGTGTGTGTATGTGTGTGACTTTCCAGACAGCTTTATGGTAAAGAATCTGCCTGCCAATGCCTGAGACACAGGAGATGCGTTTTCGATCCCTGGGTCAAGAAGATGCCCCAAAGGAGCCAAGAACAACACACTCGAGTATTCTTGCCTGGACAATCCCATAGACAGAGGAGCCTGGTGAGCTGCAGTCCATGGGGCTGCAAAGAGCTGGACACGACTAAGCACACGCGCGCGCGCGCGCACACACACACACACAGCGTTTATCCAGTCATCTGTTGATGGACACCGACATTGCTTCCATATCCTCAGCTGTTGGTCACACTGTGATGAATATTGGGATGCATGCATCCTTTCTAATGAGTGTCTTTCTCTTCTTTGGATAAATACCCAGAAGGGGACCTGCTGTATCATAGAAAATTTCTATCTTTGAGTTTCTGAGGTGCCTCCGTACTGTTTCCATTGCGACTGCGCCGAGTCACACTCATGACGAGGGTGAAAGAGTCCCCTCTCCTCCGCATCCTCACCAAGACTTGCGGTTTGTCGTCTCCTTGATGATGGTCATTCTGACAGACGTAAGATGGTATCTCATTGTTGTTTGGATTTGCATTTCCTTACAGATGGTGATGTTGAGTACCTTTTCATGTGCTTGTTGGCCACCTGTATGTCTTCTTTAAAAAAAAAATTCTATTCAGGTCTTCTGCCCACTTTTTAATTGCATTGTTTGTTTTTCCGATGTTGAGTTGTATTTCTTTGGATATTTTGGATATTCCCACTCATTAGAGTGTTTGCAAATATTCTCTCCCATTCAGTAGGCTGCGTTTTCATTTTGTTAAATCAAAGTTTCCCTCACTGTGCAAAAGGTTTTTAATTTGGTGTTGTCCTATTTGTTTATTTTTCTTTTTGTTTCCCTTGCCTGAGGAGATATGCCCCCAAAATACTGCTAAGACTGATGCCAAACATAATTCTGCCTACATTTTCTTCTAGACTGTTTATGGTTTCAGGTATTATATTTAAATTGCTGATCCATTTTGAGTTTATTTTTGTGTATGGTATGAGAAAGTGGTCCAGTTTAATTCTTCTATATGGAGCTGTCCAGTTTTCCCAACACTATTTACTGAAGAAACTGTTTTCTCTCCACTGTATGGTCTTTCTTCCTTCATCATAGCTTAACAAGCTAATAAAGGTGCGGGCTAATTTCTGGGCTGTCTGTCCTATTCATTGATCTGTGTGTCTGTTTTTGTGCCACTGCCATGAAGTTTTGATTACTGTAGTTTTATAACATCGTTTCAAGTCTGTGGTACCTCCAGTTTTGTTTTTTATCAAGATTTCTTTAGCTATCTGGAGTCTTTTGTATGTATAGAACTGGAATTGGAACTTGCTCTGGTTCTGTGAAACTTATCAACAATTTTAATGGGCATTGCCATGAATCTATAGATTGCCTCGGGTAGTATGAACAGTTTAACCATATTAATTCTTCCAGTCCATGAACTGGTAAATCTTTTCATCTGTTTGTGTCAGCTTCAGTTCCTTTCATCAGTGTTGTATAGTTTTCTGACTGCAAGGATTTTATCTCCTTAGGTAGGTTTATTCTTAGGCACTGTATTCTTTTTGATACAATTGTAGATGAGACTGTTCCTTTAATCTCTCTATCTGATAACTCATTGTTAGTATATAGAAATGCAACAGACTTCTGTGTATTGATTTTGTATCCTACATCTTTGCTGAATTGATGAGCTAATGGGCAGGGCCAGGTCCTGGCGTGGCTGGCTGTAAGGTCGGGGTGTCAAATAGCTGATGTCAGCCCTGTGGTGGGCGGGGCCCAACGCTGCCTAATGGGGACCGAGCTTCAATCTTGCAAGATGAAAAAGTTCTGGAGATTAGTTACACGACAATGCCCTTGTACTACTGAGCTGTACACTTAGAAATGCCTAAGATGGCAAATTGTATATTTGTGAAAAAGAGACCCTCTTCTGCAGAGTTGGGAAAATAATTCCTTGCTATGCTATCATTTTGAAAAACGCCTAGAACATAATAGGTCCTGAAGAATTGATTGCCATTGTGATTTATAATAATCAGAGAGCAAGTCCATTGCTGGGGCCCTGAGTTTGGGGTGGGGAGGAAGGGGTGCTAAGGGGACAGTTGTAGACTCGGTGCTGAGCAGCTGCCAGGGGGAGGCTGCCGGGAGGAGGCCTGGTCTGACTTGGGAGGTGGGCTCAGGGGAATTACTGGCTGGAGAGACAAAGTCACTGCTGAAATTTGGGGAACTGGGACAGATCTCATCACTGGGCTTTTTTTATTCTGGGCCAACAATTGAAGATGGCAGGGAATGTCTAGAGACCTGTACCCTCCCAGCACCCAGGGAACAGGAGGCCCTGCAGAGAGGGGACAGGGAGAAGCTCAGAGCAAAGCCCAGGGCAGACGGGCTCTGCAACGCAAGGGTGTTTGGTCCCAGGGGCCTCAAAACATACAGGACCCTTTATCCCTCATATTTATAGCCCATTTTAGAAATAAAACAGAAAAACAGCAGGTCCCCAGTTAACAGACATAAATTATCAAGACAGAATTCTGCCACAATGGGCAATAATTAGCACCAGAAGCTTAATGATAAAATTGTCCAGGGGAGTCACTAAGAAACCTGAAGAAACCAGACTTTGAGCCACAAAGTCAAGAATGAGCTGAGACATCACACCTGACTTTGCCGTCAGCCATGGGAGGTCATAACCTGCCTGTGGGGACGTCAACAGCAGGGGCAGCGGGAAAAGCCGGAAGCGAGGAACTCTCTGGTGATTACAGAGCCATCACAGGGCCCTGGGCTCACATTTGCGCAGCAATGATGCAAGAGCCTGTTGAGAAACCTGTATGCAGGTCAGGAAGCAACAGTCAGAACTGGACATGGAACAACAGACTGGTTCCAAATAGGAAAAGGAGTACGTCAAGGTTGTATATTGTCACCCTGCTTATTTAACTTCTATGCAGAGTACATCATGAGGAATGCTGGGCTGGAAGAAGCTGGAATCAAGATTGCTGGGAGAAATATCAATAACCTCAGATATGCAGATGATACCACCCTTATGGCAGAAAGTGAAGAGGAACTCAAAAGCCTCTTGATGAAAGTGAAAGAGGAGAGTGAAAAGGTTGGCTTGAAGCTCAACATTCAGAAAACAAAGATCATGGCCTCTGGTCCCATCACTTCATGGGAAATAGATGGGGAAACAGTGGAAGCAGTGTCAGACTTTATTTTTTGGGGCTCCAAAATCACTGCAGATGCTGATTCCAGCCAGGAAATTAAAAGACGCTTACTCCTTGGAAGGAAAGTTATGACCAACCTTGATAGTATATTAAAAAGCAGAGACATTACTTTGCCAACCAAGGTCTGTCCAGTCAAGGCTATGGTTTTTCCCGTGGTGATGTATGGATGTGAGAGTTGGACTGTGAAGAAAGCTGATCGCCAAAGAATTGATGCTTTTGAACTGTGGTGCTGGAGAAGACTCTTGAGAGTCCCTTGGACTGCAAGGAGATCCAACCAGTCCATTCTAAAGGAGATCAATCCTGGGTGTTCATTGGAAGGACTGATGCTAAAGCTGAAACTCCAATACTTTGGCCACCTCATCCGACGAGTTGACTCACTGAAAAAGACTCTGATGCTGGGAAAGGTTGGGGGCGGGAGGAGAAGGGGACGACAGAGAATGAGATGGCTGGATGGCATCACCGACTCTGTGGACATGAGTTTGAGTGAACTCCGGGAGTTGGTGATGGACAGGGAGGCCTGGCGTGCTGTGATTCATGGGGTCACGGAGAGTCGGACACGACTGAGTGACTGAACTGAACTGAACTGAACTGAATGCAAGAGAGAACGAGTCAGACGGACAGAGAGACACAAAAAAACAGAGCACGAGACAGACAGACAGGCAGACAGACAGACAGACAGGCAGGCCTGCTCGGTCTGGGCACCGGGACCTGACCACCCTCCAGTACTCAGGTCGCCGCTGGTCCACAGGTCCCTCCACATTAGCGTCAGACGAGGGAACTGTCGGGTGGACTGAACAAGTGTGACCCATGAAGGAAGTTCTAGACCAAAGCCAGGAGTGGTAGCGCCCCGGGTTAGGGCCTCTAACCCCGGGGCTAAGTCTCCAGGTCAAGAGTCTCTCGGTTTATCCCCAAGCAGGAGTTCGTGCCGGAAGGAATCTACCCCGGGTCTTTCCTGAAAATCTTTGATATTAATTCAGGTCCATGGAGGCAGGCGGTAGAGTCTGATTCTGACTCATTTAAGACCCAGCACTGAATGAAAGCACGTCAGAGGGCCTGCAGGCTGCTGGACAGCATTGCACTGTGTTGACACCTGTGCCTAGTTCTGCAGACACGGACATCGGGGCTCCCTTGCCAGGCAGACCTGGAAATCCCACGAGCGGTCGGCCAAATCCTGACGGTTGGTTGACAAGCAGACTGACCTTGAGGGTCTCTGCGGGGATCTAAGTGCTACACAGCAGAGCCAGCTGCCTCCAGGACGCAGATGCCTCGTTGTGATTTTACGAGTAGGTACCCATGTTGCGGGTACTTCTCCAGCACCCCCACCCCAGCTGACATGCGACTCTGACCCTGCACCCAACCCCCTCACGTCTCTCAACATCATTCCTCCCACCCGCGCTGCCCACTGTTTGCAAAGCCAACAAAAATTGTGGACACTACGGTGTGGCAGAGCCTGGATCCTGGAGATTACCGATGCCTGTGCCCGCTTCTGAACAGCGCGTGGGACTGTGACCTCTGCACCATGGAGGGAAAGCCAAGGACACCAAGGGACCCAGACCCGTCATCCCTGACAGGGAGGCTGCCTCTCGAAGGGCAGGGAGACAAACCAGGCACAACTGTCAATAGCAGCTAATGGGGCTCTGCTCCAATTTTCCGGCAACAGTGACTCCACGGTGCACTGCTGGCTCCAGCCGTGAATATTAAACAAGAAAACGTGTCATCAGAACAAGCCCCCACAGCACAGGAATTAATATTAATGGGGCGAGCAGTGAGCCTCCTTTTGAACCCTTGGAGTGGGCGGTAAAGGTAGTGATTATTAAAGAGCTCAGCTAGCCTCAGAGCTGACCTTGACCTGGGCAGGGCTCAGCAGGAGCTGCGAGAGGAGTGATTAACCATTCAGCGTGGGTCTCCCTCCAGCCGCACTGGGAGTTCAGGAGTGCCAACACCTGGCATTTCAAAGCTGATCATCACAGAGGCCGACAGTCTGGGGTGGGAACGTGGAGGCACCTGGGGAAAGGGCAGGGAGCCACAGGACAGGGTGATGAAGATGTTCTGGTCCCAAAGCCAGATGAGGCCCCACAGGCGCTGGGGGTTATTCCAAGCCCTCCCTCTGACGAAGAGGGTCCCTGCACTTCTTAACAGCAAGCCCAGATCTTTACAAACATCTAACAGAGTTCCTGGAACAAAACAGATGCTAAGATGAGACACTTCTGGGCCTCTCAACTCTTCTACAAAACGAAGGGAGGAGGGGGCGAGCCCTGAGCTCACCTCCTGCAGGAATGTCCAGGAGCCCGCTGGCGTCGCTGGGGCTGGGTGTTCGCCACCCTGCACGTGGCCGTCCGGACGCCTCTCTCTTCAAACTTTGGTGACAGGATTCACGAGCAAGGAGAAATCGGCGGATTTGATTCTGTCACACGGCAGGCACTCAGCCAGAGAAGGCAATGGCAAGCCACTCCAGTACTCTTGCCTAGAAAATCCCATGGATGGAGGACCCTGGTGGGCTTCCGTCTGTGGGGTCTCACAGAGACGGACACGACTGAAGCGACTCAGCAGCAGCAGCAGCAGCAGGCACTCAGCAAGTGAATACGTGGTCACGGGGCTATTTGTTCATTCGGTGCGTATTTACCGAACACTTAAACACTCAGAGCTACGACTAGAAGATCATCTGGAGAAGACTGTGGAGAGTCTCTTGGACTGCAAGAAGGTCAGACGAGTCCATCCTAAAGGAAATCAGTCCTGAATGTACTTTGGAAGGACTGATGCTGAAGCTGAAGCTTCAATACTTTGGCCACCTGATGAGAAGAGCCTACTCATTGGAAAAGACCCTGATGCTGGGAAAGATTAAAGGCGGGAGGGGAAGCAGACGACAGAGGATGAGATGGCTGGATGGCATCACTGACTCGATGGACATGAGTCTGAGCAGGCTCTGGGAGGTGGTGAAGGTCAGAGAAGCCTGGCGTGCTGCAGTCCATGGGGTCGCAAAGAGTAGGACACAACTTAGCAACCGAACAACTCCTGACCTGCTGCTGCTGCTGCTGCTGCTAAGTCACTTCAGTCGTGTCCGACTCTGTGTGACCCCATAGACGGAAGCCCACCAGGCTCCCCCGTCCCTGGGATTCTCCAGGCAAGAACACTGGAGTGGGTTGCCATTTCCTTCTCCAATGTGTGAAAGTGGAAAGTGAAAAGTGAAAGTGAAGTCGCTCAGTCGTGTCCGACCCTTAGCGACCCCACAGACTGCAGCCTACCAGGCTCCTCCATCCATGGGATTTCTAGGCAACAGTACTGGAGTGGCTTGCCATTGCCTTCTCCGAACTCCTGACCTAGAACAGAGCAAAAGCAATTTCCTAGTCGTATATGTACGCGGGGGCGGGAGACAAGGGGGTGATAAAAGTAGGTCCTGTTTCTAGGGAACTAGACAAATGAAGTGTCAGTTGGAAGACAAAGAAAAGTCAGGGAGGTTCTTCAGAGGATTAACGAATCACGCTGCTGTTTCGTTACTTCTACTGGCAATAGGACCACTGAGAAAGTGAAGTTGACAGTGTAGGAGTTAGACTGGGGGTGTGTGGAAAGTAAAATCTCTGATGAGGTGACGGATGTGGGGCCTACAGAGTGACAGAGAGGGAGTGCCCTTGGCTAAACACACAGAAGACCACCCTTGGTTGGGTGGAGGAGCGGGCGTGTGGACGGGTCAGTGGGCGGGCGGGTGGGTGGATAAATGAGTGGGTAGGTGGGTGGGTGAGCGGGTGGATGAAAGAATGGATGGATGGGTGGATGGGCATTGATCAGATGGGTGGACGGTGTTGTACTCTGAATGGATGGACGGTGTTGTACTCTGAATGGGTTGGACGGTGTTGTACTCTGAATGGATGGACGGTGTTGTACTCTGAATGGGTTGGACGGTGTTGTACTCTGAATGGATGGACGGTGTTGTACTCTGAATGGGTTGGACGGTGTTGTACTCTGAATGGATGGACGGTGTTGTACTCTGAATGGGTTGGACGGTGTTGTACTCTGAATGGATGGACGGTGTTGTACTCTGAATGGATGGACGGTGTTGTACTCTGAATGGATGGACGGTGTTGTACTCTGAATGGGTTGGACGGTGTTGTACTCTGAATGGATGGACGGTGTTGTACTCTGAATGGATGGACGGTGTTGTACTCTGAATGGGTTGGACGGTGTTGTACTCTGAATGGGTTGGACGGTGTTGTACTCTGAATGGGTTGGACGGTGTTGTACTCTGAATGGATGGACGGTGTTGTACTCTGAATGGGTTGGACGGTGTTGTACTCTGAATGGATGGACGGTGTTGTACTCTGAATGGATGGACGGTGTTGTACTCTGAATGGGTTGGACGGTGTTGTACTCTGAATGGGTTGGACGGTATTGTACTCTGAATGGGTTGACAAATATTCATTTTGGTTCTAGGACTTTAGTTGTAGGCTCTCACCCAGAGCACCCTGAGAGCTCAAGGATCTAAAATCCAGACCGAGTGATAAAATTTAGCTAATGAACACCTGAGCAGCTAAAGAGACAAGGGGTCAGACGTTGCCTCCAGACACACTGGTGACGTCACGCGTGAATCACAGAACTAGGCCTCCTGCACAGCTGCGGCTCTCTGAGGGCTCAGAAATCATCTTTCTGAGCAGCGGCTTAATCGTATCACTTCCCTGCCTGAAATCCTTTGCTGGCTTCCCGTTGCCCTTAAGATAAAATGCAAACGTCTTCCCGTGACCTGCACTTCTCACTGCTGTACCTCAATTTCTTCTCCATGTGGATGTAATAGCTGCTGCAGCCCAAAATTCCGCTCCAACGTTCAGCAGACAAAGTGGCAACCTCCTCTCGTTTCTCGCCGTGTGTGAGTCAGCCGGGCAGGTCTAACAAGGGCCTGGCTGGGCTGACCTCCTCTGGGCCCACACACGAATCTGTGCCTGGTGGTGTGTCAGCTGGGGGCTGGCTGCCACTGGCTTGTGCAGCTGGACCTCTGCCTGAGCTCTTTCCCCGGACCGTGGCAGGATTAAGACTGGAGATCACTGCAGCCTCTTGAATCGCGGTCACCATGTTCTCATGGTCAAGCAAGGCCAGCTCAGATGCAGGGCTGGGGATGGGGTAGACCCCAGCCCTGGAGGGGAGAGGTCGTGCAGACAGACAGCGAGAAGGTCGTGCCTGCAGGGAAGGCCAGGCTGGGGAAGCGCCCACCATCAGCCCGCACACAGTGCTCAGCGCCCGCCCCCTACCTTGCTGCCTTCCAGCCGCCTTCTCTCTGTCTTCTCTCCTGCCTCCTGAGAACCACTGCCGTGTGAGCCTGGATCCCCTCTCCTACACCTTCTCTCTGTCTCTCCTGCCTCCTGAGAACCACTGCCGTGTGAGCCTGGATCCCCTCTCCTACACCTTCTCTCTGTCTCTCCTGCCTCCTGAGAACCACTGCTGTGTGAGCCTGGATCCCCTCTCCTACACCCCCTGAGTCCCTGTCCCTCCTCGCAGGGCAAACTGGCGTCCCACCTGCGGGCAGGGATCGGCTGTCGCTTCCTCAGGGAAGCTCCCATGGCCGCCCCTGGCTGGGTGAATCTTTGCTCTTTTCCCTTAGAGGGCAGGATACATACTTCCTTCCAGAACTTTGCAGAACTCTACTCAAATACTTCCTAGCATCACAGCGTGTTTTACGTCTGTCCACTAGAAGGCAAGCTGTGGGTCTCAGCCCCAACTAGTAAGACAGTATCTGGGGTATAAGAGTTCAATAAATATGTTTACTACAAGTCCTTGAATTAATAAAGGAAAGACACTTCCTAGCACAGTAGATCCTGACCTTTGAGCACCATCCCTATCTCAGAAAGTGGCTGGCCCCCTACTTTTGTCTTTGCTCTCCTAAATCTGTTCTCATTGGAGAAAATGAAGCATTTCAGCTTGAACTCTTTTTTAAGGGATTTTTTCAAACCCAGCTCTGCTGGCTTGTTCCTGACCTCACATTCCCCCTGCACGGAAAGCCTGAGGTGACGACCCGTGTCGATGACGGTGGGACGCTGTCTGGGAGCCCGGGCAACGCTGGGCTTCAGCTCAGGCCCGGTCGGTCCTAATGGTGAGGACCAGGGGGGTTGGTCTCACTTGCTGAGCCTCAGTTTCTCCTCTGAAGGGGAATAAAATGGTGTCTCTAGGGTCTGATGAGGGCTAACTCTTCAAGGTGTTAACAAGTCCATCCCCCTGTGGGTAATCAATCAGAGTTAGTTCCCGTCTCCCAGCTCATCTCTAGTTTCTTGACCGTATGGGAAAAAAATAAAACAAACCAGCACATAGGAAATGCTTGATTTACGGTCAAGAGAATTAAGCCGACGGCCCTCCTCTGTGGACTGAAGCGGGAGAGCCAGGAGCAGCCGTTTAGAAGGAACGAAGGTCAGCTCCTCTCTGGAGGCACCAACCCTGGGAACATGGGCCTGGGACCAGGGAGCAGGTCAGGGCCCCGGGGACGGCCTCGGAGGGTCCACCCTGTGTGACCATCGGGCCAGGAAGACGCAGAGGGAGAACCAACATGGAACCTTCTCGCCCAGCTTTTCTTGGCAAAGAAAGGGAGACAAGCAGGACTGGATATTCGCGTGGATGGCCAGAGTCTCCACGGAAATGCGGCTCGTCAGAGGCTGTGTCTGCTGTCCTGGGGCGGGCTCACAGCCTCCGGGTGGTGACGGGGTCCTGGGTTTATAGACCCAGAGCTGCAGGGGGCTTCCTCGGTGTTCTCAGCTCTGGGGGGAGGGGGCATGGACAGCAGGGGTGCCGATGGGGCCAGCACAGTCCTCTGGGCCCCAAACGCGGCCTGATGTCCAGGAAGGTCAAGCTGCTGGGTGCCAGTGCTGAGAGCCAGACCAATCAAAGGACAACACTCTTGCCTTCTGGGCCTGTTCTGAGACGCTCGTGGGACCCCGGGTCTCACCCTTCTGTCATTTTCCTCTCCTGTCCCGCTCGCGTTTTCAGGGCCACTGGGTGAAGGAACGTGTCAGTCACACTGTGTCCAGGGTACGGTGCCAGCCCGCCTCCTCACTGCGGTGCTGAGCGGGTCACCTGTCTCAGGTGTGTCTGTCGGGCGACTCTATGGAGACGTGGTCTCATCGCCCCTCCCCACCCTGTCCTTTATGGAAGGAAGCCAGAGCACAGCTCACCCTTCAGGAGTTGGGATGACGTTCCACGTGCTTTAGGGCAGAATATGTGCATGAATTGGGATTCCTCCACATGAGAGATTTGTCTATTCTCACTCATTTATGTGTTTATTCAGTAAACTTATTTGTATCCCTATGAGCTCATCCATCCTAAAGAAGATTAGTCCTGGGTGTTCATTGGAAGGACTGATGTTGAAGCTGAAACTCCAATACTTTGGCCACCTGATGCGAAGAGCTGACTCACTGGAAAAGACCCTGAAGCTGGGAATAATTGAGGGCAGGAGGAGAAGGGGACGACAGAGGATGAGATGGTTGGATGGCATCACCGACTCTGTGGACATGAGTTTAAGTAAACTCTGGGAGTTGGTGATGGACAGGGAGGCCTGGTGTGCTGCGGTCCATGGGGTCGCAAAGAGTCAGACACGACTGAGCGACTGAACTGAACTGAACTGAGCTCATCAGGCCTATATGTCACCCTCTGGGCTACAATTCCGTACGACTTTGTTCTGTTGCTCAAACTGCACCAGCCTTGGTCCCTAGGAAGTTCCTCCAGTCGGGTCTCTAGCTCCTTGGTCACACCGAAATCATTGTTGGACCCTGCTTTTATTTCTGTTTGTGAGCTTCCTAGCTTTCTGGCTCACCTGGTGTATTTCCTGCCTCAGTCCTGGGATGAGCCGTTTCTCCAAGGTGCTTACCTCGCTCTTAAAGCACACATTTCCTTGACGCTGTCTTGGGGAAATGCACTGGGACCACGAATGGTGTGACTGCTAACCAAGAGGGGGCCCTAGTTTTGGGGGGGCGGCCACAGGACCTGAGACCTCAGGAGTGGGTCTGGCCGCATGGCCCTTGGCCGTGTGAGGCCTCCACGCCTCCAGCTTGCTCACGGCTGTGACAGGGAGGTTCTGACCCAGCTCCCCAGAAACAGGGAGCTCACCTCTCAGGGAGCCCGGCGGTCCCCTGCCTCTGCCCTTCCCGCCCCCAAACCCTCAGGGCGGAGTGGCTGGGCACTCGCCTGTGCCCCCCACCCCGAGGAAATCCGCCCAGACCCCTGCGCAGGCGCTGGGTTCTCGCCTCCCTGAAGTCACAAGCCTCGCGACTCCCTGTCCTGAAGCTCAGGGCGGCTCCAGGACGCTGCCTGCTGGAGGCGCGGCTGGCTTGGGGTCCCATGGTTCTTTACCAGAGTTAGTGCGTGTGTCAGTGTGAGCGAGTGTGCGTGTGTGTGTGTGAGTGTGTGTATGGGTGTGAGTGCCTGTGTGTGTGAGCATGAGTTCGTGCGTGTGATGGGCACTGTCCAGGGCAGACGCTCACAGTCGGGCTTTCCTGGGAGAACTGAGCTGCCCACACTGAACTGAGATGCGCTTGTGCTCAGCTGACAAGGAAAAGCAGGAACAAGGAGCATCTGTGAAGCGCGCCACACCCAGCTCCTCTTGACAGCGTCTCAGGCAGCCATCGTGCGAACCTGGCAGCCGCCTTCCGCGAGGCCTGTTTCCTACTCCCCCCAGGAGGCAGGCTCAGAGATCCCCCTAACATGCCGGCAGGCCCCAGGCCCTGCGAGGGGCTCGGGTCTCCAGGAGGCAGCATGACTGTGGTGACAGCCGCAGGGGGACCGTGGGAGGCGAGCACGAGGGGAGCGAGGGCCGCCCAGGCGGAGCGGAGACACACGGCTGCCCGAGGAAAGGCGGCCACCGATCCCTCCCGCCACCCAGACAGTGTCGCCATAGAAACAGGACCAGTCTGGATTTCTCTAAGACACAGTGCGCAGGGCTGAGCGTCAGCAAGAACTCCCTACCCCAGGGCTGCAGGGAGCGACAGAGGGCCCTTCCAAGGGAGCGCTGCACCCTGCAGGCCCAGCGGTGGCGCGGGGGCCCAGGATCTGCCCAGGGGAGGGGCCCCTCGAGTGGCCACATAGGACCACCCACAGGGCACAGCCTGGCATGGAGAGCCCACCTGCCAAAGACAGCAGGGCATGGGTGTGGGTGGGCCAGGGGGCTGTTGGGATGGGGGCCACACCTGGGGGTGGGGGCTGGGGAACCCCTGGGGTGGGGGCTGGGGGACCCCTCGGGTGGTGGGCCACAGCAGAGGTGGAAGGCTCAGGGACTCCTCTAGGATGGGGGGGCTGAGGGACCCCTGGTGTGGGGGCTGGGGCACCCTGTCTCAGCCCCGCAGAGTGGGGGGCTGCGGCTGCCGCTTGAACAGTGACGTGGCTCTCAGCACCTGGAAGCAAGGGCACGATAAGGCGTTTACAGATAAAACTACAGAGCAAGGGGAAGACGCCGAGGAACCGACACGCACGCTATCAAGTCAGACACGCCAGGCTGCAAAGGCTGCAAGCTGTAGGGCTCCCACCATATGACGTTCTAGAAAAGGCTAACTGTGGAGACAGGGATCGCGGCTGCCGGGGGCGGGTCGGGGAGTGGTCTGAGCTGAGGACGTCGGGGAGGAGACTTCCGTCTGAGGCTGTACCGGGCGGCATGTCCCAACCACAGGGCGGGCAGCCCGGAGGACGGGGCGGCGCGTCCCAACCACAGGACGTGCAGCCCGGAGGTGCACACGTATGCGAGCTCGGTTAACCACACCGTCTCAGTACCGCTCATGAACTGGAACGAACCTGTGCCAGACGTGAGAGGAGACTCTGCTGGGGGCAACGTGGGAACTCTGCTCTTCAGACCCAGTTGCTCTGTATACTCGAAACTGCTCTAAAAATAGAGTCTATTAATTAAAAGATTACACGGAGCAGAATTTAATTTTCTGACAGCCTTAGTGGTTCTCGGGGAGACTGCAGCCTCTTCCATCACTCCTGCCGCTGCCCACGGGGTGGGAAGGAAGCGGCGATCTGGGCTTTGGCGTTTCGGGGTTCTCCCCACTTGGCTAAACCACTGCAGCATCACTTTTTGTTTTTTCACCAGCACCTTACCTATGAAACAGCTGTCTTCAGACGAAGGTGTGTCACCTTGCGTCTGCGCTACTGCAGCATTTTTTGCTAACTTCCCTGATTTCCCTGTTACCCAGAGGAAGCTGGTTCAGAGACCCGGCAAAGATGAGACCCCGGCCCAGGTTCCCAGCACTCGCAGCTGAGGCCCGCTCAGTGGATTCACTCCCACCAGCCACCCACACTGCGCCCGTCCACACCCATGCCCAGGCTCCCCGGGGTGGGACTGGCTCTGCGGGGTTTCTGTCAGCCGGGCACCCCGCTTCTGGGGAATCATTCTCATCACAGCCACTATGCCGGCCAGGCGTCCCTGTGACCTTCTCCCTCACTCGGCTGCCCTGTCCCGGGAGCTGGTCCGGGCCTGCTGCCCCTCTCCCCAGAAGGCTCCGGCTTCCACACCAGCGTCAGGGCTGGCTCTTCCTGTGGCCATGGGCCTCCGCCCCTTCCAGGCCAGCAGACAGGAGTCCTCCCCTCGCACGGCTTCGCCCTGCTGCAGCCCCCGAGTGCCTGTAGCAGGAGAGACGCCAAGCCAGGTGCCTGGGCACGGAGCTGAGCCAGAGTCCTCCCGACCCCACACAGTGCAGCCAAAGGGGCCCTCCAAAGCTGGCGGCCATCCTGAGGCCCCCGACAGCTCCCCACGGCCCAGCCTGCCGTGACCCCCACCCGCAACAAGGAGGGAGACAGGCCAGAGGGAGAGGGCCCATGTCCAGCCACGCTGCAAGTGGCGCGAATTCGCACTGCTGATTATTCAGAGCTGCAGAGCAAATTCCTCTAAATTTTTAAGTGCCATTTAATTTTGACTTTATTGGATGCTGGGAGTCAGGAATTCCAGGCCGATCACTAGAGAGGACACCCAACGCAACTGGCAAACACTGCAGATCCACAGAACCCTTCCCGCCGGAAACGACCCTCCTCTCCGCTCCCCCCATCCCCCCCAGGCCCATGACGCCTGAGTTGTGCAGGGGATGCTCTTCCCCAGGAACAAGCCCTTGTGGCTAATGCTGCTGTTGGAAGAGCCAGGTTTAGGACTGCTGGCTTCCAACTGGAGGGCAAGCCTCAAGCTGTATTTCGGTTTCCACCCGGAAGCCAGCTAGGAACCTGCAGAAGCCGGGGGATGTGGCAAAAAGAGGCTGAGCTGCAGGCCAGGCAGGAGGGAGGGGGCTGGTGGGGTCTGTCCATACCTGGAGTGTCCACGCAGGGAGAGCAGGCTGGGTGCCCCAGACCACACTCGGCCTCTGCCAGCTCCACACTAGGGCAGCGTGAGCAGGCCTAGTGAGAAGGTCTGGTCTGCACTGAGGCCAGCAGCCTGGGTGCCAGGGCCTGATCCCCGGGTGCTCCCTGCCAGGGCCCTGCTCTGGGATGCCGGTCACCCCCACCTCCTGGCCCCCTATTCCCCAGGCCTCAGGGTGCCTCCCTGGGCAGGGCCTCATTAACCCAGTGAGTCACAGTGATGCCTGGACACCGTGGGCCTCCTACAGGGCCTCATGGTGAGCCCTGGACATCATGGGCTTCCTCAAGGGCCTCACAGTGAGCCCTGGACACTGTGGGCCTCCTACAAGGCCTCACAGTGAGCCCTGGACATCATGGGCCACCTACAGGGCCTCACAGTGAGCCCTGGACAGCGTGGGCCTCCTACAGGGCCTCATGGTGACCCCTGGACATCATGGGCCACTTACAGGGCCTCACAGTGAGCCCTGGACACCGTGGGCCTCCTACAAGGCCTCACAGTGAGCCGTGGACACTGCAGGCCTTCTACAGGGCTGCCTGGGAGACACCCAGGACACAGGTCCCCCATCCCGCGCCTGAGAGAGCTTCCAGGAAGGTGCAGGGGGTCACCTCCCAGGAAGGGGGAAGGCCCTCTGACGAGGGAGCTAGAGGCCCTGCGGGAGCCTCCCCCTGCCCTCCCCTCCACTGCCAAGATGCCGATAACTGGGGAGATGATGCATTAACCTGTTTCTCAGTGAGGGAGGGTCATCCATCAGATCCGCCTTCCCCTGGCAGGGCAAGCCAGCTGCCAGGAGCACGCGGCTCCACCAGGGCTGGTCACCTGTGCTACTGGGCAAACCTGGCCCCTCGCTGAGCCCAGACTCACAAAGAGGGTGGGTCCCCAGGGTGCCCAGCCCTCTGCCCCATGAGTGCTTCAGTTTCGGGAAAGGACTCAGCGTGTTCTCTAAGACAAACCCCAGGTAGAGACCTTGGTTTCGTGTGAAAGGAATCCCAGACAGAAGGGAGCTGGTGGGATCCTCACCGAGGTGTCTGGCTCGCCGCCCTGCCAGTCCTGTCCCTGAAATCAGAACTATCAATCTTGAGAAAATCAGATTAGCTGTGGCTGGTGTTACCTGCACAGTCAAAGGGAAGCGACTGCCTTTCCATCATGCTTTCCGGAAGCATAAAAGGGAGGAGGAAGATAAGACCCCAAAGGAGATGAGCGTGGGGGCTGTGGGGCTGCCTCCTTGGGGGCACAGAAAAGATGCATCGTCTGACGAGCGGGGACGACGGCCCTCCTGGGGACCTCTGCATGCAGGCGGCTCTCTGTGGCCCTGGGATGGCTGGGCCCGGGGGGCACACAGTGCTGGGCATAGCAAGGAGGGCACAGACAGAGGGTGTGTCAGAGGGATACAGCAGGCCTGTCCCTGCAGGACGCAGCTCTGTTGGGGCCGGGGTCTCGGGGTGCTGTGGTCACCCCTCCTGCCCACGCCAGCCCCCCTCAACCAGGAATGGCCTCCTGCTCTGACTTGAGCCCCTCAGAAACGACTCTCAGGAGCATCTGGACACAGAGGCAGGTCAAGAGCCTGCGCCTCTGCTCCCGTGGTCTGCCTCTGTGCCATGAATCAGCATTTATTGGGCGCCTAGGGCACGCCAGTCCCAGAATTGGCCCCTTTGACACAATCCTAACAGTGCTCCCAGGCTGCACTTGTGTAGTCATCTTCCCATTTTACAGATAAGGAAACTGAGGCCTCAGACAGTCAACCGTGCACCAGCATCTGTACTGGGCTGTGCAGGGCGACTCTTCCAGCATCCAGCCCAGAGTCCTGCACAAGGAGCTAACATGAACTGTGTGCTTGGGGTGTTCCGTCTGCACAGAACAAAGGTCATGGGGGAGGACGAGTCTCCCTAGGAGAGGTCCGGCCTCGGACAGGCACCCAGGGACCCAGGGACCCAGGTAGGTTTGTCTGGGACCCAAAGCCGTGGGGTCCAGGGCCCCGGGCACCTGGTCAATGCTGGGAACCCTGCATCAGAAAGGGACCACCCAACACCCCAACATATGCTGGGAGGATTCAAACTCACCAGAAGGCAGGACACACCACGGTGGGTGGCGGGGAGGGTGGTGCTTCTTCAGAGGAGGATACCCCCGGTCTTTTCAGAAAACACACTTTCAGCAAGGCCTGTGCTGCCGTGACAGGCTGGGGTGGGGGCCCTGAGGCCTCCAGCCACCTTCCCTCTCAGCTGAGCCAGCCGGGTCCCCCAGCTGGAGGCTCAATGCATCTCCAGGTCCTTCCCTAGCCTGACAGCCTCCTCCACCGCCTCCAGCCTGGGGAGCAGGCAGAAATGAGGTCTCTGTCCGTCTCTGCCTGTTGAGAGGCTCTCTCGCATGGAAGGGCTCCAAGTGGTCTCAGGAACCCACTTCTGTAAAAAGGGGGAAACTGAGACCAGGAAGGAAGGGGAGGGGGAGGGACAGAGTGAGGGGGAGGGGTCTCCGGAGTCTGAGCACATTTTGGGAATAAGCGCCAGGAAACGTATGAAACTTCCCCAGACCTCAAAGACTTGCTGGAAACAAGCAAATGAAGCCCCTCCGTCAGCTGTCGGAGCCCAGGAGAAGCGGGAGGAGGAGGCAGGTCCAGCCAGGTTCTGTCATCACCTCACCTGGGGCTGAGCTCCCGCCAGAGACCCTGCTCGGCTGGTCAGCGGGGACCTGCGGGCTCTCGGATGGTTCTGAGCAGCTGAGGTCGAGGGCCACTGTCCACCGCGACCCTGCCCAGGCCCCAGGGCCATCCAGGCCATGACGCCGGCCAGTGTCCCTCCCGCAGGGCCCCTTCCTGCGCCCTTGTCTGTGCAGAGACGTCTTTGCCCTCACCACGAGCGAGGGACGTGGCCCATAGAGTGGGGAGGACTCGGCCCAGCAAAGAGGGGACTTCAGCCATGGGTAGGGCGATGCCCACACGGCTGGTGGGTGGGCAGGGTCACTAATGGCAGATGGCAGCATCTCAAGCCTGGCCTCTGGTTATTCCTGGGGCAGCCAGGTTCTCCCAGCAATCTGACAGGGAATAGTGTCTTCCGAGCTTGGCTTCCAGCCATGACCGGAACTCTGGGAATTCAGGGTTCTAATTAGAGGCTCTCATTAATCAGGGCCCCAACTGGGCGGAACTGGAGGCCCAGGAAGGCAGGGAGTGGAGTGTGGGCCGCCCTGACTCCAGGGACCACCCGCCTCCTGTGAGCGCAGCACCACCGCCCTGGCCAGGTCAGAAGAGGCCGGAGAGGCCGACTCTGACCTGGAGAGAAACCGCAGTAATGGGAAGCAGGCAGGCTGCAGAGCATAATCACATTCTGCTTGCTTCACTGCCCAAAGCCTCTTGGCGGCTCCCCCACAGCCCACAGGACAAAGCCCACACCTGGAGCTTAACGTGGGAGCGGCCACCTAACCCCAGGGACCCCACTCTAGGGACGTCACCACTCTCCTCCAGCACAGACTCGAACTGCCTACCTCCGGACACACACTGCCCTTCGTCCGCGCTCACTCTGCCCAGGCGGCGCACAGACTCTGCAGACTCAACTGTGTCTCCTGGGATCCGACTTGAGCCGGGCCCTGAGGGCGCCAAGAGATTCTGCCGAGGCTTCTCACACACGCACACACATAGGCACATACGTGGGCAACACGTGGACACACATGCACACACATGCACACGTGTGAGCACGGACACACATATATGCATGCCCACACACACATGTAAACACACAGAGACACACATACACGCATGCACACACAGCATACACGGGCACACTCACACAAACATGCGTACACACATGTACACAAGCCCAGACACATGCATGCAGACACATGAGCACACACAAGTGCACGCATGCACATGTGCACGGAAGTACACACAAGCACGTCCACACACCTGTGCTGTGTTCACGCCTTGCTCACCTGAAATGCCTGCCGCCCCCAGTGCACGCCTCCCCAGGTTCTGCTGGGACCCTCGGCCCCGGCTCCACCCCGCACCAAACGTCTCCTCCCAGCGCCCACGGGCGGCACGTCCCAGAAATGCGAGCCCACGTTCTGCCATTGCTGCTATTTTTCAAACAACCCTCCCTTTCTCAGTCTGAGTCCCCTGAAGGCAGGACGGTGTTTGTCCAGGCCCCCATTGCCAGTGTCCAGCACAAGCTCCCTTATAAAAACAGATATAAATAAAGGCGGATTTATAAGGCCCTTATTTTCAAAGAACCATGATTCGAGCATTCCCTGTAACCCCAGGCTTCGTCTTCTTTTCTGGTATTAGAGAAAAGAAAACACTTTGAAGTAGACCCGTGCTTGTCTTGACGTCTGTGTGAGTCTGGACGGGTCGCTTTGATGGGAGCTGGAGGCACAGCCGGGTGACCATCTCAAGCGCCGTCCCTGGAAGGCCCACCAAGAGCTCCGGGCCGCAGGGCTGGGCCTTGTGGACGGCTGCTTCATTTGGGCCTGAACCCGCTCTGAGCACCACTGCCCCCAGCCTGCGATGTGGTGGAGTGCGGGCTTCCCTCCTCGCAGATGCAACTTGGGACTCAGGTAAATCCACGCTCATGTGGAGTGTCTCTTGTTCCTGCAAGTAGAGGGCAGCCTCAAATGCAGGTTGACGGAAGCGTCTGCTTTCTCCAGACAATGGGCGTTTGGGACGGCCTTCTCGGGACATGTTTACCCCCCAAGAAGCAGGGTCTGAGTACGACGCAGCATGCAGCTCCTCGTAGAACTGCTGTGAGTGAGGCCTCGTGGGACAACAGGGACTTCGGGGTCAGGGGTCGGCTCTTCATTTCATCACGTAGACTCCGGGAGACTCCATCTCTTTGAATCTCACTTGGTCTGTAAACTGTGTCTAAACACACATCCATTTATTTCATAGACTTTATGAAATACTTTGTAGTCCATTTATTTATTAGAATAAACTTATTTTTCTATTCATTTCATAGACTTGCTTCAAATACAGGATAGAACGAAGGTTACTGACATACCTCTGCAGCAGAGTCACCTCTAACTGACGGGCCCGCAAGTACAGACATGCGTGTGTCTCCTTCCGTCTATTCCACGGGAAGCTGTGCGGGGCTGGGGCCAACAGGAAAAGGCTGAACGGAACCTGAGTCTGGAGGGAGCCTCGGGTCTGGCCTCAGCAAGCGTGAGAGCAAAGCCAGCCGCCCCCAGACAGCCCCCCCCAACCCCGCCGAGGCCAGGAGGGCTTTGTGAGCAGCCACTCTGGCCGGCGCCCTCCCGGGGCTCAGAGTCGGAGTCTCATCAGCGGTCCCAGCATCCCCGTTAGCCCAGTTGTTCCGTGGGACAGGAAACACCTGAGGTCCTTCTCCCAGTCTCACAGCACCGAGGACATACACCTTGGGTCTCCCAGAGTTGGGGGGGGGGTCTTTCATTCCAAGAAGTTCCTCTCCACCACACCTGGGTTTATGCTAACGAGACTCCCAGGTGGGGCGTGTGTGCATGCCGAGTCACTCCAGTCGTGTCCTACTCTTTGTGACCCCGATTCTTTGTAGCCCACCAGGCTCCTCTGTCCATGGGATTCTCCAGGGAAGAACACTGGAGTGGGTTGCCATGCCCGCCTCCAGGGGATCTTCCAGACCTAGGGATCGAGCACCCGTCTCTTATGTATCCTGCATTGGCAGGCAGGTTCTTTACCACTAACGCCACCTGGGGGCCTGGGCCACTTAAGCGAGGGTGGGACTGGGACTGACCCCAGGGAAGCCAGCTTGTGAGGAGCAGGCCGGACCTTCCTGCCCACCCCGACCTTCCAGGAGGAGGTGATAGGCAGCTGAGTTCAACCAGCAGCAACCAGTGATCCCTGCAATCACGCCGCGAGGTGCGGCCCTGGGGAAAGTCCTGGGAGCCTCGGGGCTGGTGGGCACCTCGCATGCTGGGAGAATGGGGCCTCCAAAGGGCATGGGACCTCAGCCCCCCACCCCAGACCTGGCCTGTGTGGCCTCCACGGCCTCTTCACCACATCCTCCATAATTAACCAGCCGTCACAAAGACAGCCGCCTCCTGGTTCTGCAAGTCGTTCTAGTAAGTCACCCAGCCTGGGTGCGGGACGCAATTTAGAGCTGATTGCTCAGATGTGTGGAGACCCTGGGGTCTGGAGCGGGGAGTCGTGTGGGTCTGAGCCCCCCCGCCATGTGGCAGATACGGCAGCACTGAACTGACCCCCAGCTGGAGTTGCAGACCTGTTGGAGAAACACATGTGCATGTTCGGGCTGGAGCCGGGCCCTGCCTGCTCCCCACGCACCGTCAGCACCCGACTCCGCGGTCACCGTGTCTGCCTCCAGCAGTCTGTCTGTCCACAGGGCCCCCGGCCCCCAGCCGCCCATTCATCCAGAGACTCAATGCTCTCCACCGCCAGCGGAACAAAGGCCAGGTCTGCAGAGATCCCCAAAGTCTCTGAGAAGAGACCCCTGACTTGCTCAGGGGCACAAGCAGGCACTAGGCCACCACCCTGGGTGCTGCCACAGGGAGGGGGCACCCCTCCCTCCCCAAGTGTTGCCCTGACTGACTGCAGATGCCCGGGGAGCCGGTCCGCGGGGTTTCAGGTCAGATCAGCTTGTGAGCAAACTGAGGGGCTGAGCCTCGGCATCCCAGGAGGCCTGCAGTAGGACCAAACGGCAGAGAGCAAGTGAATTCACTCTTCCTGCTCAAGGAGGGCATCATCTTCTCCCGCCCTTGGGCGTCACTGCCTCGGGTCTCTGCTCTCAGTCTCAGACCAGGATTCATGCCATCAGCGCCGCAGGCTCCAGGGCCCTTGATTCAGGCTGAACTGTCCCGTCTCCAGCTGTGGACAGCAGACAGGTCATGGGACTTTGGGCCTGCGTAATCGCATGGCACAGTTCCTACAATGCAGTGCTTTCTCCCGCCTGTATCTGTCTATCATTTATCTACCTATTGTTATCGGTCTGTCTGTCCGTCTACCTACTGTCTGTTTGTCTGTTACCTATCTATCTATTACCTATTATCTGTCTGTCCATCTGTCTACCTACACACCTCCTGTTGGCTCTGCTTCTCTGGGGAGCCCTGGCTACTACGCATGTCCACACCACAGGAGGCCCCAGCCAGGTCCCGGCAGTTGCAGGTTCAGGGTTGCCAGGAAGAGAATCCATCCGTGGCGGCCAGGGGTTCGTCCTTGTCTGGCCCCACATGGGTTCAGCTGCCTTCCCGGCTCCAGGCCCTGGACCCCTACCTGCTCCGTCCAACGATCCCGACACTCAGGGTCCTTCCCTGCCTCCGTGCGTCGTGCCCCCAGCTCTGCACGTGAGGCCTCCCCGCCGGGGAATTCCCACTCCCCTGTTTCTACCTCTGACCTTGATCACTCCCAAAGTTAAGCTTGAACCTCAGAGCTCTACCCAGGGCCCCGCAGACCCTGCTCAGTGTGGAGGATATGCTGGACTCTCTGACCCCAGAGCCTGCGGGGTGGCCTACACACTGCCCTGCCACAAGTGTGAGGCCCCACACGCCAGGAAACGCCACACTCCATACACGCGTCAGGACAGGATGAATAAATCATGGCACAAGCCTCCTTTCGAGCCCCTGGGCGAGATCAGGGCCTTGTGCTCAGGGACGCGGTTTTCTGCAAAACCTTCTCCTTTCCTTGGTCGTCATGGTTCTCCTGCACTACAGAAGCTTGTCTTTAAAATCAGCCTGCGTGCCAGCAGAGCAAACTGCGCCCAAGGGTGCCTGGGCAGCTGGAGGGCTGCTCGGTTCTGTGGCAGGTTTTTCTGAGAACGTTTGAAGCCACTGGGCCTAAAACCTGCAAAAAAGGTCGTTTGGGGCATCTGTGTTTTGTTCAGGAAACATGGCGGGGGGGGAAAGACCAGAGGTGTGGGAAATACGGGGAGATGGGCAGCTGCGAAAACTGGATTATAAGGGCCAGGTGCAAGGGCTTCTGAGGCAAGAGCACGAGGAGAGGGGCTCACCCCGGGGGACGCCTCAGTCTGCACGGACAGCATCCGGCCAGAGGCTCAGAGCAGGCAACCACGAACAGAGGAGCCCAAAAAAGCATCTTGGAACCTGGGATCTGCTCTGAACACCATGGTCCACTCCCCAGCCCCAGAGTCAGCGGATCCTGAGAGTCTTGTCTTCCCCTCAGCCCTGTGCTGGGAGCCCACGCTGTGGGAGACCCCAGCTCAGAGCCTCAGGTTCAAACCCCCAGCGAGGCACCTCCCAACCAAGTGAGCCCCTTCCAGCTGCCCCTGCCCAGGGATGTGACCCGATCACAGGGCTTGCCAGGGGGAAAGGGCTGCGAGACCCCCTCCTTCTGTGACTCGAGCGCCGCGGGCGTCCAGAGAAGTTCAGCCACGCTCCCAGCCCCAGGCTCACTGACCCCCTTCACCCGCACAGAACCCGCCCGCCGCGTCTCGGGTAGGAAGTCAGTGCCTCTCCTCCAAAGCCTGGACACCTCCCAGAGAGAGGCTGCCCCACACTCCTTACACCCCTCCTGCAGCTCAGCGCCTGGCACGTGGGGCACTCACGCCACGGGCCTACCAAAGCTCTGCTGAGCTCAGCTGAGAATGGGCAAGAAGGAAAGGTCGGCGGGAGCCAGAGCTCTGGCCAAGCTCCTGGGACCGTAGGCGGCCCGCAGCCAGCCAGGAGTGCAGCACCGAGACTCAGCCCGCACCGGCTCTGCGGGGCCATCACAGGACCTCGCTGGGCCCCATGGCTGCCCCCGGCCCTGCGGCCCTATCCTGGATTACGAGCCCTCCCGTGTGAAAGCACCCTCTCCGGCAGATGTCTCACTCATCCCTGAGCCTTCCAGGAGGGTGGCTGGGGGTCTGGAAGTGCCCCGCCTGGGATGCAGGCTGAGTCAGGTGCCCAGGGCGGGCACTACCCACAGTGGCCCTGCCTCGCCCGCCCCCAGGGAGATTCAAGGAGCCTAGCCTCGTCTCCAGCGTCTCAGACTTGCAGCGGTTGCTCTGCGGCCCACACCCTCACCTCCCGCCTCTGCAGGCAGGTGGCTGAGCTGACCTCAGCGATGTCACTGGGTCACCCAGACCCGGTCACACTCTGTACCACGCCCTGCCCTGAGGGCATGCGACTGATGCCCGAACACCCTTCTCTCGCTAACACACAATCTACTTCAATTCCAGACACCCCTTAGAACTCAGCCTTTGCAGGATACATTAGGTTTGGCTGTTCAGAGCAGCCGACTAATTTCCAGCTCTGCCCTGTCTTGTAGGGAAAAAATGATCATCTGAAACAATTACACACTTCGCTTGGTTAATAGAAAGCAGACTGGCCATCATCCTCCGGCAGAAAATGGCTTCACCTCCAGAGCGCTCTGCGCACCCCATAGCGGCCTCGGGGCGGGGTTCACAGTCCACGCGGACCACTACTCAGACCCAGCCTCCCTCCTCCGCCATCAGTGTGTCTCTGAACATGATTTGGGGGCGTTCCATGTGGAAAATCATTCACCATGAGCATTCATCAGAGTTAAGTGCAGAGACGGTTCCACAGCCAAATACGTGTGAGAGGATTGAATTAAGGATTAAGTGTATTGAGGGCAGTTTGGGGTAGGAGACGACAGCTCACTCCAGTATTCTTGGGCTTCCCTGGTGGCTCAGATGGTAACGAATCCATCCGCCTGCAATGCAGAAGACCTGCATGCGATCCTTGGTCGGGAAGATCCCCTGGAGGAAAGGGGATCCCCTGGAGGAAGTCCCCTCCTGGACTCTTGCCTGGAGAATCCCCACAGACCGAGGCGCCCACAGTCCATGGGGTGGCAGGGCTCCCCAGAGCCTCCTGCCTCCAGCAGCCCTGGCCCCTCCTGTCACTGGGGACCAGCCAGGGCGGGGGTCTGGAGAGCACCCCTGCAGGGTCGGTGCGCTCCCCTCTCCAGCTCACGGTCAACATGACACACAGTACAACGGGCGGCAAGACCCCAAGCCCCCACGCCTGCGCGTCCCCACGTCCCCGCGCCCCAGCGCCCCCAAGCCCCCGAAGCCCCATGCCCCATGCCCTTCACCCAGTGCCCAGAGCTTCCGAGAGCTCCTGTCCGCCGGGGGTCTGGGGCCGGACTGTCCAGCCCTGACCTTGAAGAGCAGGTCTGTGTACAGCTGCTTGGTTCATGAGGTGGGAGCCCCCAGGGGAAATCCGTGTGGAGCGGGCAGAGAAGGCAGGAGGGGGAGACAAGGGCGGGAGTCATCAGAGCATGGCTGGAGCAGGCCGAGCAGGAGAGCTTCCGGGGAAGGCTCACCTGGGGCAAGGCTCACCTACAGGAATGCTCACCTAGGTTCACGCCAGTCTCAGGGGCAGGGCTTTCACACGGCCACACCAGCAGGCACTTGGGAGGTGGGGGTACGCAGGATAGGTACCCCAGCTCCGCGTCAGCCCCAGGTCCCTCTGTACGCACAGCACCCCTGCCCCACCTGGGATTGCCCCCCAACCGGCTCCTCCGGAGCTGCCTGCTTGTCCTGAGCGCTCTGCTTTGACAGGACACTGGCTTCCCCCTTCTCCCCCTGGGACTCCCACACCTGCTGGGAAGTGCTTTGCTCACAGCAGACTCTGGGGTCAGGGAAGGAAGAGGGTGTAACAAGCGGCTAAACATGTGCAGAAGCCCTGGGGCGTGAAGACACCCCAACGAGCCTAATGAAGCTCTGTCTCCATCCCTGCAGTGTCCGAGGAGCAAAGGGCAAGATGCAGACAGCGAGGCTTTAGTGCCATCTCTCCGGCCAGTGAGACCTCGGTTCATCACACCTGCATCTCTGGGGCTCTAGGGCCACCGGAAGACCAGATTCAACAATCTGGTGTGGGGCCCTGATGTTCCTTGGAAGCCAAGAGGCAGGCTGTCCATTTTATCAGTGTTCTCAGAAAGCTGCGGAACGGAACACTGCCAGCACAGGTCAGGCCAGCCCAGACGCTCAGAAGGGGCCGCCCTCTTGAATCCACGCGGGTGCTCCTGTTGTTACGGACATAACGCAGTGGAGACCTCCAAACTGAACTCCTGCACGCAGGGGTTCTTCCACGAAGTGGATCGGGGGTCATTCCCAGCCATGCAGATAGCTGAGCCCTGGGGCCTGGGGGAGGTGCTGGGGCGCCCCTGCCCGCTCGTCAGAAGAAACCAGTACACCGGCCGTGGCCCTGGTCTCTCTTCCTCCTCGCCACCCGCCAGCTTCGCCAGAGAAGGTGAGCAAACACCCATCAGTTCAGTTCAGTCGCTCAGTTGTGTCCGACTCTTTGCGACCCATGAATCACAGCACGCCAGGCCTCCCTGCCCATCACCAACTCCCGGAGCTCACCCAAACTCATGTCCATCAAGTCGGTGATGCCATCCAGCCATCTCATTCTCTGTCGTCCCCGTCTCCTCCTGCCCCCAATCCTTCCCAGCATCAAATTCTTTTCCAGTGAGTCAACTCGTTGCAAGAAGTGGGCAAAGTATTGGAGTTTCAGCTTTAGCATCAGTCCTTCCAATGAACACCCAGGATTGATCTCCTTTAGAATGGACTGGTTGGATCTCCTTGCAGTCCAAGGGACTCTCAAGAGTCTTCTCCAACACCACAGTTCAAGAGCATCAATTCTTTGGCAATCAGCTTTCTTCACAGTCCAACTCTCACATCCACACATGACCACGGGAAAAACCATAGCCTTGACTAGACAGACCTTTGTTGGCAAAGTAATGTCTCTGCTTTTTAATATACTATCTAGGTTGGTCATAATAGGTAGATGGAATCAGGCACGTGCCCTGGGCTTTGCCACCACCCAGGTTTGGCTGGAGATGCCCTTCAGATGGAGCATTTAAGGGGCTCATGGGGGGCAAGCTTGGCCCCAAACCCAACGTCCATCCTCATATTTGCGTCGCATCTCTGTCCTCACGCCGGGCACTGGGGACAATTCCAGCCGAAGCAGAAGAGACGCATCAAGGGCCCGGGGCCAGCAGCCTGGCTTTGCAGACGGGAACAAGCTGTCAGCACAGCCTCCGTGTGTGGCTCTGATGGCCAGGACAGAGGAGGCCACGCCGGGGAGCCTCCCACAGCAGGAGGACACTGTGTCCAGGGAATGGCCCGGGTGGGCCCCGGGTGGGAACGCCCTTGTGCGTCTGAGGAGCTCTGGAAGCCAAGAAGAGGACTTCAGGTTTTAACCAAGTAAAATTAGATGCATTAAGGGACTTTGAGCAGAAAGGCACCAGCAAGCAGTTCATGCTTCTGGAAAGCTCTCCCGGCTCTATGAAGAGCAGGTGTGGGCAGGAGTGAAGGATGGGCGAGGAGGTCGGATGCCATCCCAGGTCGGGTGAGCGCGTAGTCGGTGGGGGTGAGGCTGGGGTGTCGGGGACCTGGGGGCACAGAGTCACGGGGAGAGCAGCTGGATCTGAGAGCTGGGGGTCCAGACGTTTCAGTCCGCATGGATTAGAGGATGCTGAGACAGGCTACAGAGACACGGAAACATGTGGGAGAGGTTTTGTTTCCTGGGGGGTGGGGGCGCACAGACGTGTTACAGCATGAACTCCATCTGCTCCGATTGTAAACAGCAGGCCCCGCAGCTGTGTCCCCAAGGGACCTGGGGGCCTGTGCTCCGTGGGCCCAGGTGGGACTGCAGGGGGCCATCCACAGCGAGGAGGGCTCCTTCCATGAGGTCATCATCGCCTCTGGGACTTCACTTTCCCCTCCGCCGCGTGCGCCGGACAGGGACCCTGAGAAGCGGCTGAAGTTCTGAGAGGGGCGTGACTGTGATGACTTACACGGAAGCCCACCCGTCACCTCGGTAAGGACAAGAAGAGCAGGTGTGGTCTGGGCAAGGAGAAAGAACTCCATGGGGACAGTGATGTAGCAAGAACAGAAAGAACCACCAGATCCTACTGGACTAAGAAATGAACGATAATGAAGAATCACGAAATGATGGGGAAGGGATGGACTGAAAGTGGTCTCAGTGGGGAAAATTCAAATGACAAGCTTTGCTTCATCTCATACAAAAATAAACAGGAAACTGTACAAGCAAAATAAGGCCCTGCAGAGTGCAAGTACTCGTCATGTTTCCTGGCAGGTGAGGGGTTGTAGGGCTGGAACAGTCCAGGTTTGACTCCAGGACCCTGTGTGTGTGCGGTCAGGAAGCCACTTCCCTTGCTTGCACCGCATTTTTCTTTTGTAGGAAAAGCAAAGGTGCCATGAAGACTAAACAAAAATCTGCCTCCAAACCCTCATCACGTAGCATGTAGCCAGCGGGCTGTAAGGAGCCACTTGACGTCACTGTTTTCATTATCGTAATTGTGTGTGTTTTATAAAACTTTTCAGTAATAATGAGCAAATGCTGTCCTTTGCCCCAGACAGCTGTCAGAACGCCGCTTTTCTCAGCTGCCCGATGTGTCACAGTCAGCTCACCTTCTCCCATCGGGGCGCCCTGACCCCCCACCCGCTGTGGGCTCGCTGACCCCAAAGGCAGCCTCCTAAGGGAGGGCCCATCAGGGGTCTTCACAGCGACACGTCCTGAGCCCTGAGTCCCCGGCTCCGGCGTGAGCATCTTGGTTATGGGGAACGGGAGAGGGCGGGCATGTGGGGCCCACAGTGGGTCCCTGGCTCTGTGATTTACAGACCAAATGCCGCTGAATCCCCGTGACAGGCCAGCCAGGAAGCCAGGAAGTCAGCCTCCTGGCAGACGAGGAGGCACAGACTAAGTAGGTGAGCCCTGGTGGGTCAGGGCTGAGGTTCTGCAGGAGGGTCCCCTGCGGGCCTGTTTGCTCTGACATGTCTCCTTCATTCAAGGGCGGGGCTACTGCGGTAGTCACACCCAGAGCCAAGGGGGCCGCGGTCACTCTCTCCAGACCTGGGCCTGGAAGAGCAGGAGATGCAGGCCACTGGACTGATGCTGCAGCGGTGCTGCAACCCCCGGGGGCTGGGGAGATAGCAGCGACGATTAGGACTCGGGGAGAGGGGCAGGGAGAGTCCGTTTTTAAGGAGGTTAAAAAAAAAGAGAAAGAACCTAGGTTTCCTTTAAAAAGGAAATTGTGTAGCACAAGCAAAAACTAGGCTTTTGGAAAGCTATAACTGCTTTGGGGGATGGCGTTATCTGTCTGGGGGCCCTGGCGGCTTCCATGGAATTGAACCCGTTCTGAACCCCGCCCTCCTGTGGGCAGAAATCAAGGACACCAGATACAGTGGTCCCCAGGGTCTGTGCCTCCAAGACGGCCCTGAAGGCGGAGGCAGTCACAGCCCAGCCGGGCTGAGCCTGTTGACCCCAGCCTGGCTTCGTGCCCCCCCCAGCCCCACCCCGGCAGGGCCCCTGCAGTCCTCTGGCCGAGCACACACCCGCGGTGCTGGGTAAACCAGGAACTCCGTGTCCTGACACTTAAGAGAGAGAAGGTGGCACCACCAGCCTCCCCACCGCCTGCCGGAGGGACAGTGCCCTCGACAAAGATGCTGGACCCCAGCGGGAGGGGGCATGCAGGGAGCCTGGCAGGCAGGCGGCCCCACCCCAGCCCCCAGCCCGGCTGGCCTCCAGCTGTTTCCCCGGCTCCGCCTGCAGTGGTTCTGCGGAAAGGTCTGGGTCCTGTCAGGGCAAGTGCTCAGCCTCCCCGCCCCCGCGATCTTGCCCAGGGCGCCGAGCCAGCTCCCCGCTGGCCTGCCCCGGCATCATCTGTCCCACAGCCGTGACCTTATTTAGACGATAGAATCTTATAAGGTAAGGAGCCACAGGACGGCCTGTCTGAACAGCGCAGATAACGCGTCTCCTGTCAACCACACCGTGAACCAGTTTTCCACCTCGTTTTTTTTTAGATCAGAAGCAGATGAAAAAGGGGAAGACCGCATCGGTCTCAGTGGCAGGGGTGGCTGAGTGCCTACCTCGCGGGGCGGGGCGGTGGTGGAGTGTGGATGGGCTGGACGGGCTGGCCTGCTGGGGCGAGGTCATGATCTACAGGCAAAGCAGAGATGTCAGGACAGAACCAGTGGAACCGTGACGCTGAACTTCCCGGCCCGGAGCTCGGCTAGGCGCATCCTGATGAGATAGACTGTGTGTGGTCCAGAGGAGAGGCCCTCAGCTGCGTGGCCGCTGGCCTGAGGCGTCACCCTAAGCTTCACCTCCGGGAGCTCATACCATCCATCGCCAGCTATCTGCGTGAAGTCAGTTCTTCCACCGTGACCCGTGACCAGGACAGTGTCCCCACCCGGCAAAGGCCCTTCTCCAGGAGCCTCTGGTCCGGATCCTCGGCCTGCAGCCCTGTGGGAGGCGGGCAGGAGGGCTCCCGTGCAGACTTCAGAAGGACCACGCCCGTCTGCAGCCTCCCCAGGACTTTGCTCTCTCCCTTCCTTCCTCCTCTTGCATTCGAGGGAACGCCTCCCCGGCTCCCCCAAGCTCTCAGCCTGGGCTCCTCAACACCCCCACTGCTGACTCGCCAGGCAGGTGACCCCTGTGGGGACCATCCCGGACACTATAAGATGTTTAGCAGCACCCAGGACCCCCCGCACCAATGACAGCAGCCCCCCGACCCGACAGCCAACCCCACATCCGGACCCTGCCGAGTGCCCCCTGCGGGTGGAATCACCCCGGCTGAGAACCCAACGTGTTCAGAGTCTCCCAACAACTTCTCCAGCTGGCTTACCACCGCGTTTCACGTATCTTGGGCCGGTAGGTAGCCGGTGCAGAGTCCCAGGGCGGCTGCTAAGGCACGGTTTTCTAGACTCTGTCCCTTGCCCATGCCAGAAGCAGGCATGTGAGTGGCTTGACCATGTTTTGGTGGGTTGGGACCTTTCTGGCACCTGTAGGTGTGGCCTGTCCCCCAGGGACGGCCCTCCTGGGGATACCTGGTGCTTCTGTCAATGAAACGCCCTGGAAGGGAGAGGGGCCCTGGCACCCCAGCCTCCTCTCTAACCTGCAGGGAAAGTCCTTCCAGATGTCGGCCCCCTCCCCTCGGGGCCAGACTGCATGACAGCCCTGAGTCAGAAACATCCTCTGGCGAAGGGAAGGACCCGCTGGCCTGGCTTGGGCCCCCAAGAGCCTCCCCAGGGCTGGGGGCAGCCCCTTGCCTGGAGGACAGAGCCAGCCCAAACATGCACCAAGCTGAGGACCCACAGCAGGAGCACGAGGATAGTCACACGGTTGGAACCCAGCACAGGACGCAGCAGCAGGCCTCTTTGGGCTGGTCCGGCTCAGCCCGGCAGGCCCCTCCCCACACCAGCCTCAGCACGTTCCCAGGAGCTGCTCCTTACTGTCCCCAGCTAACTTCCCTGGAGCCTGATCATCTAGGGGGGAGGGCGCTCTCCAGGGGGCGAGCAGCTGGCATCAGAGCCAGAGCTAAGCGGGAGCCCAGCACTGACCCCACACTGTCACCCAGGGGGTCATGCCCAAGGACACAGGGACCCCACAAACACAGGGTTCTTCCAGGTTCTTCTGTCTCCATGATTTTTAATTTACTTGAGACCATTTCAAGAAAATCTCACTAGCAGATCAAACTCCCATAGATGGTATCATTTTAGATTTTAGACGGGGATTCTTTTTTTTTTTTAGTATTAGGCAGATACCAGAACTGGTGAGATAAGGACCAGGGAGACGGTCACAAACACAGGAGAACCTTAGCCTCAGTCTCCGGGAGATGTGGCTGCTGGAGTCCCAGGGCAGGAGACACCCTGACTCCAGGTCCCATACAGATGGGACTGTCACCTTCTGAGTTCATTGTAATTAGGACAGAAGGAAGGATGTGTGAATCCGTCGACATATCGCATGTGGACCGTGTTCCCAGGAAACCGTCTGCACTCTGAGTTCACAGCATGCTGGACTTTGAGAGGGTGGGGGTGGAGGGGAGCAGGAGGAGACGAGGGAGGAGTCGGTGGTCTCAGGGGAAGAGGAGGGCTCAACCTGCTGCTCAGAGGCAGGCTTGCCCAAGGCGGCTGCTCGCCTGGACACACAGCCCTCAAGGCAGCAGCGCCCGTTCCCCCTCGAGTCTGCCTGGACCTGTCCTCTTCCCACGCCCACCCCCCCGACCTAAAAGCCCACCCCACCAGCTGCTTGGCTGTCAAACCACGGCGTGATGTGTCTGAACAGCGAGAGGACTTCCTGCCTCCCGCATTCAGCGCCTTACTCCTGGTGTGAAGCAATCCCCGAGGGAAAGGGGAAGTCAAAGTCGCTCAGTCGCGTCCGACTCTTTGCGACTCCATGGACTATACAGTCCATGGAATTCTCCAGGCCAGAATACTGGAGTGGGGAGCCTTTCCCTTCTCCAGGGGATCTTCCCAACCCAGGGAGCCAACCCAGGTTTCCCACATGGCAGGCGGATTCTTTACCAGCTGAGCCACCAGGGAAGCCCAAGAATACTGGAGTGGGTAGCCTGTCCCTTCTCCAGTGGATCTTACTGACCCAGGAGTGGAACCAAGGTCCCCTGCATTGTAGGCAGATTCTTTACCAGCTGAGCCACCAGGAAAGCCCCATCCCCCAAGGACTGTAATAAAAGTGAAGATATGGGCACTGGGGCCCGGGGTGCCTGGCTGACCCCTTTCCAGGGTTAGGAGCCCCTCTAGGAAGACCCCACGGCGGGGCTCCACTGCGGGCTGAGAGGAGGGGAGGAGAAAGTACGGCAGGCCGCTCTAGACTCGGACGAGCACCAGGCGTGGTGTGGATGGTGGCCGCTCGCCCTGGCACTGCCCTCCCCGTAACTGACCGGCGTGTCAAGTGCCTTCACCTGCCACCTTCCTCTGGTGTGTTTTGCACATAATGTGCTGATGGGACTCAAAATAACAGCTGATTTTGGATAATAACACTCTTGTGTCCCCAGATGAAATCATACTAATTGGGACAGTGAGCGTCTGATCAGAATTCCCTGCAAATACTCAGATCAAGGGCCGGGGAGGAAGAGAGAGACTCAGGTGACTGCCAGTGATTGTGGAAGGTCCATTCCCCGCAGCATGTGTCCCAGCATCTCCACGCGCCCGGCATCTTACAGGCCTGAGATGAACCCAGCGTGAAGAAGGGGCGTCCGCGGTGTGGCTGACGGTGACAGACGGGGATGAGGCCCGCAGGCTCTCAGGGTCCGACGGAGGGCAGACGAGAAGCAAGCCTCATCACGGGTGGGTGGTGATTCATTTCCAGATGCAGCTCGGCTCAGAGCTCAGAGGTGAACAAAAGGCCAGGCCTGCAGCCGCCTGAGCGGCTCCCCTAGATCTGTCCCTGCCACAGAGTCCACAGTGGGGCTGCCGAGCGGGGACCTCCACCCTCTAGCCTCGCGGGGAAGCTCCCAGCAGAGGCAGGACCAACAGCCGCCACCCAGGGCAGAAGCCCTGATTTGTTAAATGCTGGGGTGACAGGTTTAAATGGAATTGTCCCCAAGGGTGAGGGAAGGCCCCGGTGGTGGACAGCTGAGGGCCTCTTCAGCCCCTCCGATAGCATGTGGGGGAGACGTGGGAGACGCTGACTGCATGGCCCTGGAGGACCCTGGGGGCTCTGGGGTCTCCCAGGGAAGTCTAGGGGAGGGGGAGAGGCCCCAGAATCCTCCCCAAGGCCTCCTCTGCCGGCCCTGCCCCTGACACGCCTCCCAGCTCCATCCCTCCCACCCCCACCCCACAGAGGACCACCTTCCCTGCCGGGGTCCTGGGAGCAAGCTTCATCAGGACCCCCAGTTCCAGTGCCCACTCTTCATCCAATTTTATAAATGAAAACAGCTATGCACATCACAAATACAAATCAGATCACCGCTCGCTTTTCACGACTCTAAAATGGAAGGGCCAGACCCCCCCGTCCAGACTCATGAGAAAGTCACATAGCCCCATGCCTGTCCCTGGCCCTGATTGTCCAGCTCCACCTCCACGGCCGCTCCCGGCTCCACCCAATCATGAGTCCCCGCCAGGCGGTACACAGCCTGTCCTTACGGGTCTGGGAGGCCATGTTTGCACATCCGTCTATCAGTCACTGAGACCTTTTGGTGACCCCGCAGTTAGCACCCATGTGCCTTCACGGTCATCCTCGGACACTGCAGAGCAGCGAGTCGCTTGCGCCTCCAGACACACTGCCCCGGCTCCACTGGGTCAGAGCCTAAAATGGCCCCAGCATCACTCTGCAGTGCTGCCAGCGCCCGAGGTGTAAGAGAGTGGGGTCGGCCTCACAGAGAAGCTCCCACCCAGCAGGCATGTGGGCTGTGAGCCCTGAGTTCAGCGGCAGTGCACCAACAGTGTTAAGCGGGGTGTCTTCAGACAGAAGCATGCATGACACAAGGCGGTGGGCTGTCTGGGGGTAACGATGCTGTGAACAGACGCTGACAGGAAACTGCGGTGCTTTGTCTCACGTGGCCACTCAGCCGAGAGTGAAGCAGATTGCCCTGCCCAGTGTGGGTGGGCCTCGTCCAATCATTTGAAGGCCTGGCCGTCCGGAGTGAGCGGGGATTCTGCAGCCAGTGACCTTTGCACCTGCTCTGCTCTGGGCCTGCAGCCTGCTGACTACTCGGACAACAGGACTCCCCGGCCTCCACCGTCACGGAGCCAGTCCTTGAGATAGATCCCACTCTCTGCACATGTACACCCTGTTCCTCAAGGAGCCCCAGCCGACACACGGACTCTGTGTCTCCCAGGAGCTGCAGCTCAGGTTCCCTGACTCAAGGCTTGTGGCCACTTTGTGGAGCGTGACTGCTGTGAGTAAGGAGAAGACAGGGCATTGGCCCCCTGCCTGGCTGTGATTATTCACGTCGCATGATTATCCCTTCACAGAAGCAAAGTCACTAGACCTCCTGCCTCGGGGCTCCAAGGAAGAGAAACGTCTCCTGGAAACGTCGATGGAGGTGCCCGTGACAAGACGGTCCATAGCCAGAGTCAGGAGAGAGTGAGGGACGCTGGGGGCCTCACGCTGTTCTGAGCCTCCTCTGGGCCCTCTGCTTGCAGGAACAGGGCAGCTGGGACAGTTGGGTTATCCTGGCAGCTGAGATCTGGGGGCTGTTATGCCTGGCTGGGATACTGGTTCCATCACTAACCAGCCAATAACCTTGGGCAGCTTACCCAGTTGTGCCAAGTGCCTGCATCTCCTCGGGGAATTTTTGAAAGGGTTTAGTCAATTATGCATGGACAGAACTTAGAGAACCTTCCAAGGGCTCCATTACTATTTATCTGTGTCAGGACTCGGCCAGCTCTGGCCCTCTGTCTGTTCATATAAATACGACTTTACTGGAACCCTCACATGTTTGTGCGTTGACATTGTCAGTTTTCACCCCACGGCAGAAGAGCAAAGCAATTCTGAGCAAGGCCACGTACTTTACAAACCTAGAATTTTCTGGCCTGTTTTTAGTGATAAAATCTTCTGATCCCTTGAAACTGTCCATTTCAGGGTCTGAATATGTGGACTAGGTCACACATGTCTAGATATTCCGTCAAGCTCTATTCCTGCTGTTTCTATAGAGGTGTTTTCACAAACACCTCTGTTTGTTTGAAAATTGATAGACTGAAACTGAAATTGATAGACTGACTAAATTGCTCACTCCAGCATGGGTGGGCCGCACCCACTCAGGTGAAGGCCCGAATAGGAGCCAAAGATTGACCTCTGCTGAACAAGAGCGAGTTCTCAGCAGACGCCCTTGGAGTCCATGGGCAGCGTCAGCTCCCCAGGTCTTCAGCCTGCCAGCCACCCTGCAAGGTGGCCTCCTCAGCCTCCAGATGTGTGTGAGCCAGTCCCTCAGACAGGTATTGCACTGGTTCCATTTCTCCAGAGGACTCTATTCCCAGCCTGTCATTCACTGGAATACAGGAGAGGTCTGAACACTGCCCTGGGGCTGTCATAAAGGATCTCTCATCGCTCTCAGGGTGGCTCAAGGAGACACGTGGCTGAGCCAGTGCCATCCTGCAGGTCGGGACCCCCCATGCGCTGGGCTCAGGGCACAGAAGGGCTCCTGGCTGCCCCCGCCCAGGACAGCAGGACCCCCTTCAGGTCCCACCCTCCCCCTCAATCTTTTGGACTAAAATTTGGGGCCCCAACAGTCTTAATTAGCCTGCTTAATTATCACATAACACGTATCACTTTTCAAAAAAATATTTTAGTTTTTCTCATCTTTTATGATGTTACTCCAATTAATTGTGTTGCAAAAAATGCTGAACCTGAGCTTCAAAGAAGAAGGTGCTAGTTTTTGAAGTAAATGTGTTTGATAATGGGGTCTTCTCAGATTTCTGCATCTGGAGAGGGGCTGGGACACCACTTTACACATTCATATATGTACGACAATATAGATCTATAGTGCATGCGTGAGGGCATGGCACCCCACTCCAGGATTCTTGCCTGGAGAATCCCGCAGACAGAGGAGCCTGGCGGGCTACAGTCCATGGGGTCACGAGGAGTCATGCTTGGTCACGACTGAGCGACTGAGCATGCGCACACACACACATGCACACACGCATACACACACGCACACACACACATGTGTGCACACATGCGCGCACACACACGCACACACACATGCACACACACACACACGCACACACACATGCACACACACACATGCACACATGCGCGCACACACGCACACACACATGCACACACGCACACACACGCACACACACATGCACACACACACACACACATGCACACACACGCACACACACGCACACACACATGCACACACACACACACGCACACACACACGCACACACACATGCACACACACACCTATAGCGCACAAGGAAATGAACAGGTGCAGTGTATCAGCGCCTCACTGCTAGCTGACATCTGGAAGCAGCCACTGATACATATTTCTATCTTTCTGTTCATCCTCTTAGCCTCCAGCCACTACTTCTCTCTAGCAAACATCCTAAGATTGAGATTTCGCTGGTGTCTCCTTCCAAGATCACTGGGCATCAGAGAGTAAAGTCAGTGAACCGAATAAACCACCAGAAGTGTAAAGTCAGGCTCAGAGGAAGCTCATTTCTCTCCATGTAACAGGGCGGAGAGGACAGATTTCGGGGGTCTCAGACCAGCCCAACTGCCATTCAGCAGGTGGCCGCTAAGGCAGGCGGAGGGGCCTGCGTTGAGCTTTCCCCAGGCCGGGCAAAAGCAACCCAGCCTCCGCACTCACATCCTGTAAGCTAACCCTAAGTCCCGCCACTCCTCCTTGCCAGGGAGGCCTGTAAGCCCCATCCCACTGTGCGCCCGCGAAGAAGAAAACATGCATTTTGCCAACAGCTGGTAATCTCTGCCACTGCCGCTCAGCCAGACCGAGGAGACGGAAGTCTTCCTTGAATCGACTCACGGGCGCAAATGCATCCTTTCATGATGGAGAGATGAGCTTAATGAATATTCAAACAGCCTTAGGAGACAGGTAGTCAATACCAGTGTTTTGCAGGGGAAAGGGGAGTTGTGAGTGCGTGAATCCAGGGCCTCTACCCTGCTTAGAGGCGTCGCTGCAGAAAGCAGGCGACCCAAATTCCTGGAGCAAAGCATTCTTTGATTCAATGTGGATGCCGGCCTCGACGCTGATCTCCTTGGCAAGGACAGAGGACCAACCTCCACTGGCCCGTCTCACGCCAAGGAGGACTCGGGTCAAACTGACCCACAGACCGACGGCAGGCCCGTGGTCACTGATGCAGGACGTGGGGGCGCCTTTACGGGACCTGCAGGCTCAGAGGGGGACTCTGACCCTGGTGAGTTGGAGACCCGAGGCGTGAGAGGCAGTGGGGAGAGGAGGCAGAGCTTGAGCCTGGTCCCCAGGTCTGCTGCCGCATTTCTTCCATCACGCACACTCAACAAGCATTTGCTGTCAGCTGTGCGCCGCCATGCTGCAAAAATAAGGCGGCCTCTGCTCTGCCGCACTTACGTTCCAGTGGGGAGATGCACGGCCACAAACAAAACAAGGGGAACCGGCAGACGACGGGCAGGAGCTGACATGGAGCCTGCCCTGGAGCGTCCACAGCCCCTGGCGGCCCAGCATGCCTCGTCAGTCACCGCACCCCCCTAGAGCCAGCTCCCCCATGCTTAGTCCAGCAGGTGGGGGCTGCCGCGCTCAGCTCTTGGGGGGTACACGCCCCGATGTGGACCGTCGGCGCTCAGCCTCACTTCACACCAGGACCACCCCTGGCCACCAGCCAGGCCAGGCGGCTCCTCCCGGGGCCTTGTCTTAGGAAATCAAGAAAGAGCCAGTTTCTCCACCAGCTGCTCATAGGGTCCTGAGCGCATGGAGGAAGCCCCCGGCAGCCCTGCCCCGAAACGAGGAGGTCAGCCCAGCCACGGGCCCAGCGAGAGGAGGGCGGATGTTCTGACGGGTCCCTCCTGCGGCCGGGGTCAAACCAGCCCTTCTCTGGTTAAAAGAGCCAGTGATTCCCCTTTTCCTCAAGTCACTCGGGGCTGGGGTTTCGTCATTTACAATGATGATGCCTGTAATATCCCAGTAAGGGGGGCGGGGGCGGGGCTGGGGGCTGGTCAGTGGACACTGAGAATCCTGTGGTCGGGACAGCCTCTGGGAGGGGACAGCTGCTCTGGGCACACAGATAACAGGACTCGGCCACATGATAAGCTAGAAAAAGCGGATTCCAGGAAGACGCGCCAGAGGCAACCACGGGAACTGGAGAACTCATGGGGTGTTTGGGGCTCAGAATAGGGTCTCCGGCGGCCGGGCAAACAAGCTGGGAGGAGCCCGGTGCCCACGTCTCCTTCTGGGGGTGATGGGCATTCAGTCGCCGGGGGCTCTGGGCAGAGGAGTGACAGGATCTCATTTATGTCATTAAAGCATCATCTGATGGGCTTCCCTGGTGGCTCAAACCGTAAGGAATCTGCCCACAGTGCAGGACACCCGGGTTCGATCCCTGGGTCGGAAAGATCCCCTGGAGAAGAGAATGGCTTCCCACTCCAGTATCCTTGCCTGGAGAATCCCATGGACAGAGGAGCTTGGTGGGCTACAGTTCTTGAGGTCACTAAGAGTCTGACAAGACTGAGCGGCTAACGCTTTCACATGGATAAGGAGACACAGGTGGCCGCTGAGGAGGGCTGATCCGACCTGGGTCAGGGGAGGCAGGAACACGGGTGGGGAGACACGATGGGGTGGGGAGTGGATGGTAGCGAGCTTGGCAGCAGACACTGTGATGAGATGGGGTGGGGGGAGTCGAGGGACCCCGAGTACGGGTGGGTGGGGGCTGTGTCACCTCCTGGGAGGAGGGGTGCTGGAGAGAAGAGCTTGGGAGGCTGGGACGGCCACATGCATGGAGAGTCTGACTCTCAGGCCACGCGCCAGGTGACGGACGAATTCTCCGAGAATTAGAACAGAAGCTCGATCGTGAGAAGGCTGCAACAGCAGACCTGAGAGGGACGGCAGAGGCTGTGCCTGCAGCAGCGGGGAGGGTGGCCCGTGGACCCTGATGGGGGCTCAGTGAAGGTGGGGCAGCCAGCTCAGAGCCGTGGACACCAGCACAGCACCAGAGGCCCATGCAGGGCTGGCCCGGATTCACGCACCGGGGCAGGAGGGGCTGCAGACTTCTACTTTGCAGGAGGGAGTTCAAGGACTTTCAGATGACCTTGTACAGGTTATTCTCAGATCGACAGGAGAGGGGGGCTGGGGAGGAGAGAGAGGAAAGGGCAGGAAAGCGCCTCCCGCCTCTGCTCCTGGCTCCAGAGCCCCCTGCTTCCCGCAGCCCAGGGTCCCTGCAGCGTCCGCGGGCCCAGCCAGCCTGGGGCAGCTGCTGGCACAGCGCCGGGCAGAGGAGGCGGCACCAGGTGGGTTCTAGCAAAAGAGCAGCCCCCACCCCCACCCTGGGCCTCGAGGGGCCTGGAGGGCAGCTTGGTGCAGGCAGGTGAGTTGGGGGTGGCCAGCCCGGGCCCCCAGAAGGCCTGCTGTGTCAGATCAGACAGCTCGGGGAGATTGGGCAGGGAGCAGGGCTCCAACAAGGGTCAAGGGGCGGCCCGAGCTCCCCAGCTAACTGCAGCCCCCACGGAGCACCCCCTAGCCCCCGCCCGGTTAGAGATGGTTTCCTTCCGGGGGCGTTGACTTCCTCCTGACGCCATTGTGCTCACTCGAGGATCTCACATCTAATTCCTGAAACAAAAGAATCAATGCACCCCCACAGCTCTGCAGAAGCATGTAATTAACCACTTCCACAAGCATCTTTCCTTTAAAGATTTCTTAAAACTTACAAGGATTTTTTAAATGTTTTTTTTGTAATAAAGGATCTATTTTTAACCTTATTTTAAATACTGGTCATGTTATGGGTTTGGAGAGGGTATTTTTAAACAAGGCATAATGATTTGCCCATAGAAATCCCTCAGCTGAGTGCAGGGCCCAGGATGGACCGCGCTGAGATGCACGCAGCCCTCAGACAGGGGCCCAGACTCCCAGACAGGAGCCCCACGGGGCTCCCACAGAGCCAGTGCCAGTCTGTGCCCCATCCCCAGAGGACCTCTCAAGGAGCTGTGATGAGGAGGAGGGACCCTGATAAAGCTTTGTTTTTATAAAAGCCACGTTTGCTCAGGGCAAAACGTTTAGGACATAGAGTGCTGCTGCTGCTGCTAAGTCGCATCAGTCGTGTCTGACTCTGTGTGACCCCAGAGACGGCAGCCCACCAGGCTCCCCCATCCCTGGGATTCTCCAGGCAAGAACACTGGAGTGGGTTGCCATTGCCTTCTCCGGGACATAGAGTGGGGGAAGCAAAGAGCGTGATTGAAACAAAAATTACCCATCACCCCAAAACCCAGACGTCACCCTGGCCCTTCTGAGCCTCCGCTTCCCTGACTAAAAGGGGAACGAAGGCATCACAATAGGTCATAATAAGTGGGGCACCGGCTGCGCGGTGGGCCACCTGCTCGGGGAGAGGCCAGCTCCCAGGGGTGCCCTTCTCCAGGCCCGTCTTGCCCACCCACACAGAGCAGACCCGCGTCTCTGCGGTGACCATGGCGCTGGCCCTGCGGGGAGGAGGGGCAGGGAGGGGCGCCTGATCTGGTGACGGCCAACGGCCGGCCAGGGCTGAGGGGCCGGCTCCCCTGCCACGTTGCAGAGCACCTGGCGGGCCCTGTCCTACGGCAGACGAACAAGCAGGTGGGGCTGGAGCAGGAGACAGAGATGGTGCAGCCAGGAGGGAGGCTGTGTGAGCGGCCGCCGTCCCCAGGAACCTCTCTATGTGGGCACTCACCTGCGGGCAAGGTCCACCCGCAGCCCCGCAGGGGACCCTCTGCCATCCCCAAGTCCCCGCAGAGGAGGGACCCCCGGCCCAGGTCACAGATCCAGGTGACGACTGCTCTGGGATCAGAGTCCATCCTCGGCACTGGGCGCCCGCCTGCCAGCAGCAGCAACTGCAGGGACTACAGATGGCGGTGGCCTGTGTTCCAGAAGCTTCCAGGACATTCTCCTCCCCCTCCCTCTTCTAGGGTTGAGGTGGGCGGCCAACTACCTGCCCAGCCAGAGGCATCCGGTGAACGTCGGCAAGCAGCCATGCTGTACGAGGCACCACCCTAGACCCAGAAAACCAGAGGTGAGATGGAGCCGCGGGGTCCGGGAGCAGGTTTCCAGGGGCGGGCCCACCTGTAAGCATCACTTAAGTGTGGGGGGCTGGTGGGACACCCCGGGGACCAGGGCTCGAGTGAGGCGGCTTCCCCACACACGCACGTGAGCCTGGGGCACCCCTCCCTCTGGGCGCTGACCCGCCTCCCCCATGTGCGGGGCAGTGAGTGGCCACCAGCCCTGCGGCCCCAAACCGATGGTGGAGGCGCTTCCCTCCAGGGAGGCCAATCCCCAGTCTCGCCGCGCCCCACAGCTTCCACCCCAGCCCCGGCCACCCACCCACTGGTCAGCCGCAGGCCTCCAGCAGGGCCTCTGGAATCCCTGGAGGCCCGAGAGCCCATCGGGACACTCCCTGGAGCAGGACGTCTCCTGCATAAACATTCTCAACAAACAGCCCTTTGGCTTGAGTGCTCTCAGAAAGATGATTAACATAATTTCCTTGACTCTCTGGAAATTCGATGTTTACAAGGCTATTTTGGCAAGAGCTCCGTGCAGGTTGGCAGGACCTGACGGGGAAACTCTGCTCTTACTTTTACCTTTTTTTAAAATTAATTAATTTATTTATTTTACTTTACATTATTGTATTGGTTTTGCCATACACTGACCTGAATCCGCCCTGGGTGTACATGTGTTCCACTTCTTGAACCCCCCTCCCACCTCCCTCCTCCCCATATCCTCCCTCTGGTTCATCCCTGTGCACCAGCCCCGAGCATCCTGTATCATGCGTCGAACCTGGACTGGTGATTCATTTCACATATGATAATATACATGCATAATATACAATTTCAATGCCATTCTCCCAAATCATCCCACCCTCACCCTCTCCCCCAGAGTCCAAAAGACTGTTCTATACACCTGCATCTCTTTTGCTGTCTCGTATACAGGGTTATCGTTACCATCTTTCTAAATTCCATACATATGCGTTAGTATACTGTATTGGTGTTTTTCTTTCTGGCTTACTTCACTCTGTATAATAGGCTCCAGTTTCATCCACCTCATTAGAACTGGTTCAAATGCATTCTTTTTAATGGCTGAGGAATACTCACTCCATTGTGTATATGTACCACAGCTTTCTTATCCATTCGTCTGCAGATGGACATCTAGGTTGCTTCCATGTCCTGGCTATTATAAACAGTGCTGTGATGAACACTGGAGTACATGTCTCTTTCAATTCTGGTTTCCTCGGTGTGTATGATCAGGAGTGCGATTGCTGGATCATATGTCAGTTCTATTTCCAGTTTTTTAAGGGCTCTCCACACTGTTCTCCATAGTGGCTGTACTAGTTTGCATTCCCACCAACAGTGTAAGAGGGTTCCCTTCTCTCCACACCCTCTCCAGCATTTATTGCTTGCAGACTTTAGACAGCAGCCGTTCTGACTGGCGTGAGATGGCGCCTCACCGTGGTTTTGATTTGCGTTTCTCTGATCATGAGGGACGCTGAGCACAAGTGAGCATGCTCGTGCTTTTAATCTCGACATTGCCATTGAGCAGCTTGTCCGCGCTGGTCTCAGCCGCTTCTCAGGGAGGGATTGAAGGGAAACACGGGCATTTCCTGGAAGGAAAGGAGCCCCACAAACTTTGGTCCTGCCGGGGGTGCTGGCTCTGTGCTCACCTTGGCCACAGTACTGCTGCCCAGCACTGGGGAGGGAATTTGTTCTTCAGAAGTCAGTTCATGCCTCACCTCCTCCAGGAAGCCCTCCTTGCCTTCTCGTTCTTGGCCCCTTCTCATTCTTTCTCTGAGCTTCCATTACGCCTCTCCAACATTCCTGTTATTTTACTTACAATACTGAACCAAGACTCTGCTTAAACATCTGTTTCTCATACTAAATTATAACATCCTTGGGGCCAGAACCGAATCTCACTCATCTTTGCACCCGCACCTCTACGAGGGTGCCTGGAACCAAGGAGGGGCCTGGACAGCAGCCTCTGAGCTCCAAAACCTGCCTGGGCTCCTGCCCCACGGGCCCCCTCGCCTTGCCTGCAGGCTGGACCCTGCAGTGCTTTGCCAATCGAGAGAGAAGAGCAGGAGGTGACTGGCGTCTCTCTTGAGATTCGATGACTGTCCTCCTCACGAGCCCACGGAGGCCCCCAGAGCCGGTCCCAGGGAAGCTGCCGCTACCTCGTGAGCCCACAGGGAGTGGCCCCGGTCAGCAGCCGGCCAGGACCAGAGCCCCGTGAGGGGCCTTGGACAGGGCTGCCCCCGAGCCCTGCCTGAAATGACTGCAGAGACCCCAGAGCGGACCTGACCCCCCAAACTGGCGGACACCCATGCTCTTCTGCTCAAGCCACCAAGTTTGGGAGTAGTTTATTACACAGAAACGGTACCCAACTGTTCATTCAAACCGAACTGCACTGAACAGAACCCCTTCTGTGTGTGAAGATCTTAAACTCACGAGGCAGACAGAGGGCGACAGGGATGGTGGGAGTCAATCACGTTTCCAAGGCCATGGAGACGCCGGCCGCGAACGCACTCCTAGAAACCCTGAGGATGCTGTTTCAGGACAGATGAAACCAGTTCTCAGTACCTGTGATGGCGAAGAGTGTGGCCCGAGACGGAAGCCTTGCCGGGCTCAGACCCGAGTCCTGCTGAGTGTGGGCGCAGTGACCCAGAAACCTGTCTATTCAACTCGCTTCAGGGGCGTCGGTGAAACCAGCTCACAGTGAGAACCGCTCCAGTCAGTATTCGAGAGACATCTACTCAAAACCACTAACTGACAGCCCTCTGTTAGGAGGACACGAACACACGTAAACACCACCCCCGGCTCTTGACTCTCACAGGAACGCGGTGACAGACCCATCACGTCGTCTCCGAGATCCAGCAATAGCGCATCCTGCTTCCTCTGAGCTCATTCTTCGGCTCATAAGAGGTTTAGGGGGCAGACTAAACCAGAGAGGGCCCTGACCCCCTAAACTGGTGGACACCCACGCTTTTCTGTTCAAGCCACCAAGCTTTTTGGTAATAAACTGGGGTTTCTTAATAAAGTGCACGTCTGTCTGCCGCGTGCTTGATCAGTGTGAGGGTGGGTGGTGTGGACGCCTCGCTAACCACCTCCCCCTTGGCGGAGACGCCGACGAGGGGCCTGGGGGATGGGAAGCGGGGTGTGGATGCTGGCCTGAGGGCAGAGCCCCAACCCAGAAGGAACTTGCCTCTAGGAGCCTCCGGCTGGGAGGGACGCTAGGATCAAAACGGTCTGCAAAGTCCTTGAGAAGCTTCGCCCACCCACGGGACGACCCCTCCTCCTGCAGCTCCAGCAGCCAAAGCCCTTCACCCGGGGTCTCTCCTGCCTCTCCTCCCCCGGCCTCCAGGGGAGAGGATGCCCAGGACCTCCGCGGCTTCCAGTCTCCAGATGAGGCGCCCCCTTTCTCAAACGTTTCAAGCCATTTAAAGCTGGGGAGCAGGACCGTGCGAGGCTTTGCAGCACCCTGCTCTGACAGAAGCCACACCTCCCCCCACATGGCGTCACCTTGGATTTCAACTGTGTTCTGAACGTACCTAAGAAGGCTTTGGACCATTTCATCTACAATGAATAGTGTGCCAGACGGCGAGAAAATGACCTCTTGCACATCCAGGCACAACCCAAGCATCAGCCTGCCCCAACCCTCAGCAGGCGTGGGGCTGGAGGTGGCGGGACAGTCATGGGAAAGCACAGGGCTGCGGCCCTTCTCCAGGGCCTTGGCTCAATTCCGCCGGGCGGGCTTCCAGCACAGCCGGGCGGACGGGGCGCACAGAGCCTCGCTACGTGGCTGAGTGGCCTCCCTCCCACGCCGAGAACAGAGCCTCAGGCGTCCTCTGAGCCAGCGCAGAGGGCCAGCTCATCAGGGAGAAGGGCAGTGCGGGGAGACTGCTCCCCAGGGTCCCAGGAGATCCCGGCCCCCCAGAGTCTAGGGAGAGGTCCCTGGAGCCCAGGGGGAGCGGTCAGGCCTGCTGAGCCTGCCCCGGCCAGAGCACCTCTCTGCAGGAGGGCCAGGCTGACGGCCAGGCCGGCCCCAGGGCCCGAAACGCACCCTCTGTCACTTCCCCTCCTGGGCATCGCCGCTCATCACCTGCTCAGCATGGTGACAAGGACGCCTCCGGCATCACAGCACAGCAGCCCACTGTCCTTTAGGCGCAGCTGGAGAGTGGACGCCAGGACTTGGAAGTACACGAGGGGGCCGCCCTGCCACTCCCCTGGGTTTGCCCAGGGCCCGGATGGTCCGTGGACAAAGAGACCACAGGCTGCTGGTGGGGGAGAGTCCAGACCCTGCCTCAGCGTGGGGAGCAGAAGGTTCCAGAACACGGTCTGAACCTGAGGGAGGGGCTCCAGGGGCCCAAGACCCGGGCCGGCTCTGGCTGCATGAGCAGCGCCTTGACCTCTGCCTCTGAGCATCCGTCCCCTGCTGCCCGGGATGGAGTCCACAGGCTTCTGGGCCAACAAGGAGGAATCCATATGTGGGGAGTGACCCCCTCCCCAAACCCCGCTGCCGCTGCGGACGTTTAAAGGGCGAGGAGGCAGGAGACCAATGGACCAGAGTTTCCGGGAGTCTCTGGAGACGCAGCCCAGTGAGGGAGATGAGGAAAGAAGGGACACTGAGCAAGCCCGGCCCCCCCGCCCAGAGCCAGGGACGCCCGGCCTCGGAGGCAGCAGGGGGCTGTGCCATGGGAGGCGGCGGGGAGGAAAGCTTCGTGCAGAAGGCACCTCGGGGAGCACAGACGAGTCCTGCCCTCCCTGAGCTCTGATCCCAGCTGGGAAAAGCAGAGGACAGGTGAGCAGATAAAGCTACATAAAGTGGAATGAGAAACACATGGACGGTGCCCACAGGTAAGCGGAGACTTCAAGGTGTCGGGCAAGTGGGGACAGGCTCAGGGAGGCAGTGATGGGCCAGCCGGCCGGAGCAGGATTGCGGTCCAGCCCCCGGGCAGCATCGGGCATCCATGCAGATCTGTGGCCAAAGGGGCTTCTCCACCACAGGGACGCTCGGCCGAGACAGTGAGAAGGAGGCGCCCAGGGGTGGACAGCGGGGAGGACACGAGGTGGAGACCAAGGAAGACGAGCTCGGCAGGCTTGCAGGCCTGGAGGCGGCCCCAGCTCCTGGCAGCACCTGGACGCTTTCTGCTAAATGAGTCCTCGAGAAAGTGCCACACGGCCACAGTGCCACGCATGCAGCCAGCCTGTGAGGGCTCTGGGAACAGGATGAGTCGGCTGTCACACCAGCAGAAGCCACAGTCCTCGCTGTGACGGACACTCAGGGCAACAGTGGAGGGGGGACGTGGCTTGACCGCAGACGTGCACACTCTGGGCCCTGCAGCGGCACTCCCGGAGGGCCCTCCCAGCGACGGCCTGAGAGGGAACCGTGTCTCCCACCCTGGCTTAGAGCAAGCTCAGCTCTGCTTCTACGCCTACTGAGCTGGTGTGTCTGGGACGGACGGCCAGGCGTTGCTGGAACCAGGTTGCTGCTGAACACGCAGCTCAGAGGAGAAGTTGGCACAGTCATGGCCCCTGCAGACCCCCTTGGCAAACAGACCTCCTGCGGAATCCAGCAGCTCAGCTGCTCTGAGTGACGTCAGTGGTGTTGGCCTCCATACCATCTGCTTACTGTTTCACTGCGTTTAGACTCCAGATGGGGAAGAAAGGCACCATCTTTGGAGATCCCCTCAAAAATGTCGACAGAAGTAAAGCAACCACAATGTAAGGACATACCCACCCAAAGACGCCTGTCGAATGAGTTAATAACGCACAAAGGTTCTCACTGTAGTTGTTTTGACCAAGAACTGGAAGGAAACTGCATGCAGAGCAATTAGAGAGAAGCTGGAAAAAAACTTATCATATCTGTACCAGCAACCGCCACATAGTCATTAGAAATAATTAGCTGCACTGGACAATTTAAGGTGATTTCCACAGGTTGTTTTTGAGCAAGAACACAAGAGGTTGAAACTATGCGTTAGTCATACTATTTTCATAAATAAATCATGGAAATATGATGTGTGTGTATTGTATGGGGGGAAATAATGCGAGAAGACAAATCAGATTATTGAGCACATCTTGTGGCTAGGGAAGAAGGCTCACTGACATCCTCGTTTGTTTTGTTTTGATAGAGGGAGAGTCAGAAGTCATCATTTACAGTAGATAAATCAAGTGAGAGAGACAAAAGTATATGTAAAGACATAAAAGCAAATAGAGAAAAACAAGCAAGCACAAATGTAATAAGTAGAGAAAAGAGAGGAAAAGTATTTTGAAAATAGACTGTAAGCATTTCATTGCTTATGGTAGGAAATCACTAGATTCGATCATAGTCGAAGATTTTTGCCTTTTCATACTGTTCATGGAGTTCTTGCAGTAAGAATGCTGGAGATGTTTGCCATTCCCTCCTCCAGTGCTGTTTAATCATGGTGCTGGAGAAGACTCTTGGACTGCAAGGAGATCAAACCAGTGAGTCCTAAAGGAAATCAACCCTGAACATCCATTGGAAGGACTGACGTGAAGCTCCAGTACTTTGGCCACCTGATGTGAAGAGCTGACTCACTAGAAAAGACCCTGATGCTGGGAAAGATTGGGGGCAAACGAAGAAGGGGACGACAGAAGATGAGACGGCTGGATGGCATCACCAGCTGAAAAGACAAGAGTTTGAGCAAACTCCCAGAGGGTGAAGGACAGGGAGCCCGGTGAGCTGCAGCCCACGGGGTCACAAAGGTCAGACACGACCGGGCTACTGAGCGACAACCACAAGCAGAAGGTTTAAGCGACGTTAGAGCAGCTTCAGAGCAGAAACAGGCGCCATACACACCTCCAGACCCAGACCAACAGCACCTCCCTGCGGAGGCCGGTCCCGGAGGGACGCCCAGGGCAGCGCGCCACCCAAGCCTCAGGGCAGAGTCACCATCCGGTCGGCCTTCTGTCCCTTCAGGGAGAGGACAAGTGTGGGAAAGGCCCCTCCAGGACTGTCCCCCCTGGTGGTAGCAGGAGTGGGACAATCTGATCTTCTCATCTATACGTACGGATTGTGTGTGTGCACCCAGCCACTTCAGTCACGTCTGACTCTGTGTGACCCCATGAACCAGGCTCCTCTGTCCGTGGGATTCTCCAGACAACAATACTGGAATGGGTTACCATGCTTTCCTCCAGGGGATCGCTCCAACCCAGGGACTGAACCCATGTAATCTGTATGCAGGTCAAGATATGGAACAACAGACTGGTTCCAAATCGGACAAAGGAGTACGTCAAACTGTATATTGTTATCCTGATTATTTAACTTATATGCAGAGTACATCATGCAAAATGCCAGGCTGGATGAAGCATAAGCTGAAATCAAGATTGCCTGGAGAGAGATCAATAACCTCAGATACGCAGATGACACCACCCTTATGGCAGAAAGCAAAGACGAACTAAAGAGTCTCTTGATGAAATTGAAAGAGGCAAGTGAAAAAGTAAGCTTAAAACTCAACATTCAGAAAACTAAGCATCCGGTCCCATCACTTCATGGCAAATAAATGGGGAAATAATGGAAACAGTGACAGACTTTATTTTCTTGGGCTCCAAAATCACTGCAGATGGTGACTGCAGCCATGAAATTAAAAGACGCTTGCTCCTTGGAAGAAAAGCTATGACCAACCTAGACAGCATATTAAAAAGCAGAGACATTACTTTGCCAACGAAGGTTTGTCTAGTCAAAGCTATGGTTTTTCCAGTAGTCAGGTATGGATGTGAGAGTTGGACTATAAAAAAAGCTGAATGCTGAAGAATTGATGATTTTGAACTGTGGTGTTGGAGAAGACTCTTGAGAGTCCCTTGGACTGCAAGGAGATCCAACCAGTCCATCCTAAAGGAAATCAGTCCTGAATATTCATCGGAAGGACTGATGCTGAAGCTGAAACTCTAGTACTTTGGCCACCTGATGGGAAGAACTGACTCATTTGAAAAGACCCTGGTACTGGGAAAGATTGGGGGCAGAAGGAGAAGGGGATGACAGAGGATGAGATGGTTGGATGGCATCACCGACTCAATGGACATGAGTTTGGGCGGACTCCAGGAGTTGGTGATGGACAGGGAAGCCTGGAGTGCTGCAGTCCATGGGGTCGCAAAGAGTCAGACATGACTGAGCAACTGAACTGAACTGAGCTGATCTTATGTCTCCTACAGTAGCAGGCAGGTTCTTTACTGCTAGCACCAGTGACCTGGGAAGCCCATGCATATGGGATTACTTTTCTTTAAATAAATAGTAGTTTAAAAATGATGAACATGAAGAGACTACTCAGACCATCTCCTGTCCCCTCATTGGTGGTCTTCCCTGAGTATCAAGGGCCATGGGGCTCCTTGGAAGGTCTGGAGTCCTCCCACAGGAGGTGACATCCTGGGGGCAGGGGAGGGGCCAGAACTGTCCCGCTCCAGACCGGCTTCCTCAGTCCCCTTGGCCGGGCCACTCTGATGATTTTGACGGTGACCTGCTGCGTCGTGGGGAAGGTAGATTTGGAACTTGGCAAACGTCCCCGACGATGTTAAATCGTGAGCTGAACACATCTCCTATGGTTCAAGGGGGTCTGAAATGACTCCCACAGCTGGTGGCCCCGGCCCCTGCCCCCTCCCCCAGCGAGGACGGGGGGCACCCTCAGGAAGAAACACGTGCAGCCCCGAAACGACGAGTGATGAGCATTAATGTGAAAATCGTGGAGGAACTGTCGCTAATCTAAAAGCAGATGGAGCTTTAAGAAAAACCTACCGAGTCTGGAGGTTTCAGGTTATCATAAACTCAAACTCGGTGTGTTTATAAGAAACAGAGACAACCCAACGCAAGAGGACAGAGCCGTCTTCACGGTGAGGAGGGGTGGACTCCTCGCACGGGCCTAGCCTGAGTGCGCGCGTGGTGCATGTGGTCTCCTTGTCCTTGGCGGACGGTCACCCTCCACCCCACACACTGAGCTGCCCCGCCGGGGAAGCACGGCTCCCAGGGCAACGAGGAGGGCGGGGCCTGAGGAGGGCGGGGCTGGCCTTGGGGCGGGGCCTGAGGAGGGCGGGGCTGTGAGGAGGGCGGGGCCAGCCCAGCCCTCCCCAGGGACTGGGACGGAGTTCCCAGGACAGGAGACCTAGATGCACTTTGTTCAGTTCAGTTCAGTTGCTCAGTCGTGTCCAACTCTTTGTGACCCCATGAATCACAGCACGCCAGGCCTCCCTGTCCATCACCAACCCCCAGAGTTCACTCAGACTCATGTCCATCGAGTCGGTGATGCCATCCAGCCATCTCATTCTCTGTCGTCCCCGTCTCCTCCCGCCCCCAATCCCTCCCAGCATCAGAGTCTTTTCCAGTGAGTCAGCTCTTCACATGAGGTGGCCAGAATATTGGAGTTTCAGCTTTAGCATCAGTTCTTCCAATGAACACCCAGGATTGATCTCCTTTAGAATGGACTGGTTGGATCTCCTTGCGGTCCAAGGGACTCTCAAGAGTCTTCTCCAACACCACAGTTCAAAAGCATCAATTCTTCGGCGATCAGCTTTCTTCACAGTCCAACTCTCACATCCATACATGACCACTGGAAAAACAATAGCGTTGACTAGACGGACCTTTGGTGGCAAAGTAATGTCTCTGCTTTTTAATATGCTATCTAGGCTGGTCATAACTTTCCTTCCAAGGAGTCAGTTCACTTCAGTTCAGTCGCTCAGTTATGTCCAACTCTCCGCGACCCCATGAATCACAGCACGTCAGGCCTCCCTGTCCATCACCAACTCCCAGAGTTCACTCAAACTCATGTCCACAGAGTCGGTGATGCCATCCAGCCATCTTATTCTCGGTCGCCCCCTTCTCCTCCCACCCCCAACCTTTCCCAGCATCAGAGTCTTTGCCAGTGAGTCAACTCGTCGCATGAGGTGGCCAAAGTATTGCAGTTTCAGCTTTAGCATCAAGGAAGCGTCTTTTAATTTCCTGGCTGCAATCAGCATCTGCAGTGATTTTGGAGCCCCCAAAAATAAGGTCTGACACTGTTTCCACTGTTTCCCCATCTATTTCCCATGATGTGATGGGACTAGATGCCATGATCTTCATTTTCTGAATGTTGAGCTTCAAGCCAAACTTTTCACTCTCCTCTTTCACTTTCATCAGGAGGCTTTTGAGTTCCTCTTCACTTTCTGCCGTAAGGGTGGTATCATCTGCATATCTGAGATTATTGATATTTCTCCCAGCATTCTTGATTCCAGCTTGTGCTTCTTCCAGCCCAGCGTTCCTCATGATGTACTCTGCATATAAGTTAAATAAGCAGGGTGACAATATACAACCTTGACGTACTCCTTTTCCTATTTGGAACCAGTCTGTTGTTCCATGTACAGTTCTGACTGTTGCTTCCTAAACTGCATACAGGTTTCTCAAGAGGCAGGTCAGGTGGTCTGGTATTCCCATCTCTTTCAGAATTTTCCACAGTTTATTGTGATCCACACAGTCAAAGGCTTTGGCATAGTCAATGAAGCAGAAATAGATGGTTTTCTGGAACTCTCTTGCTTTCTCCATGATCCAGCGGATGTTGGCAATTTGATCTCTGGTGCCTCTGCCTTTTCTAAAACCTGCTTGAACATCTGGAAGTTCATGGTTCACATATTGCTGAAGCCTGGCTTGGAGAATTTTGAGCATGACTTTACTAGCATGTGAGATGAGTGCAGTTGTGCAGTAGTTTGAGCATTCTTTGGCATTGCCTTTCTTTAGGATTGGAATGAAGACTGACCTTTTCCAGTCCTGTGGCCACTGCTGAGTTTTCAAATCTGCTGGCATATTGAGTGCAGCACTTTCACAGCATCATCGTTCAGTCACTCAGTCGTGTCCAACTCTTTGACCCCATGGACTGCAGCACACCAGGCCTCCCTGTCCATCACCAACTCCCAGAGTCCACTCAGATTCATGTCTATTGAGTCGGTGATGCCATCCAACCAGCTCATCCTCTGTCGTCCCCTTCTCCTCCTGCCTTCAATCTTTCCCCACATCAGGGTCTTTTCCAATGAGTCGGCTCTTGTCATCAGGTGGCCAAAGTACTAGAGTTTCAGCTTCAGTATCAGTCCTTCCAATGAATACTCAGGACTGATCTCCTTCAGAATGGACTGGTTGGATTTCCTTGCATCCAAGGGACTCTCAAGAGTCTTCTCCAGCACCACAGTTCAAAAGCATCAGTTCTTCAGCGCTCAGCTTTCTTTATAGTCCAACTCTCACATCCATACATGACTACTGGAAAAACCATAGCACACTCTAAAAATAAACCTGCCACCAGCGAACGTGTCGCTTCACTGCTAATCTGCCACCATCCTCAAGGACATTTGGCAGAGGTGAGATGGCCGTTGACTCCTGAGCTGGGTGGGGAGGGGTAGAAGACCCCTGTCCCTTCCTGCAGTGTGACCACAGCTTCTGCATCCCCCGATCACCAGGGTTCTGCTCCGGACTCGACATCTCACATCCAGGCTTTTCTCCCTGGAGGCCACATCCTGCCTGGAGGACAGTTGCCTGACTTCCAGTGACAAGTTTCTGTGTTACCTCGAGCCCAGAGTTGAGTCTGGCTTCCCTGAGCGCCCCATACCTTGGGGTCGGCCATGGCACCCAGGTCCCAGGGGAGACGCCTGTCCTCAGACACCCCGGGCGGGGAGGCCACAGGGGAGTGAGTGGTATCTTCAAACACCCAAGTGCCATCACGGGAGAGAACAAGAATCCTCAGGGCAGGAGTCTGGGTGGAAGGTGCAGGAAGGGTTATTTGGAATCGACAAAGGAAGCTTGTGTGAGCGTGGACACTGCTCAGTCTCGGGCAGGTGGTGGAGAGGGGGCTGCCTCCCAGCTGGGTTCACCCGCACTGAGTGACCCCAGGCTGAGACGCTGGCCCCACTGCCCGACCCTGTGGCCTCCACCTTCCAGGACCGTGGCCTCCACCGTGACCTCCACCTTCCAGGACCGTGGCCTCCACCTTCCAGGACCGTGGCCTCCACCTTCCAGGACCGTGGCCTCCACCATGACCTCCACCTTCCAGGACCGTGGCCTCCACCTTCCAGGATCCTTTCCTCCGGTCAGTGGTCCCTGCTCTGAGAGGCTTTTAGTGCCTCTGGACAGGACATGTGGCACATGCTCACAGACATACTGTGTGCTCGCGTGTGCGCTCAATCGCTTCAGTCGTGTCCGACTCTCTGTGACCCCATGGACTGTAGCCCACCAGGTTCCTCTGTCCCTGGGATTCTTCAGGCAAGAATGCTGGAGTGGTTGCCCTGCCCACCTCCAGGAGAGGATACACTAGCAGGCCCCAAAATGAACTCGGGATGCAGACACTCTTAGAGCCCCCCAGGTGTCCCTTCTCAGCATCAGATGTGCCTGGCTCTGCCTTGTGGTCTATTAAGGCTCCAGGGTCCTGGAGGGGCCCTGTGGGGTCCCCCTGGGGACAGGTCAACCACCGGCCAGAAGCCCTCTGCTCCAGCCCCAAGTCTGTTTCCTAGCTGTGTCTGTGGGCAAGTTCCTCCGTCTCTGTTACTGTTCCCTCTCTGGGACATGGGACAGAGGCCGCTGCCCCTGAGCTTCCCTATGAAGCTGAGGTGGGTACATGCCAAGCTCCAGGCTGGAATCAGGGCTGCCGGCCCTGGTTTTGTCCTTCTAACCAGCTGCCTGGAGACAGCAGCGCCCACGCTTCCCAGCAAGCTGGCACATCCTGCCCCCGCCCGCCCCGTTGCCATGGAGAGAGCTGTGTGCGGAGAACCAGGCTCAGCAGAGCCTCTGAGGCTCTCCTCCCCTAGGAGGCCCCCTGTCAGCTGCGGGCAGTGAAGGCTCATTAGTGCTGGAGCCCGCGGGCCCTCTTCCCCCGCAGCTTCCCAGCCCAGCCTGGCCTGGCTTTCCACCTCCTCCCTCCCCCAGCGCAGCCCTGCCGCAGCACTGGAGGTCACCCAGACACCATGGTTCTCCTTCTCCGTGCAGGTCCATCCCAGAAGAGCCCCCGGCCAGAGATATGACTAAACCAGCCAGGGCGCCTCTAAGGGGGGCCTTGAGCGCTCGGGGCTCAGATCTGTCCAGGCCTGTGTCTGTCGAGCTCCCGACCAGGCTCCTGACATGTGTGCGCTCAGAAAACTCCGTCAGCAAGCCAAGGACACGGACACAAGCAAGGTCACCACCCACGCGGATGAGTAAACGGAAGCCCCAGGAGCCCGGAGACGGGCTTCTGGTACGTAACCAGGACTCCCAGACCAGTGCGTCAGCCCAGGAACTCCATTCCAAGTGCAGCTCTGACTGCAAACTCGAGCTCTCTGCTCTCCATACTGTCTCCCCAGGCCTCCACGTGTGGAGGAAGCTGAGTGATGGCCCCCAGACAGCAGGTCCTAATCTGAGAACGTGTGATCGACCTCACAAGGGGGAAGGTCTTTGGAGATGTGATGCAGGACCTTGACGCGGACAGACTACCCCAGATCATCAGGGTGGGGCCTCGGCCCAGTCACAACCATGCTTAGAGAAGAGAAGTGCAGATCCGCAGACTCAAACAACAGAGAAGGCACTGTGAGGACAGAGGCAGAGACGGGCGATGCGGCCACCAGCCAAGGACACCCGGGCGGGAGACCCTGGGGAGGCGAGAAGGCCGCTCCCTGGAGCCCCTGAGGGAGCGTGGGCCGCCGGCCCCTTGCTGTGACCCTCTGGCCGTAAGTGAACACGTCTGTCTTGTCCTGAGGCCGCCCGTTTGCACCCCTTTGTTGCAGCAGCCACAAGGCAGTCACAGAGAGTACAGACGTGGACTCTGAGAAGTGGCACAGGCCTGCGCCATCACTGCACCTCTCAGAGGCCAGCCTGCACCCTCACACAGCCCTCACTGGAGCAGCCCCACCTTTGTCCAGTTTGGAACATCCCTTAGCTCCAGGTGCAAACAGCCCGAGCCAGCCCAGTGCTCCCATTGAGCTGCGTAAGGCCGTGTCGCGTGTGTCCTGTCCAGAGGGAAGCCTGCTTCTCCCTCACCCACTTCAGAACCCCCGTTTTCTGCATTTTCCAGGCAGCGGTGGCGGGGGGGGGGGGTGCTCACTCTACTTTCTCCATGCCCAGCAGCCATCCTGGGAACAAACCGCAGTGACCCCATCACTCCCACTCCCACCCCCACCTTTGTGCAGCCATGCCCTCTGTAAGCCACCCCAGGACACACCTAGACGCACCCACTCCTCCGCCTGGCAGCTGCAAGGCCACACTGAAGTGGAGCTCTAGGAAGGCGCCCACACTCTGCACTCAGAACGACACTCAAATTCCGCACCGTTGGTACCACTGTCGGCTCCCCGACGCCCTCTCCTCACAGTCAGGGCCCCAAAAACCTCCTCTTCCTCAATACTCTGCTCACGGTGAGAGAGTGAGACCCTCGCCTAGGGCGCTAATAAAGCCATGCAGGAGGATGTGTGCCCGAGTTGTGGGCCCTGGTCCCTGGGAGACCTCAGGGGGATGACACAGGGTGCAGGGTAACCAGAGACCCCTGGGTGAGACAGTCTGCCCGGGGTTAGGGGTGGAGGGTTCGACTGTCTGCCTACCAGACCGTTGTGGGCAGAGCACGAGGACCCCTGGAGGGCGAGGCTCTGCCCGCCCCTCCCATGTCTGTGCCTGGAGGGGTGGGCACACGGCCGGAGACCTTGAGCAGACAACCCCACTGCCCGTGTTCGGGGAACAGCATTCACTCAGCTTGACAAAACCAGCCCCGGGGCAGGCCTGGCAGATACGATTTTCTCAACAAGACCAGCTACACGTGTGAACAGGGAGGCCCCCCACGGTGAGTCAGTGCCCCTCTGCTCCAGAACAAGCCAGCTGGATTCCGAAGCTCAGAATGGATTCTGCGGGTCGGCCATTTGGACCAGGCACAGCCGGGGGTGCCAGCCTCTGCTTCCTGAAGACTCAAATAGAAGTGAATGGCCGGAATGGCCAGGAGTTGGAATGTTCTAGAAGATTCTTGCCTCACATCTGGCACCAGAGCCGGGATGACTCAAGAGGGGGCCTCGGCCAGCCAGCTGACCAGTGTCAACATGAGGCCCTTCCCTGTGGCCGAGGCTCCCACACAGCTTGCTGGGTCCCAGGGCCGAGCACCCAGCTCGGAAGGTCACCTCACTCCCCTTCCTCTACTGTCAGAGCAGACACACACCCACTGGGATGGGAGACCAAAGGTCACAGGGCCCACCCCTGGCAGAGGGATGCAGAGCCATGGCCATCCTTTTAAAACGCCAGGATCACAATGCACAGAGACGGGGGCTCGGGTGCTGGCCTGGGCAGCGGTGGCAGCACCGCAGGCGCTGCGCCCTGACTTGCCCGACGCGGAAAGGCGGGAAGATGCGGGAGTGGAAATGCCGGCTGACCCCAGGGCTCACGGTGACGGAGCTGCTCCCCTCCCACTGGAAGCTGAGCGTCCCATGAGGCAGGGCAGGCTCCCACCAGCAGCTCCGCACTGGGGTCAGAACCCCTCTCCACCCGCGCTTCCCGGCGGCCCAGGCTGCAGCGCAGGCTCTGTAAGTGGAAGTGTTAATCGCTCAGTAGTGTCCAACTCTGTTCGACCCCCATAGACTACAGGATCCTCTATCCACGGGATTTCCCAGGCATGGGTCCTGGTAGCCAGACACCTTCAGGGCAGGAACAGCAACCTGGACTCCACATTGGCTGCAACTATCAGAGAAGCAACAGGATTGGGATGCTGGCTTCCAGACCTAGGACCCTGGCTTGCTATGACCCACTGGCAGGCGAACTGCCTTATGCTTGTCTGGTTCCCCAAAGCTGCACGTGAAAAGATGCACCATTAAGTCGCCAGGACGCCCTGGAAAGATCCCTGGCCTGTGAGCACTGCGTTTTTTAAAAATACTCATCCCAGCATCTTAAAATGCGGGCTCCTCTAAAAGACACCCCGCAGCTGCTTCCATTTAGGTCCGTGAGAGCCTGGCAGGTCCGCATGCCCACGTCTGAGAGCCGGCGCCCTGGGCAGTGATCTCCGCAGTGCGCAGGCTGGCGAGGCTGGCCGGGGAGTGGATGTGCGCCAGGCCCAGCGCAGGACACAGGTCACACACACCCAGCTCAGGCTTGCAGTGATGCAGGCTGTGCTCCGTGGCAGGGGTGCGGAGACACCGGAGGAGCCTCTGTGAGGCCTGGTCACCAAACTGCTCTGCCGCCCTCTCCCCAAGGACCAAATTTGCCCTGGTTTGCCGATATCCACCTTCTTCCTTAGAGCCACCATTGCTTGGGGAATCCATTAGTGCTTGCCAAAATTGCAGAGGTCATCCTTAAAACGGTAATTTAAAGCTCTGAAATTATCTGCTAAATTTAGACACAGTTCTGATGAGTACCTCGTTTCTCTCTCAGAATATTCTCAGCTCCAGTGGGGAGAGGAAGGAGTGGAGAGCTGGTGGTCTGCACACGGGGGTGTGCCTGATGCTCCGGCTGAGTGCAGGGCCAGCCGGAGCCTTTCAGGGCCAGAAGGAGCCCTGCAGGGGAGTCAAAGATTGGTAACCTGGTGACTCAGTACTTAGACACGTTGCAGGCACACGGGGGCCGCTTCATGGGGAAAGAGGACTGTCTTCCTGGCTTGGGGGCTGAAGCTGCCCAGCCCGGGCCCCCCCCTAGCTCTAGATGACCCTCTGGTTGGCATTCACCTCAAGCTGTGAGAAGCGCAGACCCAGGCCAGCTCGGGGTCGGAGGATGGATGTGTGCCCCGGGGCCTGCAGGAAGGGAAGGGTTGATCCCGGCCACCCAGCAGGGCATGAGTCCTGCCTGTGTCTCCCCGAGTGCCAGCGGCTCGGCTTCAAGGACAGTGGGGGACACCGCATGGCTGTCCAGCAGGAAAGGCGGCGATACTGCGCGCCTCGAGGGAGGGACAGAGACGCAGACCCATCTGTGGGGGGCATGCCCCAGCAGCCAGGGCCACGGAGAAGGGAGCGCCCCTCCGCAGACCCCACCTCTGTCTCTACCCCTCCATCCCCCCGGGGCAGGACCCTGCGTCTGCCTGTCCTCCAGTCACAGGGCAGGGATTCGGGTGGGCGTGCCTGCTTCACCCAATCACAGCGCAGGGTCGGGAGGGCGCGGGGCCTGCGGAGGGCAGGGGTCAGCTCCCAGACGCCTTCTCCCGGACTGCGCGGTGCGTGCGCGGGAGGCCGGAGGGCCCGCAGAGCCTGAGGTCGTGTCTGAGCGTCTCAGACAGGCCTGCACGGGTTCCGAGCAGAGGCGCCCCGAGCGCGCAGGAGAAGGCAGGGTGTGGCCGGGGTGAGAACACGAGCATTAGCAGGGAGGGCTGGGCCGGACCAGAGGGCGAAGCCCGTCCAGGGACTTCAGAAGAGGTCAAGACCCCGGTGATGAGAGCTGGAGCCAGGCGAGGGAAAGGAGAGATGGAGCGGGGCTTGGCTTCCCGATTCTAGGCCAGGGTGCGGGGCTTCCCCAGGACAGAAGCGGGGGCTGGGCGGCTGAGGCGTGAAGCCAGGCAAGCCCTGTTGCTGCTTCTGAGGCCCGGTGGGTCTTCCCGGAGGAGAGGGCCAGGGGCAGCTGAAGTGCCGTTATGGAGCTCCGCAGACACGTTGGGGTAGAAACAGAGGTGGGGCCTTTGCGTGGCTGTGACAGCAGCTGTCGTGAAGCTGAGACTCCCAGACTGCCCAGGGTGCAAGAGGCCAAGCATGAAAGCCCAGGAGCAGAGAAGGGGGTGGGAAGGGATGGGTGAATGAGGTGGTTTTCCTCTCGAGATGCTCCAAGGTCGGCCGCCAGCCACCGCCTCCAGAGCCGCGGCCTCCTCCCACCGCGATGGGTCCCGGGCCCTCCCCGTGAGTCCGTGCTCCCCTCCCATGCCATCTGCCCGCTCCTGGCTGGCGCCCCGTCAGCCGGGCGGAAAAGCCAAGAGGTTTTCTACAAGGACAGAGTGGACGAGTGTCCGACTCTACAGAAGAAGAAGGACACTTCGATCGAGTGTCCAGTGGCACCGGGACGTCTGAGGCCCCTCCCAAGCTCCTGTCCTCCTCCACGCTCTTCCAATAGCTCCAGCCCCTCTCCGCACCTTCTGCGGCGCCCCCACGGAGCGGGGGTCCGCACGCCTGGGACGGCACACCTACAGGACAGCCACAGAGCAGGTGGTGCCGTTTCCTCCCGAGGGAGCCCCGTAGCCAGGCCCCCGGCTCCCGCTGCGCACAGGCCCAGAAGTGTCTGGAATCCGGGTCCCAGGCACAGGTCCCCAGGAACACGGAGGGGGCGGGGCCTGGAGCAGAGTCCAATGCCAAGGCCAAGGCAGGCGTAGGTGCCTCGAGTCACCTGCAGGGGCTGTAAGTAGCCTGGGCATGTTCAGATGCTGCACCAAATACCACACTTGCACACACGTGAACACATGCCTGTGCACACACGTGAACACATGCCTGTGCACACACGTGAACACCCAGGCACACACTAACACACACGCTTCTGCACACGCCATGGCTTAGTGTCCCCCAGACCCAGGGACAACCCCCATTCACACGCGGCTCCTCACAACCCAGCAGAACCTCCTGGCCGCCGGCCGCCTCCCAGGCTATGGGGACGCACAGCCCTTCCTGGCTCAGACTTGCACCCTGTCAGTCGGTCAGAGAAGCTGACAAGCGAGGGCAGTTCGCCAACTTGGCCTTGGCTCCACTTGGAGGCTGGACTGGCAGATAAACTGATCCTGGAGCGGGGGCAAGGCGGGGGAGGCAGGAGGAAAGCCCAGAGGGAAGATTTCAGATTCGTTTTCCCACTCACCATGCGTGCGCTCTGCAAGCTTCACAGCTGCAGTCAGGAGGCTGACGGGGCGCCAGCCAGGAGCGGGCAGATGGCATGGGAGGGGAGCACGGACGCATGGGGAGGGCGGGACCCATTGAGGTGGGAGGAGGCCGTGGCTCTGGAGGAGGTGGCTGCCGGCCGACCTTGGAGCATCTCGAGAGGCAGTCCAGCTCATTCCAGGTCATTCTGGCTCATTCCAGCTCATTCCTGCCCAGGAGAGCCAGAGGCCAGAGTCACAGGCAGCCTGGGAGGCACTGACCTCCCATCTGCATCACTGATCAAGAGAAACTGGTCCACGGCCGGGGCTGCTTGGACAGGTTCCATGGGTGTCCCTGAGTGCTGGTCCTTGATGGCTGGTGTCCGTGTGGCGGCTTATAACCAGAGAAGAAACTCGGATGGGCAGAAGAGCAGCTCCTGAGAACACTCCTTCCTCCCTGTCATGCTCGGAGGCTGCCCTAGGCCCTGGTGAAGATGTCGGTGGGGCTGGGCCTGTTGCTACTGGGTTCTGAGGTCATGTGCACACCGTCTTCAGGAAGCGGGTTCAGTCATTCCCTGGTCATCTTGTTTTTGTTTCAATAAATACCAAAATAAGAAAAAAAAAAATTAGACTCCTGCAGGAATGGCTGTAACCAGACACCTGAACTTGCAGGACATCGTCACCACTGAATCTCCCGTGTCCCCCAGCGTATGGCAACTCTCCAGGCACTGGGGGCCAGGACTGGGGGAGTGTGTAATTCCAGGAAGGGGGCCCCTCTCGTGCATCTGCCGGGGTCAGAACAGCCTGTTTCTACGTCCTGTCTGCTTGTCACAGCTGCCTGAGTCCCCGGCGGCCAAGGCCTGTGCGGCCGTGTCTCCTGGAAGTACTCCCAGTCTCGGGGTCAGTTCCATCTTGTCTTGGCTCTGTCTTCAGCCTCTTCCCTGTGGCTCACAGATGGCACTGGAGGCCAGGAGTAGTCAGGGCTGGAAATGAAATTGGGACATCAGCACAGACAAAGGGATACAGAACTCTGCACGCGTGCGTGTGTGTGTGTGTGTGTGTGTGTTCAGACGCTGGTGCTAAAATGATACCGAACTCTGTGCATGTGTGTGTGTGTGTGTGTGTGTGTATTCAGACACTGGTGCTAAAATGATACCGAACTCTGTGCACGTGTGTGTGTGTGTGTGTGTGTGTTCAGACGCTGGTGCTAAAATGATACCGAACTCTGTGCACGTGTGTGTGTGTGTGTGTGTGTGTATTCAGACACTGGTGCTAAAATGATACCGAACTCTGTGCACGTGTGTGTGTGTGTGTGTGTGTGTGTATTCAGACGCTGGTGCTAAAATGATACCGAACTCTGTGCACGCGTGCGTGTGTGTGTGTGTGTGTTCAGACGCTGGTGCTAAAATGATACCGAACTCTGTGCACGTGTGTGTGTGTGTGTGTGTGTGTGTATTCAGACGCTGGTGCTAAAATGATACCGAACTCTGTGCACGCGTGCGTGTGTGTGTGTGTGTGTTCAGACGCTGGTGCTAAAATGATACTGAACTCTGTGCACGTGTGTGTGTGTGTGTGTGTGTGTTCAGACGCTGGTGCTAAAATGATACCGAACTCTGTGCACGTGTGTGTGTGTGTGTGTGTGTGTATTCAGACACTGGTGCTAAAATGATACCGAACTCTGTGCACGCGTGCGTGTGTGTGTGTGTGTATTCAGACGCTGGTGCTAAAATGATACAGAATGCTGTGCACACGTGTGGGGGGGGTACGTGTGTGTGTGCATGCACACGCTGGTGCTAAGGTGATACAGAACTCTGTGCACGCGTGTGTGTGTGTGTGTTCAGACGCTGGTGCTAAAATGATACCAAACTCTGTGCACACTTGTGTGTGTGTGGCTGCGTGTGCATGCACACACTGGCGCTAAAGCTGCACCATCCTTGGTGCACACAGATCTCCTCTCCAGGTGGAAAGCCCTTCCCCTCACAGGCACAGCCAGGCCTCAGCTCCGGGGTGAGTAGGGAGGAGGGACGCAGTTGAACTCTTGCACTTCCCCAGGATGACAGGAGTGACCGAGGATCCATCCTCAGCGAGCAGCAGAGAAGCAGGTGCCAAGGGGCAGAGGCGGGATGGGGAGGAACCAGGGGGCACGGTGGGGTGCCAAGGCTGGCCTCCTGGATTCTGGCGCTGTCGGGGTCTGCCTTGGCTACAAAGAAAGTACTATGCTTTAACCCGGGTTTAAAGTACTGTGTTAAACCCTGTGTTTCATGTGCCAAGACCTTTGCCCCCTCCATCCTTGAGTCTCTCCAGATGGACTGTCCTCAGGTGGCCAGGAAGCTGGACGCCAGCAGTTGGCTCCCTGGATCCCTCCGTCCTCAGTGGGCCCCCCGGGCAGGGGAGACCACGGGCCGTGCCCCCGGGGCCCCAGATCAGAACCCTCCCTGCTGTACCCCACACGGGGCTCACTTTGTCCTGGGATGCTGGGTGACACCAAATGGAGCCGTCCATGTCTCTGTCGCTCTGGCACACACACATTCACACACACCACAGGCGCACACATATGTGCACTCACACGTGTGCGGTTAGTCTCAGGGGCTACCGCTGTGTGACCACCGTGCACGCGTTGGCAGAGCCAAGGAGGGGAACGCACCTGTCTTCCCACGGCTTTGATCTGTTTCCCTCACTTTGATTCCGCCTCAAACAAACCCCCGGGGATCATCCCCTTTCTTTATTCATCTCTCCTTTTCCTCTCCAGGCAGCAAGATTCAAAGGGAAGAACCCCAGGTGAAGAAGAAGCCGGCAGGGGGCCTGGGGGCCGTCCCCGCCCCCGACAATCCACCTCAGGGCCTCCTCCCCCAGCGGATCGGGGGGACGTCCCCCTACCCAGAACCTTCCCCAGATGGGCTGTGTCAGCTGAGTGTGGCCTGGCTGCTTGCAGGCTGGTGCCCGGGCTCCAGAGTGAATCAGGACGGGGATCTATCCTGACCATGGTTCTCCTGATCCTTCCCTTTGTGGGAGCCTGAGCCTCCTGCAGAGCCAGCGGGGGACCGGGGGGTCCCGGGTGAGGGGACAGCTGGGCCCTCCCCTTCGGCAGGCACGTGAAGCCCTGTGACGAGAACACTCAGGTTCTCTGCCTCCAGCCCCTAACAGTGCCTCTGACCGCCCGGTAGCACCTCTGCCCACCTGGAGGGTGGGTGGAAGCCCACCCACCCTTCTCTGCTCACGGGTGTCTCTGCCCACGAGCTTGCCCAGGAGGCCGCTGCAGTGAACACTCGGTCCGGGACGCCGTCCAAGTCAGGGGCTTCACTGCAGAACTGCTGGGAGGGGGCGGTGGCCCAGCCAGCCTCTGGAGCCGAGATGAGCTGAGAACGCTGTCCTGCAGAGAGAGGTCTCTGCATTCCCTCGAGTGACTGACAGGCAGCGGGTGGCAGGCCGGGGCCACGACCGCAGACGGTGAGGGGCCAGGGGCCGCCAGGGGGCCGGGGTCACCCAGGCTCTCGCCCAGCTCAGCTCTGCCACCCACGGGCTGCCTGGCAGTGGGGGTGACACCATGAGCTGCTCCACAGTCCCCGCCCCACACCCCGTGATGGGAGACCCACAGCCAGGAAGTGATCCAGGCAGGTGGGCGCCGAGCTCACAGACCCTGAGCGGAGGCCTGGGGTGGAGTGACCTGGAGGAAGTGTCCCCAGTGGTGGGGGCAGAGCTGCGCCAAACTTGGGGTCTGCCTGATCAGGGGGCGTGTGCACCAGCTCCCAGTCAGGCTGAGGCAAGGCTGACCCCCCGGGCTCTGTGACCCTGCTGGGCTGTGACCCCGAGGGGCCCTGTTAGTGCAGGAGGGTCACTGAGTCCTGCGACGGGGCCCGGCCTGGGTCTGGTCTTCTACCACGCCGACCTAGTCACGATCTTATTCACCACCACACACACACATACCTGCACACACACACACCTTTGCACACACGTGCAGGGCTGGGCTAGAGATCTTGGCCCGTCTTTTTCCTCGGCACCTCGGCTGACTTGTGCCCTCTGGCTCCACAGGGCCCAGATAATGGTGTGAGTCAGAAAGCCACCAGTCCCCCAACAGCCCTCTCCCTGAGGGGTCACCCCATGAGGGGTGGTGTCCTGGCCTGGTCACCAGCCTCAGGCCAGAGGCACAGGTCCCAGCAAACACCAACACCAGCCCCCGGGGCCACTAGTTCTCAGGTGTAACCGCACCCTCTGTCTGAGTGTTACCTCCTCTGGTGGCTGCATGCGACGCCTGTTTGCTGCTGGGCCCTGGACCCCTGCAAACCTCCACTTACTCTTTGCTTGCTGACTGTTAGGACCCTGGATCCTCGAGAGGTCACGGCAGTCACGCAAGGTCACAGAGCCAGACAGGGACAGGCTGCCCTGGGCCCAGAATGGCCCTCTCATCCCACTGAGAGTCCCGTGTGTGTGTGTGTGCATGCTTGTAGTATGCTGCGAGTGTGTGTGTGTGTGACTAGAGGGGTGGGGTGGGGGGCCCAGCTTGTCACCATCAGGAATCCTGGGCGCAGTAAGGAGAGCCCCAGGCCTAGCGCACCACCAGGTGAGGGGTGCTGACCAGCCCTGGCACCTTCTCCATCACAGGAAACCCCGTAACCTACAGCGGCGACCACGTCCCACCTGATCCTCCACAAAGATGATCAAAGGCACACGAGAGAAGTCCTATTTCCATCACTTTGAAGACGATCAAACGGGCCCAGAGAGTACCTGCCTGAGGTCGCCTCAGCGATGCAAACAGAAGGGGGACAGAGGAGGGCGCTTCCTGCAGTGCCCGGCTGACCCGGGCTGGCGTGGTCCTCCGGGCGTCCAGGCCTGAGTCCCACAGCTCCCCTGGGTATACGATGACAGGGGACCCAGCGATCTCCACGGCGTCTCCCAGATCAAAGACGATCACAGAGCTGACCCGAGGCAGCCGGAGGCTACCGGCCGGAGACAGAACCGAAGCCCACGAGGTCTCTCTTGCCACCCGTCCTTGTCACTGCAGAGCGGCCGAAGCCCGGCGCACACGCTGCCCTCCTGCGCCCAGACCAGGCGTGGGAGATTCCAGGTACCCTGTGTGCTGGGGGGCCAGCCTGGTGGCCGGCCAGCTGGGGCGGGTCCGTCTCCGCCCCAGCACTGGGTCTCCAGGGGAGGTGAGCTGACTGTGGATGCTTCCTCTTTGCCTCTCCGTGGCGAAGCACCAGCTGTCGTGAGTAGAGCAGAGGCGTGGGCCCTGTCCCCTCCCCAGCCCACCGTGGAGGAGGCTTCCGAGGAGACGGGTAAGACCAAGGCGGGCAACGCCCCCGGGTGCTTGCTGAGGAGGGCAGCTGCCTTGTCCTCCGCCCACAGCACACATCCTGGCCACGCCACACACACGGCCACCTTCTCCCCCTCCAGAGGCATCCCCGGGCTCAGCAGAGGAAGACGCCAAGGTGAGACTGAAGAGAAAATGCAGAGCGATTCCCCAGGACAACGCTGAGCCACCTACAAAGCGAAACACAGCCAGCTGGAACCAGACCTTAAAACTGAAAGCCACGTGAAGCTGCTTTCACATCCGAAGCTGACCTAGCAAGTTCCTCTTAATCATCTCAAACTCTCAAGCTTGTCTTCCAGGAAGGTGTCTGAAAAGAAGGCGTTTTGATTCAGAACATATCCTGTGAACATCAGGGCAGGTGGCCCGCCAGTCCCGGGGTGGGTGCGGGGTTCAGGGTTTGGCGCCTCCCCCAGAGGGCAGGGTGGGACCCACGGCCGGCACCCCTTCCCCCTGCCCCCACGCTTCAGCCACACACGCGTGTTCCCGCAGCCACCCAGAGATGTGAGGTCCTGCCGGCTCACGGGAAGCGCGGGGGCCTCGCTGACCCCTCACCCCTCACAGGTTATCATCAGGCCCCGAGGAGGCTGCCGAGGCGTGGGGAGAGCCCAGCTTTTCACAGCCGGGAGGGGTCTGAGCCCAGGTGGTCTCTCTCGGCTGTCAGGCCAGTGGTCCTGCCCTGAGGACTGGCTCTTCCACGAGAGGAGGCTGTGTGACTCCCATGTTTAGCCGGGCCTTACGATAGGAACTTTGAGTTAGAAGGAACCGGGTGATGCTGCCAACTGGACGCCTTCATTCCCAAACAGGTCCAGTGACAATCAGAACTTGGCCGGGAAGCAGGGTCCGCGGGGGTGTGTGAGCCCCAAGTGTTTACGCGGAGGGAACACGGAGCCACCCCGGGGGCTCAGCTGCTGCTGCTGAAACCAAAGTGAGAGGCCAGAGCTGGAGGGGAAGGCCGGCTCCGGGCTGTTTCCACCGAGAGCGTTTCCTCCAGGGACACGGGGCACGCTGTCCCCGAGCCTTTCTCGTCCTCCACAGCAGGACTGGGGCCTGTTTAAGGGGCGTCCTGAGAACACAGGGAGTATCCCTGGACACACTCCAGGCCGACCCCCAACCCCACTAGCTGCCCACTGCTCACCCGGCACCCGGGACCCGCAGCGGAGCTGGTGAGACAGCGTCCCAACCCCTAGCACCCGTTCGGGAATTCCAGCCGCCTGCCAGCCGCAGACCAGGAGCAGAGCAGGCTGGGGGCCCCAGCCACGCAGGAGCCGATGGAGCCCAGCCGCCCGAAGCGTCTGACAGGGTCACTCGACTCCCAGGAACGCCGGGTCTTCTGGAGGACAAGCCAGGGCATGCCCGCCCGGCCTCACCCAGTACACACCCCAGTCCACACCAGCCCCACGCGTGCACACACGTGTCACACGCACCACACACACTCCCAGCAGTCAGAGACACACCCGTGTGCTCACACACACCTGCCCCTCTGGACACCACAGCTGTGTGCTCACACACGTCCCACACACCACACCCGTGTGGTCACACACGCCCCTTTACACCATACCCCTGTGCTCACATACACCCCCCAACACGGCCCGTGGTTGGAGCTGGATCTGGGGTCCTCTGGCCCCTCTGAAGCGTCGGCACCTGGAGTCCCCCCTCCCCGCCTCCCCCACTGCAGAGCAGCCGTCTCATCCTCTCTTCTGCCTCCTGCGGGCCTGGGGCTCAGAGCTGGCGGGAAACGGGGCAGGGGGCGGGGGCAGCCCAGGAGGACAGAGGAAAGGGTCTGTGGTCACACATGGAGATGGAGCACCGCGTGCTTGCTGGGAGCCGGGCGAGCAGGGCGGCGGGGAGCTGGACAGGGGCCTGGGGGGGAGTGCCCAGGAGGGCGGGGGTCCTGGGGGGCCAGGGGGGCTGGAGTCTGGGCCCTGGGGGCGCGTCACCCTGGTCACAGCCCGAGTCGCACAGTGTGTGTCCTCGGGGAGGACGTGCAGGCTGCCTCTGGCTCAGCTGTGACATCCATCACAAGCCTGGGCCCCGCACCCCACACCTGCCCTTTGCCCCTTGCCACCCTGCCAGCCAGGAGGCTGCTCCTGTCAGCGCGCTGTGCCCACAGGGCCTGCTCGTCAGAGAGCCAGGCCACTGCTGGTGACAAGACGCTGCTTCTGTGAGGGCCAGTGGCCGTCAGCATCTGGGGCAGGGGCATTTAAAGGGGTCACACAGACACACTTGCTCAGACACACGCACACACACACAGACACACAGACACCCATGCACAGACACGCACACCACACAGACACATAGACACACACACACACGCACACACACACACACACACAGACACCCACACCCATGCACAGGCACGCACACACAGAGAGACACACGTGCACCCAGACACACGTGCACACACACATGGACACGCGTGCACACACACATGGACACACATGCACTGGCCCCAGTTAAGAAGAGAGAGCGCTCCACAAGCCTTGCGCGCCTCCACTCCCCCTTTCTGGACGCAGAGGACTTGCTCTCCGGTCCTGCCTGGTGGCCGGGCAGCCGCTCGTCTTCTCTTTCTTGTTCCGACGCTTTGCCTCCTCAGCTCCCGCCACGCTCGCTCCCAGCCAGCCCTCAGACGCCCAGAGCCTCCGAGGTGCCATCACCACACCTGCCCTACTTCGTTGCAATCTCTCTGTATCAGGGTCGTCCCACTCACACAATGGCCCAGAGGCCACGGGCTGGGCCACTTGTTTGGGATTCCCTGCATATCACACCTAAGAGGCCCCCAAAATATTTACTCAGTGAAATACTGGACAAATGAAATAAAGCATGAGTAAATGGATAAATAAATGAATTAAATGTAAACTGAGACCACATCATAAATAAAAAGTAAAGGAAACCTTTGTAAAAGAAGGCATGTTAGAAAGTAAGTTATTTAAACTAGATATAGGAACAGGCATTTGCAAAGGATCAAGTTTTGCTGAAAGGAGTAGTAAGCGGGTTCCCAGGGAAACGCTCAGCCCACAAGGACTGGGGCAGGTGGGGGTGGCCGTGGCCCCTCTGCCCTCGGGCTCGTGTGTGGACAGCCAGGGGTGGAGGGGGCGGGATGGAGGCCTGGGGAAGGCCGCCGGGTAAACAAGGCATAGACGGAGATGGGCTTTGGTGGCTGACCATCCTGAGCCCTCGCTGGACACTCTTGCGGCCACAAGCAAGCCCTAGGCTCGGGAGTGACCTCAGCACCGCTGAAACAGCAGCAGAGCACACTCCTGACTCGAAGAGACGCTCCTGCCCGCCTCCCTCCTGCTCATCCCGGCGCCTCGGGCGGGGGCGCCGGCTCAGCGCACACTTCCTGGTCCCCACACCGCGTCAACCACTCAGTGACAATCACAGCAGCCACCTCCTTCTCGGCACCAGCCTCAGATGCAGCTTCTGGGACCCAGCGAAGCGGCAGCTGCTCCTTGCAGCTTACACTCTTATAACTCCATCCAAAGAGCTGGCCACACGGCAGATTCTGTAATATTATTTTGTCCAACATTCCTAAGAGGTTGATGGGGATTTCAGCTAAGGAGAAATTGCAAGTTAAGACAGGCTGAAAGGGGGATGAGTGGCACCAGGGCTGGACCCTGAGAACCTCGGGCTCTTGCCTGATGCTCAGCTTTACTTCTAACATGTCACCGTGTTCTCCAAACCACAGCCGCCTCACAGCTTTGAAACTGCAAGAACTTGGGAAATCCATATGCTTCCCTTTCTTTGTGTGCAGACCCAGCCTTGACAGTTCTCAGCATCTTCCACTTTCACGTTAAAAAGCCCGTTTCCAGATATTTGGACCTAAAGTTCATTCAGTTCAGTCACTCAGTCGCGTCCAACTCTTTGCGACCCCGTGGACTGCAGCACGCCAGGCCTCCCCGCCCGTCGCCAACTCCCAGAGCTTTGCTCAAACTCATGTCTGTCGAGTCGGACCTTACACTCATACTGTTGCCAATATTGCTGCAGTCACCTATGGCACATCCAGTCTCTACCGTACTGAATATCAGTAAAGCTCTACACGTGGTGCCTTTATCTCGAGTAAGTGGAAAACAATTCTGTGTTATTCTATTTTGTGAAGCAATTGCACAAAAATCTGGGGAGGGGGCATGTGACCCTTGGCCACTTTAAACCCGAACTGTGGGCGGCGGCTTTGGCGGTCGGAGAAGGAGAGGACGAGGCGGGGGAGGGGGGCTCAGCGCCCAGACTCCTCTCCAGCTTCCGGCCCGAAGTCTCAGAACTCCCGTCTCCTCATCTGTAAAACAGAAGCCGTCTTCATGGGCCCGTGGGGGACGGAGCACCCACCATGTGGGGAAACTGTCCAGCCGGGAAGAGCTGGCAATCCTACCAAACTCTGGTGGAGAGAAAGTCACCTCCCTCTCGGTCCAGCTGCTCCGGGAATCCTGAGCCAGGTGTGTCTGTCCACCAGGCTTTCGCTGACCGACCTCCCCACTTCCTGGGTCTCAGCCCCTCGTCTGCAAACCCAGAGACGACCCAAGCTGGAGTCAGGCCCCCTCCCTGAACAAGGAGCCGGTTGTCAGGCTCACCTGCCAAGTCACCTGGACGCCCACAAACACCTGGAGACCCACAGCCCCAACCCTAACTCGATTTTCTCCCCACCCTCGAAGCTGGTGGTGCCACTGCCAGCTCACCCAAGCCACAGCCCCAGGAGCCCCATCGGCCTCCTTTCTTCACCCTGCCCTCAGCAGTCTCCTCAGCATGGCTGCATCCTGGCGAGTCACACCCAAAATGTGAATTAAGTGTACCTGTTCTCCACCCCACCGTCCAAGGCATCACCTTTGTCAGAACTGCTGGCTCCCACATGAAGCCAGCTTTCCCGCTGAGAGCAGAGAGAGTCTCGGGAGACCCCAAACCCGACCTCCACCTGTCTGCCCGTGCAGGGACCTCTGCCGGGAGCCGAGAGCCCGCAGTGCCACCCCGGCGCTGTAGGGCGCTCCGGGGTCAGACCGAGCTCTCCTGAGCTGGATGCCTTCGAGCACCCAACCCTCTTTGCACCCACATTAGACCGGAAACAGTTCCCGGGCCCAGAACCATGCTGTCAACTGTCCACTGATAGCACACGACCCTCGCATCTTCCCGGACGCCCCGTGAAAGGCTTCAAATGAAATTCAGAAAACACTAAAGGAGACGCAGCATTTTCTGCAGAAGCTGCGGTGAACGGGCACGTATCACCGTGTCCGCTGACAGAGGTCAGGTTTTTCTAGTGGCTTCTGGACCCCACCCGGGCCCTGGCCAACCCGGTACTGATGGCGGCTTCCCGTGAGTCCTACAGCCTCCTAATCTCCTAAAGTGAAATGAGAGTCATTTGGTCATGTCCGACTCTTTGTGACCCATGGACTATACAGTCCATGGAACTCTCCAGGCCAGAATACTGAACTAGGTAGCTTTTCCCTTCTCCAGGGGATCTTCTCAACCCAGGGATCGAACCCAGGTCTCCCACTTTGCAGGCAGATTCTTTGCCAGCTGAGCCACAAGGGTAGCCCAAGAATACTGAAGTGGGTAGCCTCTTCTTTCTCCAGCAGATCTTCCCCACCCAGGAATCGAACCGGGGTCTCCTGGAGTGCAGGTGGATTCCTAAAATCTTCCCTTGATCTCCTAAAATCCTCCATTAATTCACACACGTCTGAGGGTCCTGAGAGCTGGGGGACCTTCCTGGCCTCCCCCCAGAGAAGCTCACAGGCCTGTGAGCACCACAACCCCGTGTGTGAGCCCTTCCTGCTGGGACCCCAGAGGGTGTCTGTCCCCTGATGTCTGTCTTCCGAGTGTTCCCGCCACCCCTGCCTGTGTGGACCGAGCCCAGCCTGCAGGGGACCCAGAGGGTGTCTTGCACTGGACAGGATTGCCCACGTTCACGCGTCTCTCCAGCGATTTCCAGAATCATCAGCCGGTGGGCAGGGCTTCCTGGCACCCTGCCACGCCCGTGACTCCAGGTGTGAGGGTGGCACGGGGTTGGGCACAGGGACACCAGGCACAGCCCTGGGGGATTCTCCCCAGCCCCTCACCTTTGTCGGGGGGAAGCCGTCCGAGGCGCCTCTGGGGGCCTCAACTCCCGCGGGGCGTGCTCCTCCCAGGTCACCAGGAAGGCGTGGAGCCAGGACACGCTTGGACCTGGTGCAGGGACCCAGCCTGCAGCGGCCTCCCCTCGGGTCCGGCCTGCAGCCCGTGCCCAGTGTCGGCTCGTGGTACCGGCCCCAGACCTCGCCCTGCTGCTAAGTGTCCTGGCTCCTTTGCCACCAGTTGTGGAAACGTGCCCATCATGAATGAAAGAGAGACCCACATGCTTAATCACGACACCCAGAAAAGTCCATTGTTAAATGGTACTAAGATTAAAAAAATGCAAATTTCAATAGATGATCATCCCAGGTGACGCTAGTGGTAAAGAGCCTGCCTGCCCATGCAGGAGACTTAAGAGAAACAGATTCAGTCCTTGGATCGGGAAGATCCTGGAGGAGGGCATGGCAACCCACTCCATTCTTCTTGCCTGGAGAATTCCGTGGACAGAGGAGCCTGGAGGACTACAGTCCCTTAGCACGACTTAGCATGCGTGTTAATAAGTATTCATAGAAACAAAATTTCCCCCACGCTGTCTTAGATACTTCTGGAAGGTCTACATTTTGTTACAACCTTCTGGAAAGCAATGTCCTTGTACTTATCAAGAGATTCTGAAACATTCGCATTCTTTGATCAAAGGTGAGAGCGCGAGATGCAGGCAGAGTTTTCCTCACAAAGCTGTCTGGTGTGACCACACTTCTGAAGCACAAGGATTCTGTTTTGCAAACAGAAAAGCACTTTATCTTCTCCGCCAGTGTCTTAGAGGCCTGCTCTCGACGACCAAACCCCACCCTGAACATGATCACAGGCAGGTCCTGTAAGTCGGTGGGGATGCGGCCAATTTCAGAGCACAGAAATCCAGCAGAGGCGCCATCAGGATTGCAGGCTCGGGCTCAGTGGACAGCTGTCTCTTCTGAGATGGTGGACGTCCTCTGGTGGAAGGGACTCCAGGGAGGAGGGAGCATGGACAACCGTGGGGTCTGCGGGGGCGGGGCTGGTGTAATCAGCCGTTGGTGTCATCAGATGCCAGACCCGAGTCTGCCGCTGGAGGTGGAGGCAGACGGCCAGCAACGGGGAAGAGCTAAGCTATGTCATTGTCTGGGCGTGACTGGACATCATTCAGCACCTCCATTACATACGTGACTTTTTAAAGTCTTTAATTTCTTGGAGAGGAGCTTATGCTTAAGTGTGAAGCCTGAAAGTGGACAAAATTCCCTTCGAAGGAAACTTGAACAAACTATGGGTGATGGGAAGAGGGCTAATCCCTGTGCAGGTAGTTAAGGATGCTCGGGTTTATTTTACCTGCTTTTTTAATATGTTTGTGGGATAACCGAGTGTTCTGATGAAGGTTCACTGATTAGATGACCAGAAAGTGAGGTGAAATTTAACGCCCGCAGCAGCTCGTGAGCACTGCTTCTCTGGCCAGCCCATCAGGCGGCCTCGCCCTTCCCTCCCTGTCTCTGTGAGTGCCTATGTCTCTCCCTCCAAGGAGCAAGGTTTACGCCTTCAGGAAAGCAGGCCCGGTGTGGACAGCTTGCATCTCCCACCCGGGCAGGTCAGCGCACGGCCACGGTAGGTAAGCAGGAGGCGTGCCAGCTGCCTCCTGGAGAGGAAGAGCTGGAGGTGTGCGAGACACCCCCGGCCCCTGTTACCATTCCCATCGCCTGCCCACGTGGACGAGCAAGAGAAGGAGGCAGGAGACAGGCACCCCACCGGTGAGGGCCCAGCGCGTGTTTGCAGAATGAACTCCTCCCACAAGCTGTGCTTCAGTAGCCTCCGCCGTTTGTGCTCTTATTTTGTCTGCCCAGACCCCAGCTGCAGCCCACCTGCGAGGGCTCACGATGACCTCAGCCCCACCTGCAGCAGAAGGATGGCGCCCCTTTCCTGGCACAAGTCTCTGTGACCCGACCCTCCCTGCGGCAGAGGGCTGGGAACCCGGGCGACCCAGACTGCTGCCCAGAGCCAGGCAGGTACCCAGCTGGGCAACAGAGCCAAGAAGAGCTCTCAGCCCCCTGCCCCTGGCATAGGACCACTATCAGGGAGCGAGAGCTAAGCCAGGGTTGTGGACCCCTCCCAGGAACCCTTGGGAACGACAGTCACCTAGATGCTGAGGGCACTCTGCTCAGGGACCAGACTCTTCTCGAGTGCTGCTCAGGGAGAAGCGCAGTGACCCAGAGGCCGCTCCCACCCGAGTGGGGGGCTCAGCCCGTGTGGTGGGCGCCTCCTCCTCCGTTTCTCAGGGAGGGGGGAGACTGGGGCACCCGGCGCCTCGTGGTGAGGGCAGGCCCTGCGGTTCTCGCAGGCAGCCTGGCTCAGACGTGGCTCCCTGCCCGAGTGTCAGGGTGCCACCTTCTCCATGCTCATCTCTCCCCTCTGCGGTCTACTCGAGACACAGGTGCCCAGCAGCCCCGCTAAGCTGGATCCCTTCACCACCACCTGCAGGAAGCCCGCCAGGGGCCTGGCATCTGACTGTGACATGGGGCCCGAGATCCCCTTCTCACTGAGCACCTAAGATGATGGGTCAGACC